>NW_028262358.1:40032892-40345283 GCF_047370975.1 Nipponia nippon | reverse complement strand
GTTACAAGCTGTATGGAGAAGTTGTGTGACTGCCCCTTTGTCATGCCTACATGCACCATTCTGGGGTGCTAATGAGAGAGGGGACAGCAGATTTCAGCTCTTTTATTACTCATCTGTCCTGTTAGCAATGAATGTGCCCCTGAAGGAGATTTCTGGGGATACGGGCTCATGGTATCATTGTAGGAAAACATAAATCAGATCTGCCATTTTGGAAACTGTCAATAGCACTTATACTATTGCATAGAACCTTAAGACATCACTGGCATACATTATTTGCTATTTTAAAAGTATTAAGTTATTTCCATTTCCCAGATACTGTTTAAAAACCTGTAGATTATAACTTCAGCAGCTTCACAACAGCTAAGTGAAAAAGTGAATGAGTGGTGATCTGCACTGAGGAGAAGAGAAAATTCTATCTTAGGACATGCAGCTTTCTTTGGCATTTAGAATAGCTTTCATCTGTGACTGCAAATTCACTTGGATTCCTAAGCAGTTGACCTTTCTTTCTTCTGCAGTCTCACTAATTTGATTTTACATACACCACCTTTTTTAATGAGTTAGTTAGCCAACCATTTTGCTCAAAGCAGTGAAGCTCTACCTATCACGTCGATTGTTCTTTGCCAAAGTCCTTTCAAAAATAAAATAGTATCAGAGAGAAGACAACATGTTCCATATCACGTCTTTCCACTTCCACATATCCCTAAGGCAATGAAAAAACACTTACAATGCAGTAACTCTGTATGTAACTGTGGCAGTGATTACACACCTCACAATAGTCACGCACAAATTTGGGTAAGACATTACAGTATATGTTAGAGGGAAATAAAGTCAATTAAGATACAGGTTCTTAAACAATTCTGAGTCTAACTGGTGATCCTGAGCACCCTTTTTGGTTGTAGAATAAATGATAAATTCAGATATCTCAAGCATGATTGTAAAGCTGTTGCTACACGGACAGATACAGCTTGAAAAAAACTAGTGAAACAGGATTAAATCTTCAGGAAGAAAAACAGTTTCCAAAACAATCTTCCTTAAATTAGGTAGTCTACAGCAAAAACCAAGGAACTTTACTTCTTTTATAAAAGATTGTGCAGTGTTCAGATTTTTGCTTTGTCAAGCAATGGTTGCTGTAACAATACTTGGACTTCCTGTTTAGAGGATGCCAGATCCAACCCTGCAGCTGGTACCTAGTAGTGCACCAACACAGCAGCAAGGCAGAGGACTACTGTGTGAGTTCTGAGCCTCAAAACATTCTATCAATCAGTTCACTGGGTCTGATTTAGTGCAAGGGGGTCAAAATAGTCATTTGGGGAATCTTAATAAGGCCAAATTGTATCTTGCACATTTGTGCAAGCAAGCAAGTGCTATTGTGTCACCAAAAACGGCGAGAGGAAAAGAAGGTAGAGAAAGAGCAGCAGACAACATCTATACACCTTTGAACAGTTACACCTAAGACGCACTATCATATCTGAGTACAAGGAAATCAAATAAGTTCTAAATGCAATTAAATATTCACCTACATCTCAAATTTATCTGTGGCATGCTGCAGACTTTTGGGTATTGTTTAGTGTCTGCACCAGCTCAGGCATAAAGAACTGCAGCTGACAATAGTAGAATACTGATCTCTCAGCAGTCATTACAGAAGGAGGAAATAGCTCCTTTAAGAATAACCTTTTTACCCTGAAAATGTGTCCAATGACACCATGTTAGGCACAGCCATACTTCCACAGGGTATGCCATATGTCTACCAGAGTAACCTGCAGCACAATCACTTCTATTTGGTCTCTTAAAAAATTCCACCTATTAAGCTGCACTGCTTTTGCACAGCTGTTTGGCTGCTGTCTCATGCTGAGAAACGTTCTCCAAACACACTGGTGCTGCATTGGCACATTACACAAATCAGGCTCCACCCATCTATAGATACAACATTGCTGTGCCTAGCTCATTTCACATAAATTACATCACTTGCCATCTCTAATCTCTCTGTTATTTTGCATTGAATATAGTCTAAGCATGAATTTACCAGCAAGGAGAGGCGCTTGTTTCACTCTCATAAGCTGTGCGGAGTACAGCACATGCTCCTGTATTATGAGACCTGTTTGAAACACTACAGCTGCACAATACCTCTGTTGTTTCCTCCTCCCTAGATTATGGCTGAAACCCCCATTTAGTCATATACTTTATGCTTCAGACAGACTGTGGATCAATTGCTTAAATATAAAATAAACAGTATTATATCCTTCAGGTTCATGGTAGCTGCGATATAATTCACATTCTCTTTAATGTGACATGTACCATACATGCATGCTCTAACATTATAGCTTCTGTAGTGCCACACCCAAATCCTAGCGACTCACAAAGCATTCTTCTCAGACAGAGGACTTTGTTTCACATATCCTGCTCTCTCCTGTTGTTTTGCTTGTAATATACTACCAGAGCTTATATGCGATTTCTTATAGATGGTTGTGCTTGAAAAGTTTATTTGTCTTCTTTTCTTCGCTTTTGGGAATAAAAATTTACAATAGATTGTGCAACAGCAGATAGCAGGAAAGATTATTTTTTTCCATGTGAAAAGTAAGCAAATGAGAATTATAACTTTTTCTAGTACCATAAAAAGAAAAAAAAAATCTAAGAAATCTGAATGCAAAGACAGTGGTCCTGAAGAGAAAAGATTGTGTGCATACGTTTATATTTCTTCTTTTGTTGTGCATTACAAGAACTGAAAAGAGCTGCACATGGAATAAAGCTGATGCCATACATTTATTATCATTAAAACTGACATAAACACTAAAGTCCATGTCTATTACAGAGAAAAAGCCTATTAAATTGGGGTTTTTTCCATGTTAGATGGCTCATAAGAGAAATTGATATCAAAAATGTGTAAGTACAGGCATTTATAACTACTTATCGGAGTCTCAAAATTTCTATCACCATCTGTCTTCATTCCATAGGTACAAAGATATTAATAAATTATTCATCTAATTAAAAGCATGAAAAGATATATTTAAGTGTGCTTATTTTAAGAAAGGAGCTTGCAGAACTAAAATTGCATTCATTCAGAATAGAGTAATAAATTCTCAGAGATCCTATAAGTCAGATTTTGTCAGTCTGACTGCTCTGTGACTTGTGCAACATTAAGCAAAGAATGGCTCTGGTTTTCCAAAAATGCTTGTTTTCATATGGTAATAATTATACTACTATTTATTATAATTACAGCTACTTGCTCAATATGAAGGTTTCACAGGTATAAATTGTATAAATTGTTTAGATCTAGCATGCCACAGAAATTTTAATACCAGTACATTTTAGAACTAAGTTTTACTAATATGGAGAGAGGAATTAATTTCTTGTTTAAGGAATATACGATGAACTTCACTGAACTCTACTTCAGCATTCAGTCTTATACTGTAAAACTAAAACAGCTTTATGAAGCACCACAGGGAACACTTTAGCTCACTTCAGACATAATGGACTCCAGTAAGAGTTGCAGTAATTTTTCCTTAATTTCCAAAAAAGCCAGCCATCTGAATGCTTTTCTGTAAAAGTTAGGAAAATGTTGTCCTCACTGGCCATGGAGAATTTTGCTTCCTCATCAGTTGTGCCACTCTCTTTTTTCAATAAAAAGCTGAAAAATGGATGACAAAACCCAGTAGCTTGCTCAATTAAGGACAAGGTTAACAATCTCAGGGAGATCAAAGACAAGGGAAAACCATGTTAATATTGCTATATAATTTGTTTTTAAAGTTACATGAAGAAAAGCACTCCTCCCTGTTAGGAGTTTTCCATTCCAAAGACCTTTCTGTTACAGTTAAGAAAAATTCCATTAGAAGTGGTATATTTGTGTCATCTTCTGTTGTCAACAAATAAACAAAAGTACCCTAAAATACACTGACTGGGCAAAAATAATAAATTCCAAATAAACCATTTCAAACAAAGGTTTTGCTCAACAGCTGTCAAGAGTTTGCAGAAATCTCCAATACTAATATGCCTATTAACATGCCTACCAGAGTGTAACAATAGGTAGATTTTTTCAGTTCTAATAAAGACATATGGAGAAAGAACTTAATAAAGCGAGGTCTATACATTTTGGTATTAGTTTGATTACTTCTGTAGTTATGCTTGTTAATAGAGATATAGAAGCATAGACCTTAGCAAGGATGCAGGCCTCCTGTGTAAAGATGCTTATATTAGTGCAGAAAAATGCTTTTCTATAAGGAAAAAGCACTAGCAGTATAAGCACTCAGTTCTGCCAACACCATGACCACAGTGGGGAGGAACACATAGGGAAAGGAAGTGCATTTTCTTGTCTTGCATTAAGCATGCGATATCAACTCCAATGGAATAACTTGTGTCTGAAGGCAAAGCCTTACATTGCTTGTGAATATAAGATCCATCTTTCCTCCTCTCATTGAGCCATCAGGTCTCTCCCTCCTGCCTTTTACATTGTTGAGCTGGGAAAAGCATTCAGAAACTTAAGAATAGGAGATGCAGGATAACTGAGGCCTATTCTTCTAACTCTCTGTCTGCCTTCTAGCAAACTAATCCAATATGCCTCATTTTTTTATTTAATCTCTAATTAGAATCCTCTCCTTTCATACCAAACATAAATTATTGAGGCTTGTGATAGCTGGTAAGACTACCTTGAATTCAACGCTTTTGCGTCAAGACTCTACTTACTACAGAACTAAAATCCTTATTGGTGACAGAGGCAGGAGGAGAACTCAGAAGTCATCATCTCAATCTTCCTGTATCAAACAGCCACCTTACTTAATATATGTTCTCACCAGGGAATAAATATTTAGGATACAGATGAGCAAAGTACTGAAAACACATGCTTAATTTGAGGCACGTCTTGGTATCACCAACTCACATGCTTAACAGCAAACATTTGTTACAGCACATGTTGAAGAGTTTCACCTACAGAGGTCTTCTACAGAAAAAAGTCATAAAATCCTTCACTCACTGAGCCAGGGAAGGAGGGCCCGAGCTAGGATGCAAAACTGCATGCTCTTGAGAAACAAGTGGAATCAAATGATTGTTTAAATGATGATCTCATTCAATATTCCTAGTTTCCAGATTTTTTTAATGGTGAAAAATCAATGTCCTGATTGATTTTCTAATCATCTTTCATTTTCATCTGTAGGCAAATGGCATTAATATTGAATTGCTCTGTAGAAAGGCTTTGATCTATTACTGTGCTACATTGTTGTACAATTAGAGGCTCCTTCACTCTCCCCTTAATGTCATAACCTATTATATTCTGGACAGTTAAAAATGTCTAGTTTTCCAGAGATGCAATTAACTTTTTCTTTCAAATGAGGGTCACGCACATTTCATACTTGTATCATACCAATCATGTAACTTTTATTTATTTTTATATTGCTATCTAATTGCTTTTAAGGAGTTGGAGCAAGTTCAGAGCTGAGTCTAAAGGAAACAAGATCACTATCAATGACCTCTTTTTCTGACCTCTCTATTTTTTTTTCCATGTACTCCCTGGACTAAATTAGCCTTTGCTGTAACAACATGGAAATAAAACAGGATTGTAGCTGGATGAAATTGGCAGACAGTGTTTAAGTCTTTCACCCCATGAGCACTAGATGCGAGTAAAGATATAGCAAAAGGGAAGTATCCATAACTGCTCTCTCTCAAATAGGTTTGTGCTGCATTTGTCCCCAGTGTAACTCAAGCAACCTCACAGCAGTCTAAATTATGCTGAACAGTGTCCTGAAAGCAACCTGAGGAGCGAGATACCTTTTTTTACTGTGCCATAAAAGCAGGGTGGAGAGAAATAAGTCCAAAAGCGTTAAGCAGCCTAGGGATTCTCTACGCTGAAGGGATGTCTTACTGACCCGCTATTTTTAAATATTCTATTAGAAAAATTGGCACAAATTTGGAGGCTTAATGACTCACTTGAAACTATTTATTGATAAGCAATGTGCATGTCTCTTAGCTCTCTGAGCATTGTACTGCAGTTCTCATACAGTACTCTTTAAACTGCACTTTATTAGCACCTCATTAGAATCTTATTAAGCTCTTAAAAATATGTAAGAAACCACATAGCTCTTTTTTTCATTCTTTGAAACCATACTTGCATGACTGTGAGGAAAAGGAGAGAAAAGCAAAACAGTAAAAGCACTAACTCAGCCTTATGCCAAGCATCCCATCTCAGGCAGTATATGTCAGAGCAAGGCTGGTTATGCGATTGATTGCTTTAAAAACTGTGAGGTACCAGACACGTGCAGACGCTGCTGATACTGTCCCAAATTAATATGATGTGGCATTATTTTTGTGGAGATTGTCCTCTTGTGGCAAGATAAAGTGTGCCAATGTAATGAAAACATTAATGCACACACCAATACTTCATGTTCTCAATAAAAGAAGAAATTAAAAACAAAATTAAAAGAATGAATGAAAGATCAGCATAAAAAAAGAGGACAGCCTTACTGTGTTTTGCATTTAGGTTATCAATGGATTTTTCTCTTCAGGTATGTTTATATAGATTCTTACGAAGCACGCTATCACTGCAAAATTAAATCTTTGACAATACATTTATATTTTTTAAATTTACTGAGTCTTCTCAGCAGCAGAATATATCGTCACTTCTCACCATTTAATACCCTTCCTTTCACACAAATAAAGGGCTCTTGGGAATCACAGAGGTGCTTGAAATGCTTTATTTTTGATGGATCTTTATGTACAGATGGATATTATAAAACACTGCTTCAACTAAAGACTAACTTATTGATGTCAGTATTTGACATTTGATTTTTTTTCTGAAATAGGGTGCTGAATCTAGCTTTAGTCTAGTCCTTCATGAAATGAGATTTATAGAACACATTGGTGGTTTTTCCCTCCCAGGTAACTTTTAAACCCATGGGCTAAATTTTCAACATAAATGTAGGGTTTTTAGAAGAAAAGTTCTGAAAAATTCTAGAAAAATGAGTAATTGGTTGAAAGAAAAATAACTGATTAGAAAGCAATTTTCTGAATGAAAGATGGGGATAAATCAGCTTTTTTTCAACTCCTTGGCAGCAGAAAGCTGCACACAAAAGAAGGTAGGAGTATTGGTACAACCTGGCATTATTGCAGGCGTTAGGGGGAGGAAGTTATAGAGGATATGAATGAGACAGAAATCATGATTTGCTAATGCCATCACTTACCTACCTATTGTAAGTCTAAGATGGCAAAGTTTATTTACACTAGCACAAAGAACGTATTAGTGCTCAATTCATTAGAATGCCTAACTGTATCCATACGGTTTGATTGGAAGCAATGGCACAAAACAAACCTTGGTTTAAATCTGTGTCTTTATTTTTTAAGTTGCACCAGGGCAGGTTTAGGTTAGATATTAGGAAAAACTTCTTCACCGAAAGGGTAGTCAGGCACTGGAACAGTGTGCCCAGGGAAGTGGTTGAGTCCCCATCCCTGGAGGTATTTAAAAGACGGGTAGATGTGGTGCTTAGGGACATGATTTAGTGGACTTGGTGGTGCTAGGTTAGCGGTTGGACTTGATGATCTTAAAGGTCTTTTCCAGCCTAAACAATTCTATGATTCTATTATTAGATATTAAGGGACTGTCTAGCTGTCTAAGCCTCAAGCTTATTTATAGAGGATCAAGTTAGGCACCTAAATGTTGAACATAAAAAGCACGGGAAATTACTCCTCCTCTCATTTTCTCCTCAGGCAAAAGATCTTATTAATCATTTCCCAGTTAATCTTGTCTTCTGTCCTCTCCCCTTCAGTCTGCTGCTTTTGTATTTTTCATCCATTCTTGGTTATGTTACTCCTTAGACCACCTATTAACGGTTGGAATAACCTCCCAGGAAACATGCAACATCCCATTCATACTCCTCCTTCAATATCTCTTAACAAAGCATATATATTTCAGATTATCCCAGTTCTAAAGTCCACATACGATACAGAAGGTTTCGCTTTTCTTGCAGGTATATACAGTTCTCATATCCGAAGCAATTATGAAGTCTTCTTGGGAACCAGGGAAGGGAGTTCAGTTTAAGGCATTACAGGGAGAACAGTTGCTCCAACAGTGAACGAAACCCCACAGTTAATATAAGGGGGTCTAGATGAAACATGAGCAATAGCAACGATTATCCAAGCTAAAATAAAGAAGAGCGTTAATGCTGGGTAGAAGTCATTCTCATTCCTCACATGCTGAGCACAAGGTGATGCGGGACATCAGGCATACAGAAAAACAAAAAAGACAGAAAATAGAACGACAGACAACAGAAGGCAGAAATAGGTGAAGCAGCAAAAGAAGAGAAATGAGAGAGGAAAGATAATAGAAAAGCAGATAAAAGCTGAGAGATTATTTCACACATCAAAATAACGGATCATGACAGGTAAATTTATTTGCATTTGGTGGAGTATGTGCTATCCAAGTATATGATACTCAGACAGTATCCTTCCAGTGATCTGGCACTGCGCCCCATCTGCAGAACCAGAGCACTTCCTGTAGCCTGACTCTGCTGAAAGCCACAGCTACAGTCTGTCACAAATACAGCTTCCTATCAGGTTAAGCTCAAAGAATGCACCATTCAATTCCCTCCTTTTTCCCTACTGCCTTTTTATTGCCATTAAAAAAAGTCTAGATGTGCAGCCGGGAAGGGAGCCACACCCTTCTTCAACAGATATTCCAATTATCCATGCCCATGGAGTGTGCCTCTTTCAAATAATAAAAACAGTCCTTAAGAGTAATGCTGTATAAAAGCATTTAACATAAAAGTACAGTGCAGATAACGAAAAGAAAAACTCCTCTGTGATGCCCTGCACTTTCTGATGGTGACTAGCCCGAAGGGTCAATGGGTAAATAAAAACCTATTCCCATTCAGTTCTTAACCTGGCTCTATCAAACACCAGCATAGTTTATTATTTAGCTGACCTAGGAGAAAAAGGTCTTTTATTAACATTTTTAAAGGAGTTGTTGGGAAAAAATACTGTAATGATTTCTCTTCTACATTCAGGTCCCCTTTCTGTAACAAACATGAACATGCACTTATGCCAGAAAATGACCTCTGACTGGTAAATTCTTGAAGAACGAGTTCCCTTCAAATTTTAGCCAGCTTAATTTACCCATATATTTAAATATGTTATGTAGGACAACAGTGACTTGTAGTGCCTTTCTTCACCTCTCTCTGCTCACATTTTTCTTTCCCATTCTTCTTTCTTCTTTTTAGAAAAAAGAAATGGAAAGCGGCCCTTCAGTGAATGCTTCTGGTTTTTTTACATCAGTCCTCTGCTTGTACCAGCAAAAATAATGAGTGAATAAAAAAATGGCTCTCTATAATAATAACTCTCTATATCATATTTTATGCCTGGTATAAACACACATTATTTTCTGTTCCCATCCTGCCAAGCACAAATGTTTCAAACGATCAGGTCAAAGTCTGCATTTTCGTAACAATCCTGTCTAAACTTACCATTTTGCTTCTAAACTCATTTAGTTGTTTGATTTTGTACTTTGTGCACAGTCTGGATGCAAAAATGCCTTAATACTCAGAGGTACACACTTACCAGCCATTTTTATGCTCTGTTCAGGTCCTGGGGATACTGTATGTATGGACACCTTGATGTATGAGATAATAATTCTATTTAAATCAGCTCTAGGTTTGCTTTTGCTTTTTATGAAACTTTCCTGTCACAAAAATGTAATTGGCAGGCATGCCTTTTTACATGTTAGCATTGAATAACAGGTGAGGTCTTACATCAGAATCTACTTACATATTCCAATACTCTTGACAGTCTTTCTATTCATCCAAAGGCTGTAGATTGGCTTTATGGTTACTGTTGTTTCGTTTCATGTGCTAAGGACATTGTTATGCTATTCTAGAGAAAGAAGATTTAATTTTAAAATGTTTGTAGTGATTTATTTAAAATATACTGACATGCTGCTTTCCCAAATCAATTTGTGTCGTATGTATTGGTCTTTCATATTTTTAACCAAGATTTATCAGTATTTTTAATGTGTACTTTCCCTCCCCTACACAGTTCACTGGAAGCCAAAATAAAACTGAACTGAGTTTTCACCTTTATGAACATTTGTATATCCAGCCACAAAACCTCCCCTCTGGACTAGGCAGGTATCAACACACCATCTACATTTACGGTTATCATATATAAGGCTTCTACTGAGGCAGATGATATTTAGTAGGAAGTACAAAGGCAACTGCATCCTCCACAGAACACAGCCCACTTTGCACAGTCTCTCATGCAGTAGGAGCAGAGGTCAGGTAGCTGCACAGCCTTCCTTTCCACTGCTGCATTCAGATCACACCTGCATCTTGCCCTGCTCCTTGCAATGGCTCCTACGTGTATTAACAGTGAAAGAAGGCGAAACCCTCCTTAGGTTGCCTATTTACCTCATGCCCTGTTTGTGCTAGAGGAAGCACTTCTGTAGAGTCAGTCGTCTCCCTAGCACTCATTTCCTCCGTCCTTTAACCCCAAACAAACAGACAGCACGAGTGAGTGACTGACTAGAAAGCGAAGGAAGAACACAAAAGAGAAAGCAGGGCGGCGGCCCCATCGCCCTCCCCTCAGAGCGAGCGGAGGGGCATGGAGGGAGGACTCTCGGTTCGGAGCGCCGACGGCCGTTAACCGCTGGCCGTTAACGGTTGGCGGTTGGCCGCCAGCTGTTGGCCGCGGGGCGCGAGGGGGTCGGGGAGGCGCGAGCAGGGGCCGCCTCGCGCTGGAGGCGTAGCAGCGTCAGGCGCCGCGTCCTTCAGCCGAGCTGAAGGGAGGGGAGGCCGCGGCCGCCCGGCAGCGCCTCGCCTCGCCCCGCCGGTTTTGCATTGAAATGTGGCGGCGAGGCCCCTGAGAGGTCTGCCGTCGTGGGCTCTTATCTACCGTGGGGGCTCGTAGTCCCAGGTTAATGCCGAGTCTGCGCAAGAGGATTTAAACGATCAGCTTCCCGTGGTGAAGGGCCCCGAGAGAAAGACTGCGTAAAAGTCAATAACAGGACAGTGCCAAAAAGTATAAATAATACACAAAAATAAAATCTCTGACTACAGCCTTCTGCCTTGCAACTTTCTGTGCTAGTTCATAAGTCCAAAGGAGCAGTATCTGAACCACTCTACGGTACAGATCACCTCGAAGCTGGGATTTTTTTGCCGTTTCAGGTTTGTGCAGCTGAGGGAAGCCAGTCTCACCAGCAAGGTCCACAAAAAAGGCGTTAGGACCTATGCCCTTTTCTCTGTGAAAGTGGCAGTGAATCTACGCTCCTAGTTGTGAACCTGACTATGCCTGGAGCTGGAGGCGATGGAGGGTAAAGATGTACCTCAGACATCTGCAGATATCATATGATAGTACTCACTTGCCTCAGAAGGTTGTTGTCAGGTTATGTTCATTAATTTTTGTATGAGTCACACTGTTACTAAATTGATAAAGCTACATAAGAGCCTACCAGTGAACAAAAATAAATAAGAACATTTCTTCTCCCTAACTCACCATCTGCCACAAGCTTATGATACCTTCAAATTAGTTCAGGTAGTTAAGGCATATTTCTGTAGACTAGCCTCACTGTTTCCATGAATTTTCCTCAGACAGTACCAACAATTAACATTTCATTAATACAGTCTATCCTGTATTTGGTCCAGTTAACCACTTCTGTGTGGTTTTCTAATTGTATTCAAAAAAATCACAAATTCAACAGCTCCATGGACTTGCTAACAAAAATTACTTAGATTTGAGTACTACTAGTAGGTATTTTCTGAGTTAGTACTTGGCGTGAGTGGCATAACTACATAAAGTCAGACCAAAACCAGGACTAACTCCAGCAGAGACCAAGAGCAGGTATCTCAGGAGCAGAAGAACAAGGCAAGCCAATATGCTACTTCTCAACAGTGCTTCTCCACCTTTCAGGCACTTTCAGCTCAGGGACTACATTTATGTTTCTAGTAACAATTAATAGATTTTTCATCCATGAACTTGACCAATCGTCCTATAAATCCATATAGACTTTTACTACCTAAATAACCTCTAACTCAACAGCTCAGATACCCACTACACAAGAAGTCACCTTTTGTGTTTGGAAACAGATTCCTATACATTTCTTTTCATGCCCTTAGTTCTTGTACACAAGTGACATGTACTTATATAACGTTTCCATGCTGCTCATGATTTTACTTCAGTTGTATTATTTAGTCATTTCCAATATGTAGCTCTTCCATATGTTGTTCTTTCTCGTTGCCCTTCTTCAGATATCTGCTATTGCATCCTTTCTGAGATGGGAGAAAGAGGGGAATGCCTTACAGGATTAGAGATGCAAGCATACCATGGACCTACACAATGTCAGAGACACATTGCTAAAAATTCCTGGTGTTTGATTTGCTCTTTTGATTGGTAAGAGTGCTGATCAGGCAATTTTAGAAATAGCAGTGAAAATGGTGGTGCCATATTCTCTTACTTCTAAAGTGCTGATTTGGGTTTTACATTCCAAATGCAGTAACACCCCATCACTGAGGTGCTTCAGCCAGGCCAACTCTTCTTCCTGACACAACAGGGACATGCAGTGTCCTAACTGATACTGGTTTCTTAACTAAGCTATTTTATTTCTAGTTACAGGAAAAATTGTGCCACGTGTGTATTTCGTGCAAGAAATGAGACTTCACTTAATGCAACAGCAAATACTGGACTTATACTTGGAGTCTGTGTAATTTTTTTATAACTGCATAAACCCACTATCAGTAGAGTAGAAAAATAAAAGCAAAACTTTTACAGATTTTCATTTTATTTAAATGCAAGTAAAGCACGCCTGGCCTAGATTCCCTCAGCTTGTCAAGCTGGAGCACGTGTGAGAAACTTTACAAGAGATAAGGCTCAACAATTGTGTAGTCTAGTGTTTGGGAAATACACTCTTGAGGTGTTGACCAATAGAGCCTAAATAAAACAAATTACAAACTGCAAAAGAAATATGAATTTGCAGGTTTCTGTAACCTGCATTTTGTTGATTAGATTTATTCTGACATAAGTAAACAAGTCGCATCACTCTTCTGTAATATTGACCAAGATTTTAAATTGGTTTTATTTAAATATTTAATCAGTTGGACATAAGTAGATTTGCTGAGGATTATGCGAGTTTGCATGCATCAAATACTTAGTATTTTCACATTTGAGCTTTTATTCCTTCTTCCTTTGCAATAAATTCATAATACATTTGGCCCAGACCTATCTACTTTATTGCACCTTTTTCATTACAGTCTTTTCAGCTGTCACGTTCCTTGTTCTCATGAGTTTCCACACGGGCAGTCCATTTTGTGACAGCTTCCCTTTTTAGCAGAGTCAGTTACAGTAAATGATACAGCTAATCTTTTTGAATTATAGTCACTTTAAGCCAAATGTTTTCTTCTAGTTCTATTATATCAGCAGTGAATTTGGACCCAAAAAATTTGCAGTATTTGGGTACACAGAATGAAGCAAATACTTAGGTTTGACTAGGTGCTGAAACAAATCTACAAATTGTTATCTGCTGCTCCATTCTTAAGAAGTTATTGCTTGTTGTGTGGTTTTCCTGCATATATAAAACTTTTGCATATTTAAAAACAAAACAAGAAAAAAACAATATAAAATACTTAATATTATTACAAAAATTGATGTTTTTTTAATTTTTAGAAATACTATGCAGTGAAAAAGACAGTTGAATAGTTGAACCAAGATTGCTATTGCTTTGTGGATTCCCATATTAAATAAATGATGAAGGATGTAATTCAGTGTTTTCTGATTCTTATGTCTGGGCTTATTGCAGTAGAACCTAACACAGTTTGTCCAGCCTTTACAGTATTGTCACCCCTATTCATAAATTTAATTCCTGAATTATGTGAGATCCACAGTCTAGGATGCTAGCCGGTAATGGCTTTGGCATGCAATTTAAAATTAGCAGTTGCACTGGTGCCGATTGCTGGATTATGGCTCAGGTGGTGCCAAGGTTCAAAAGTACACCGGACTGGGAGTTTGGATTATTGGTGGCCTTCAGGAGCAGGAGGAAGAATGATGTGACATGAACAAATAGCTTCTGATTAGCTGCAGGCTGTTACAGTTCACTGCACGTTGGCTAAATCCACACCTAGGCATAGAACTGCAACTAATAATATTAGGGTTAACACAAGGATTTAAAACAGAACAGGACGAGGAGCTTGCTTTAGTTCTGGTTCCTGAAAGGCCTACAATAGCAGGATTGTGTCTGTTATCAAATGATTTAGGGTTAGTTCCCAAATAGAAAGTTCTCAGTGGGCAATGTTACGATTTGAATTTGGATCCGGCAACAGAAAAAGGCTAACTCGAGGAATGGCACTAGCATCATCATATGCTAGCAGCAGTAACTCATAGCTAGCCTTCGCTTCCTGGGATGCCCTGAAAAAACAAGGCATTTAGTCCTTTTTGCCATACCTAACCCCGTCTGCAGTCATCGTCCTAAGGGCTCAGATGAACATGGCAACCTGTATGGCCAAATAACTTGTTGCTATTTCTGAAGTACTGCTGAGCTGCCATTCAAGTCGAGTTTAGAGTAGACTTGGGATTAGTAGAAAGATGATAAAGATTTTGTTTATGATTAGGTGGACAAAGACAACAAAGATGAGGTCTGATACCCACTTGGGCAACTTTTTGTGGATATTTCTGAAGCAGATATGGGGTACCAGGCTACAGCTTGATGATAGGATGGCAGCTAGAATTTGAGTAACAGGCAGTGAAGGGCAAAACTGCTGTTGATGCTTGCAGTATTTGTGAGACAAGCTGTAGACTGCAGAAGTACAGATGTGGCTCATGATTTGTTAAAGTTAGGACTGGGTTCATTTAGGCCTCAGTTTTCGTGGATGCACATACTCATGAACCCATTGAGAGGACGAACACTACAACCTACTCGCCCTCATCGCAGCACGTGGGTGTTTTGCAGAATCCATCAGAAGAGCAATCCTTTTAGTCCCTCTTGTTGTGAATACCAACTCAAACCCTACACTGCAACTAAATCTATATGCTGATCCGATAATATATATTCACTCTGCAACTAAACATAAAACCCGTTGGCTGTGTTTTACTAATCCTTATCCTATTGATGGGTATTTTGCATGACCTGTCAATCAGCCTAAAACTTCATTCCTTCCTACTTCCGTCCATAACTGAACTCTAACATGAGACCCAAATCTAAACATAGATTTGGTTTGTACCTTACCATGCTATTGGTATTGAATTTACCCATTCTGTCACTGATCCTAAACTTAGCCTCCTAGGTTACAGCAGTTACAGCACCATTCCTCATTGTTTTCCTATGTGTCTTGCGGGATTTAGTGACTAGCCTTAACCTTATCCTCGGAATTAATCAGGAAGCAATTGTTTTGCTGGCTTCAGCATCTTTGTGTCTTGCAGTATTCAGTCATAATCATAAATTCTTCAGTGCCCGCTGTTCTAAACCCCAACCCTTATGCTTGAACATAACGTACTATTTAGTATACTCGTCCTGTGTAAACACAGAATTACTGCTGCTGGAGAACTACCATCCTTCCAAACAACATTTAACCTTTAATTCCTTTTTCAGATCATGCCATAAGAAGTATGTGCTCTTTAAGTTGTCTGACAGCCAAAATTCAGGGTAGAACAAAGTGCTGTCTTCAGACTTAAATGCTGTCATCCTGAATACTACAGCATCTAACTAGGATATATTTATACTGTGCACAGGGCAGTTCAAGGCAGTATCATGTAGAAATACTAGCTCTGGGTGAACTGGTCTTTGCAGTCTTAGAGCCTGAAACTTCAGGCTGTGAAAAAGTTAATTCTACATTATTTGGGTACCTAAATCATAGAATCATAGAATGCTTTGGGATGGAAGGGACCTTTAAAGGTCATCTAGTCCAACCCCCCTGCAATGGGCAGGGACATCTTCAAAGAAAAGAAACCAGTGCACATCTTTCTTTACCAACAGCATTGATATTGCTAGTTCTCCAAATATTGGTAGATTTTCGATGAAATCCACTATGCAGAATGGGTTAAACAGGCTAATTAGCTCTCATAACGGTCCCCAAAAGAGAAAGAGTATATAATATATCTTCATGCTATATATAGGTAATACAGAATATCATGAAACTGAGTGATAAGTTCAGTCACAGACAGCATCCAGTTCACAGCTAGGTTTTCCATTAAGCGCAAGCAGTTGATTTATGTAAGCTATCCTGGAAAATTCTAGTAAGAGTGGGGAGGAGGAAGGGTATGGTTTGGGATCCAAAGTGAATTACAGGTCTCACTGAGGCCAGTGGATGCCATGAACGCTTTCTGGCTCAGCTGGAGCAACCCAGTCCCATTCTGTAGGAAGAACAACAAATGGGAGCTACCACCCACATACACAGGGCTGCGTAACCAGTGCAGAGAAGAACCACCTCTGTCAGTAGTGGGTGTAGTGATTGCAAATGCAAGGGTTCTGGGTCACTGCTTGTAGCCTGTGCGGCTTGAAGGAGAAAGCCAGCAGCAGCAATTGCAATCATGACTAATTGAGAGCATAGTCACAACTTGTAGAGGTCAGGGTATGACAGATGTAAGGATTTTGCAATAAAGCAGTTGCCCACTGTGTTTAAAGAAACATGACTTTATGCAGGTAAACAAGATTAGACCAGAGACTATGCCAGACTTTAGAGTCTGCCTTTTAATTCTAGCGGAACAACTGAAGTCAATAGGTTTGAATCATATGCTAAAAGCAGGTACCATATGCAAGTATTTTCCTGATTTATGATCTCTACTTTTTAAATGAGAAGCCAAATTAGTCAAAGCACTGAAAGAACTGAAGAAAAAAAGAAAATCAGTGACTGCCTGCATGCCTCCATTTCTTGTCCATCAATAGCAGCTCTGAAACTTGTGGTCTAGATGCTATAAACATTATTCTCTGGCTTAGGTTTATGCACATTAGTCATACTGAAGGCAATGGAATTTTGTTTGAGTAGTTCCTGTACTATTTAAGAGACCAGTGTGTAAAAATGACTGCAATACCAAAGTCAGGGAAAGCCATTTATTGTCATACTTCTCTTTCTTCCCCCACAAAGAAAAGGAAAATACATAAGGCAGATTAGAATTTTCCTCAGGAAAACAGGCTTTTCAGCCTTAGCAATGAATTAGTTGAAATAATTACGGCAGACATTGAAAAGCAAAAGATATTATTGTGCTCCTCATGTCAGGTTAAAAATAACTAGTATAAGCTTTGAGTGAGCACAAATGCATTTCTCTCAGTAATGGTTTTCCAGAAGATTAACACAGAGACTTTGATTCTACAAGGGCCTGTATTTTTTTCATTTATGAGAACAAGCAGTTGAAGTAAATCTACTGAAATGAGATGCAATGTTTGCTTAGAACTTTGCCTTGTTTGATAGGAGACTTGATATAATGATCACAGAGAGTGATAAATCGAAGGAATGTGAAGATATATTTTAACTGGGTACACAGCAAAAAGGAACAACGTTATGAAATAAAGAGATCATGGGTTTCCTATCAGTGAGTGATGTTATGTGAGTAATAAATATAAAAATGGTTTATCAGCACCAGACAGTAAAAATCTGTCCATTATATCTTAATGTCTTGCAAAGGAACAAGCAACTTATTAGATCTCTTTATACTATTCTTCCATCTGCAGAATAAGTGACTTAAATTGGGGTTCTGTTATTTCAGAACTGAAAGGATGAAGAATCAGTCTGTCTAGCTTTAGAATATTGTATTTGACAAAAAAATATTCAGATGTGCATACTGGTAGAGGTTAATATAAGTCACACTGTTTATGAATCTAGAAGATGATTGTCTTCAAAAATTGCGCTTAGTCAAAACACGTTCCTTTAAAGTGATAATGAAGGTGTCACAACTAATCATATACGGAATAAAACCACTTTACAGGGCAACACAAAACAGTAACATCCTAAGCAACCAGGATTCTGCTGGTTAATTTGGATATGAGACTTAAAAAAGATCCTGATCCTCCTGAAAATTTCTAGTCCATTTCCACTATTAAGTTGAAAGAAAAAATAATGGATATGCTGTCTCTGCTAGGCAAATGGAATTCTGTAAAACTCCTGCCTTTGATACAAAGAAACATCCACTGAGATCACGGTGACAACAATCTCTTCCCAGTTTTTGGCCTATGTATGTTGAGAGGCATATGGATCCAGAAGATAGAGAACAAAACAGGGACACTGGAAAATTAAATTCTCTTCCAAGCTCTCACATAAATCTTCTGGATAACTTTGGATAACTTGCACCACATGCCTTTCATTCCCTTAGGCACATTTTGCCTGTTGTATGTAGTTAGATAGCAGTCCCTGCGAGACAAAGGCTTTTATTGTGTGTTTGTACAGCACACGGCGCAACAGTGTCAGGGCTTAAATTAAAGTCTCTAGGTACCATAAATAAACATACGGATGTTCAGCAAAAATAAGATGAACAACAAGTGAGATTGTACCTGACAGTATAATCAAACAAAGAAAATGGACTGCTTGGGTTTCGTACTATCCAGGTGTTAAAGGTAACACTGAGTAGGGGTACATAGCATACTTTTGATTCTTGCAAAATGAAGCTAGGGGGCAAGTTTAGGACTTCTGTAAGACAAGTTCTGCCTTGCAAAACATAATTGAATCTGTTGTAGCAATTACTCGTAAATGGAGAGTCACAATTTTCCCTTTGATAATTGTGTTACAAGGTTTGAAAGAGATTTGAATAACAATGCACCTAATTGTCCTTTCACACAAGTGAAAGTTCCCAGTAAAGCTGATTGATAGAGTTAGATGAGTGAAAGCTGAAAACTCAGGCCATGTGAGACATGGCAGATCCAGCAGTTAGTTATTAGCTGCTACTCCTCCTCTTAGACTTGCCTGGTTTATTACAATGTGCTTTTAAAAACAACGGGGAGATCCCTTCTCACGCAGCACAAGTATAGGCTTTAACTTTTTTGAAGACAGCTTCATTGCATCAAAGGAGTAAAATTTTTAGTCTTGTTTTTCATCATTGTTAGTTGAGCTCTCAGATTTCCTGGGCTCTAGTTAGCAAGTGCTTGGAGATAAGAATCTGACCTTGGTTTTTTTTTTTCCCTGGGAGGGAAGCGTATGCAATGAACAACAGACCTAAGGAGTTTGTGGTAAGCTGTGTTGCTGAAAAGAAATAGTGCACCATGCTGCACAGATGGATTTTCCTGAGTACTTAAAGTTTCTCGCTCATTTATAATGTCCTGTTATACCTTAGAAGGTGTAACGAAGACATGAATAACTGAAGCCAGGTTATTACATCAGAGTAAGGGAAGTCTCCTAGCCACAAGAATTCCCAGGCAGTGTCACTCACCACTGCTCAGGGTTCTGGGTGCTTGCAGGGACTCTCCTAAGTCAAAGGCAAATTGTTCAAGTGTGGGTGTAAACCTTCAACCAAAGCAGACTACCTTGTGGCTTCTCCAAAATGAATTCCTGCAAGCTTCATTATCACCTCTCTTTTGCTCAGATTTGCAATAAGGTATTTATCCTATGAAGACAGAGCTTTTTCAAGCCCAGTGCCATCGCAGTAATGGCAGTGTGTATATGTGTGGTTTAAAACAGGAAGCGTAGCAGGGAAACATTTGCTTGTTGATGATGTTCAATATCATGTCACCTATTTCATTTACTGGAAGCATGTAGATGTTGCCTAGGACCAGGGGACAAGTGATCATTGTGAGATTTCGTAATGAAAATGTCTGTTAGTAAAGAAGCAATTTCTCATTACTATTCTTCAGATGTGTCCATCCAGAAAAGATTCAAATAATTTGTGGGCACCATATATTTTAGTTATTGCTATTACTAGGTATGTCCAAATCACTTACACTTAAATATAAGTATATTATATATATATATTATATACCTAAATTGGAGCTTATATACTTCTATTGGAACTATATACTTATATTGAACTAGATGATCTTTAAGGTCTCTTCCAACCCAAACCATTCTGTGATTCTGTGAGGAAGGACTGAGGGAGCTGGGACTGTTCAGCCTGGAGAAGAGAAGGCTGGGGGGGGAGCTCATCAATGTGTACAAATATGTGAAGGGAGAGTGTAAAGAAGATGGAGCCAGACTTGTCTCCGTGGTGTCCAGTGACAGGACCAGAGGCAATGGGCACAAACTGAAACATAGGAAGTTTTGTTTAAACATCAGGAAACACTTCTTTACTGTGCAGGGGACTGAGCACTGGCACAGGGTGCCCCGAGAGGTTGTGGAGTCACCCTCCTTGGAGATATTCAAAAGCCGTCTGGACATGGCCCTGGGCAGCCTGCTCTAGGTGGTCCTGCTTGAGCGTGAGGGCCGGACAAGATGACCTTCAGAGGTCCCTTCCAACCTCAACCATTCTGTGATTCTATGATTCTATGAGTGCTCTGAATCATTAATGCTGATGTTTGGTAACTCTTGAAACACTGGCAAAATTCTAGATAATGGAAGAAAATTTATGCTATGACAATACTAAAAACACCTATTAGAGACTATCAGTCTGACATCAGTCTTGGCCAAGAGACTAGAATGACTGGAAAGGACTCTATTAGTGAGGAATTAAAGATGACAGTGTAATTAAAGCTAAGCAGCATGGGTACAAGCAATGGACGTTTTCACTAACTTGATTGTTTAATGGCATTACAATTTGGGGTGCAAATACACCCCCCCAAAAAAAGAAAATGTTGATTTAGTAAATTGCTTTGTGACTTTTTTATAAAAAAAAACCCTTTGACAAAATTAAAATCACATGTATAGAATCTTCACATTTAAGCCAGAATACAGCAGTTACATTTATAATTAATTTCTTCAGGTTTTCATCCCTTACTCTGCAGTGTAAACTCTGAAGCTAGAAGAAGGTGTAAAATCATTAAGATTTACAAGTGAGATTAGAGAGCCAGAAAGTAATTAAAAGGAGAGATTACTGAGAACAATCAAACCAGGTTACTGGGTAAACTGTCCATAAGTGGGGAAAAAAAAGTAAATAACCAAATAAACAGTCCAAGTCACCAAGAGAATATGGGATGTTTTACTTCTGGGACAGGAGACTATATGCTGTGTCTTAAAAAGACTATATGTCCTGCACTGTATGGCTAGATTAATATGAGCACACTCCTTGTGAAGCTGTGACCAAGAGCAATAAGGAAATGATGCACATACAGCTTGGAACTCAAGACTGCATAGGTTAAAACATTACTACTTTTTGTATCCATGCTAATGCCACTGGAGTCGTGTGTCCAGTTCTAATGGCTAAGCCTCAAGAAGAGTAGGAAATAAAATACAGAAGATTTAGGGAAAATAAATCACAAGGGTAACTAAGATGTGGAAAATGTTCCTTACAATGGAGGACTTTCAACTGCTTCTAAAAAACAGACTAACATTTAAAATGATCATAAATCTCTTTGCACTATATGGTGGTGAAAATGTCATCATATCTGTCAGATAAATCTCTTCAATCCAGTAAAGTCTAGTTGAATGCTGGAACACGCTTAAGTATAGCATCAACTACATTTAATTAGGTTTTATGTTTCTCTAGTTCTCCAGCCCACCCTTTCAAGAAAAAACCTGCTAGAGATCGTCTTAAGACCTCCCAGTGGCTGATGACTCATGCAGTAAGAGAACTTTGTGCAGCAGAAACATAATATATGCAGATAGCTTTTTCAGTTACCTCAGAGAGCCCCTTCGGCTCATTTTACTAATTCAATGCACATATTAGAAACTATATGCTTTGAATTATAACTTTTTTCCCTTCAGAATGAAAATATTACTAATTATACAATGGAAGTCCTGACATTTAGCCTCTCTAAATTGTTCATAACTTTAAACTTCACCAACCTTTCATGAATTTGTCTAAAACTGCTGCTCATCCCTATTTTTCTGAGTTTCTTTTTCAATTGCTGTAGCAATGCTCAGGTCGTGACTTCAGGCAGGAAATATCCATGAGGATTTGCTGAATGCTAATAAGATGATCACATAGACAGTAAATTTCTTAGTAATACAGATAATAAGGAATGGTATCGCAGCAGAACCATTCTAGTTTATGTCTTTTGTAATGTTCCTTGAAGCATCAGGCATTCAAACTGTAAATGACACAAGCAAACAGTAACAAGTTCTTTTGTGTAGAAAGCAGCGAACAGCCCCACTAACAATACTATTGTAATCCAGCAATATACCTTTGAAGTTAACAAAAGAAGCAATCACTGAGATTAAGCGATTAGCCAAAATCTGTATATGATAAGAAAAGATGAGTGAAGTAGCTATCACTTTAATTTAGATCTGTGCAGCTAAATCCACCTAATATCAAGAGCCTCAGTAAGAATCAGGTTCCTGATATAGCCTTTGGCTATGTATCTGAGTGAAGCCAGAGAGAAAGTTAAAAGGTCAACACTGTATCTCAAAAACGCGATGTAAACGCGGTCATCATTTAATGGAGCCCAGTAAGGTCTTTTAAAGCCAATGATTTAGCCAAGGCATTCTGAAACTGTAACCCCACAAAAGACATAATCTAAGTGTTTGAATCCATAGTCACTAAACAAAAAGCTCTAGTTCCAAACTTCAGCCTCCCTTGACTAATGTTTTTAACAGAACCAGACACTGTTGCGACAGTTCCTCCAAATTCTTGCCATTTTGTCAGCTCATTTGCTTCCTTCAGCATCAGTCATACGTGGCTGGTTCTGACAGATAGGCTTGTGATAAATGCACAAACTCAATTCATCATCAGGGAAGTGGTTGAGCCACCATCCCTGGAGGTATTTGAAAGACGGGTAGATGAGGCACTTAAGGACGTGGTTTAGTGGTGGACTTGGCAGTGTTAGGTTTACGGTTGGACTCGATGATCTTAAGGGTCTTTTCCAACCTAAATAATTCTGTGATTCTATGATCTTAAATCAGCTGTACTTATCTACCCCAATGCAAAGTGAAGTAGATGATAACGTTCTAATTGAATAGCACTTTTTAAACTTGCCTACCATAGATATAAACGAGAATGTAGGCTTATGTAAATTATTGTAGCTTTATTGGTAAAATCAAGTTACTTTAGAGAATGAATTAGTATGGATTCTTATTTAAAATATGTTTGTTTGCTACCATATCATACAGAGAAATGTGTCATTTGCATGTGTCTCAAGCTGTTAATGCATCTGATTTCTTCTTAGCACTGCAGTATATCAGAGACAACTTCTAAGTTTGTAAACACCAACAAATTAATGTCAGTCCCTCATGTGGGATTCGATTGCATTTTCAGATTAGCCATGAGTTGCATCTATTTGCCATACAGATATTAAAACATTGTTTAGAAACAGTCTCTTGGAAGGGAAATGTATTTATCACTTTCCATAGGATGACAGCCATTGATCTCAGACTTGTTTTCTGTCGCATTCTTTGAATTTAAACCAGTGATGTCTGGAACTAAGTCGTCTTTGCATATACTGAAAGCAGAAAAATGCCAGCCTGCATCTAAGTGGTACTAAATTCTGCTAATGGTATGACCATTTGCAATCATTGTTTAAAAACTATGCACCCATTCAATGTTTTGTAGCAAACCATGCCATGGTTTGTAGCTTTTCATAACGGCTTACGAACCTTTCTTCCGCAGCAATGAAAAACACCACCAACCTTATCACTGTCACTTGGTTCAGCAGCTTCTCTGTAATTAGCCATGACTGGGCCCTTCCTCAGACTTCTCAGCTGGGTCCCACCTAAAGCTTTAATAGGTCTTGTTTCATAATATCTCTAAGACAAAATCTTTCCTCTTCTGCACCACCCACACAGGGCTTCTTCATCTTCTGTTTTACCCACTGCAGCCTCCTCTTTTATGGCTTTCACAAATGCATTTTACTCCACTCTTGTGCGTACAAAATGCTGAGGGAAGCTCGGTTCCCTGTCTCCCTGCTGCTTCCTCCTCCTTCACCAGACTAAAGAACTCCATTTCCCTTTTGAGTAGCAGAAGGATGAATCTCCATGTTGCTCATTTTCACCACTGAAACACAGACCTCTTCCAATAACGCCAGTCCATCTGTTAAATTTTCATACAAGCAGCTGAAAACTTTCTACCTTGCCCCAACATTAAGTGTGTAAAGAGGTCTTCAAACATAGGTGTCAGAGCCCTGTGAACATCTCCCCTCTGGGAGGTCTGGCTCCCAGGGCTAAGGGCCAGTTTAGAGCTGGTGCAGCTGAGCGCAGCCCCCTGCCTCTGGTATCCTTGGAGGAAAGCTCCTGGGCAATACTTTGGGGTCCAGGCCCCCTTCACTTGATTTGAAGCTGAGGCTCTACCAATGTGTCACCTGAGCTACTTATTGCTCCTGCTGCATCACAGCCATATATGTGGCTGGCCATGAATCCTGTTGTTCTGGCCTCTGTCCCATGAACTGATGTCCTGGCCTGGCTTCAGCCTGACCCTGTCACCATCCTGTGCCTGTGTCTGACCCTGGTTGCCTTCACCAGGCCTGATCCTGGCCCCCACCTGTGAGCTGATGGCCCATCCTGGCCTCGTCCCTTTCCCAGGGAGGTGCCCGATGCCTATGGCTGGGGCTGCCCCTGCCTGCCCCCCGGCCTGCCCCACTCTCTGGCTGGGGTGGTGGGACAGGCCCTGGCTGGAGATGCCCTGCCCTGCCAGCCCAGGAAGGCCCCTGCGGCTCCTGGTTCCTGGGGTTCCAGGGAGCAGCCAGCCCACACTGCCTGGACAATAGACAAAACTACCTGGTTACCTGCCTTCAAAGCCCTCCCCGTGAATCTGATCTGTGGTGAAGATAAAAGCTAAATCAAAGTCTGGTTTTGTTTAGTTTGGCTTAGTATATTCGTAGTGCTTCTTGTGGACCACTACACAGTTACGTGTTGTCACTGTCACTTTTTCTTCATGTTCTTAGCTGTTTGTACAGAGCCATGTAAAAGATGTTCATTCATGGCATTTTCAGTCGTTGGGAAATATTTTCGGCATTAGAAAAGTCAGTAGCTTGGAAACTCAGTGTTAATCACTCTTATCTGGAAACCTCGGGATGAAGTGCTGAATTATTTCACTCTAAATTAAGTCCGTTCTCTAAAATGATTTCTTTTATTTTAGTCTCTCTACAAGCTGTATGGTTTTGAAAAACCAAACAGGAAATAGAAGGAAGTTGAATATTCTGCATTTTGAAGTCTTGTTATGATTTGGCAATATTTAATGCTTCCCATGTGGAACTAGAAGCCCTTTTTTAAATCTTGGTTGGCTTTACAGTGAACAAGAGTCCCTCAGTCTGGGGAAGACAATTTCACTCTACAGTCTGGAGTATGCGGTATCTCTGAAAATTAAATATTTTCTCTGCGTATATTTCCTATAAAATGAGGTCAAATTCTAGTATCACTTTTGCAGTGTAAGTTGGAGTAACTTCATTGACTTCAGACTGGAGACCTGGAGAGTTCTAGTACTTACATAATTTCATGTTTTCTACTGTCATCAAGATGGCAGCCTTCCCAAAATTTGTACGGATGACAAAACTATATCCCCAGTTACTTGCCCCCAGATGATATTGATTAGTTTAATAGCTTTTGGCACTATGCCCAGAATTGTCTTTAATAAATAATTTTCCTACTCTCTAAAGATTTTTTTCTGTGTTAAATTTACGTAGTTTTTATAACAAGTCTCTTTGATTAAAAGCACTATTAAGTATGGTTAAGAATGAATGGAACCAAATTTGAGCAATTCATCATTTTCAATTCCACAAGCCAATATTGGTAAGTATAGAATAGCTCCGGCTGTCCTTCACTGAGATATGGGTAATTTTTCAAAGCGTAATGCCTGTCCAACCTGGAAAACAGCCACAGGATATCTTATAAAAATTTCATTCACCAGCATTGTTGCAGCTATGATGCTCAATAAGGCTCTGCAGAGGTTGTTGACTGGTCTCTGTAGAGTTTACAGTTCTTCCAGACTGTAAGTGAAAAGTTTACTATGGCTTCCTCTAAATGACCTTGTTAGACTTGCATTCTTTTCACTAAAAGTTACTGGATTTTCTTTCTCCAGGCAGGTATTCTTAAACTCAGACACAAAATGGAACCTCATGCTTTAGGGATGAGTGTCTGCATACTCAGGTGTGTGATCTGCAGACTCGGAGGAGGCAAGCTGCTCTTATTTCATCCTCGCTGTTTTGTCTAAAGTAACTAAGCCATGTTCACCTATGTCCATTCTGTGCTTGCGGGTGTTCTCTGAATGGTGTTAGGATTCAAAACTAAAGGATTTCTGAGATGGACAGACTGACAGACAGACAATGATGTCTGTGGTGGGTTGACCCCAGCTGGCAGGTAAGCCCCCACCCAGTCCCTTGCTCACTTCCCCAGCAGGGTGGGGGAGACAATCAGAAGGGAAAAAGTGAGGAAAAAAACTCGTAGGTCAAAATAAAGACAGTTTAATAAGTGATGGGGAAAAAAAAAAAAGAAAAACCCCAAGTGATACAAAAGCAATCACTCGCCACCAGCAGACCAATGCCCAGGCCGTCACCAAGCAACAGCTATTTTGGAACAACTCCCCCCTGTTTTACTGCTGAGCATAATCTTATATGGTCTGAGACATCCCTTTGGACAGCTGGGGTCAGCTGTGCCGGGGCTGTGTCCCCTCCCAACCTCTTCTTCACTCCCAGCCTGCTCACTGGGATGGCAGAGTGAGAAACAGAGAAAACCTTGGGGCTGCACAGCAATAGCTAAAACATTGTTTTGGTCAACCATCTAAAACACAGCACCAAATGGGATGCTGTGAAGAAAGTCTCCCAGCCAAACCCAGTACAGTGCTTTTCAAGAAATGGGTATGTGTACTCTTTCCTGAACAACCCCTGGGCAGAAGTTATTTCAGTCCACCGCCAATATTGTGGAGCTTGTTTGGCTTAATACACTGAGGGTATTTCCCTGGCCAGAACCAGGTGTCTGTTGGTGATACTGTGCTTAAGCACAGTCTTAAAATTTCAGTTTGTCGGAGTAATCATTCAGACAGATAAAAGAGGATTCTTTCATGTTACCGAATAGAAAGAAAATGGACACACAGGTCATTAAAGTACTTAGCAAAACAGAGCTGAAAAATAAGGTAATTACTACTCCCTGTCCTGTCAATCTGTCTGTTCACTGAAGAACTGCAGCATAGTGGAATCACGCTCATTTGGAGAAACAACTTGGCTAAGAGTAGCTCCTTCTTCCAAGAAAGTAGATGTGCAGGCTATCTTTATACTCTTAAATAAAACAAAGCCAGTGATGGTTCACTGGCCTTGAAGCCAAGTGGCCTAGGCTACATCCCCACTGAATAGCACCTGACCCACATTCTCCTCTGGGTTCTACGTGGAGTTTGATTTTCAGTTGTCAGAGGCTGTGCCGCCATACCTCAGAGAGCTGTTTTTGTAGGGTGAGACAATATGTGTCTCTTCTTGCCTCTCTGAGTGTGACACGAGGGCAGGTAGGAGCACCTGGGCATACAAAGCTTGCTGGACAGTGCTGAAGGATAGTGCAGGGCCGAAGGAAGTACGCCTAGTGCAGTGTTGTTCACACAACATATTGGAAATGGTCTCTGGCACGTGCTTTTCCCTGGACTGACTGTTCCGGGGCATCGTCTCAGAGAGTGCTAGTTGGCAGAGACCAAAATGGTGTCAGGAGCTAAGCAGCATGAAGGATTAATGATACCTTACTCAATCTCATGTCTTAACCCAGATCTATTTCACAACATAGACAGAGCCACAGGGTCTGAAAAAGACCTTTTGCACTACAACACACAAATAAAGAAGGCCATGGTCTTATGGATGAGGCCTTCTATTGCTGTCTCAGATACAGCTTCCCCAGACCGCTATAGTTGCATGGCTAACCAACCACTGGCAAGCAACTGTTTTGTTGCTAGTGATGAAGGGTTATATTGCTGTTGCCAACTGGCAACTCTTATTTTAAGAATGTACCTGAAATGAAGTGTGGTTTCCAGATACAGTACATTTCCAACTGTAGCATAAGAACTCAGCTGCGTATAGTTTGTGCTCAGACAAAAGCCAAGAGGCATGTTAACCAAGCGGAGTACTGTGTGGTGGATTTGGGAAACCACATGAATGTCACTGCAAAGCACTGGCAAGTTGCAGCACAGGATTCTCAGAATATCCAGTATTCATATTCTTTGACTTTGCCAGTGATGAAGCAATCATGCTTTTGACCACCTTTGTTTTGGGACTTTCTGTCTTTTCTTTCCCAGTTGATGGCAAAACCCTGCGTGCAAACCATGTGACTGCAAAGAAATTCAACAATGGAAGACCTGTTTGAGAGGCTGAAGGAAAAGTGGCACTTGATTCAGAAGCACAAAATGCAAATATTGCAAACATTGCACAGAACTGCAAGTTCACACCAAGATACCATGTCTACAAAACCAAAGAGAAGTATTCTGCATGCTAAAGTTCGCCGCTGTTGAAGGACTCTTTCACCAGTTCACATAAGTGCCCTCTCCCAAGCAACATGGAGCTAGGGTCAAGAAAAATGAAGATGCTCTACAAGTTAACATCTATGCCATATGTGGTGGTAGTGATGAATAATCGATTGCCAATGCTTATACTGTTTTATGGATTGTGAAATACCTTGGGACATGTTTTAATGATATGTTACAGGGTATTGAAATGCCTGTTGTGCTTATTTTTTTAGACTCCTGGTGTGAATGGACTGCCAATCTGCAAGGGTTACAGTATGCCAAATTAACTTTATAGATTGTGTTGGTAAAGGTCAATTCATTTAGCAAATAAAATACCAGTTAGTTGTATCTCTGTGCTGGCTCATTAGGGACATGGGGTGCCATTTAATTGGTTCATGTAAATTGCTTGAGCTTTTGTGTGTGTCTGTGCACATTTTAATAAAAACATTTTGCAGATCAGTGGCTTCCTCTTTCTTGCATTTAAAGCACTGAGAATGTGTGCTTGAACTTGGTAACTTAGAAAAATACTGACAACAAGTAAATGTACTTCAGTCACTAAACGAGGTTCAACTCGTAATTCAGGAATGGATGGGAAGGCATCCTTGGTAGGAAGAAAGAAGGATTTCCTGGTAGATCAATACTGAATTCAGTAGAAAGGGAAATTTTGTGTTTTGCCACGTGCGTTTGGCTTAATTATTCTGCATCTCTTTCCCAACACTGGATTTTCAGCATCGCCCACCCCAAGGTGGTCACTCCCCACAGAAGAAGAAACCGGAAAAAGCACAATCCAAGCACTAAATGTAGTACTGCTTCATAAGTGTAACAACCTTAATGCATCATAGGCCAGCTGGGAGTTGTTGCCCACGATCAGATGCTGGGAGCACTGTCAATCACATCTTCAAATTGCACAAATAGGAGGCTTTGCTGAACTGCTGGTTAGTGTCTTTTGTCTTTCGTGATTGTTCATTTGGCACTGCTACCCAGACCTATGAATGCCCAGCTTGGTGAGATTGCATTATGAAGATCAATTGTCCTGTTACTGAAGCCAAAATTCTGGTGGTTGGCCTATTCTCTTCATCTGTTCACCAAAATACAAGTATCCCTCTCTGTGCCATTAGCTGCATAGGAAGACATCCTTAGCTTGCTATAACAGGTGTTAGCTGGCCATCGGGAATCAGCAGGTCTCTGCTAGTACTGTGTAGGAAAAATGAGGGCTTTAATGCTGAATAAGGCTTTCTAACATGCCATCCATCTTACAGTAAGTAGATGGTCAGAAGACACAGAATCAAGGAGCTGTACGGATAACAGGGGCTGGGGTCATCTGTACTCGAGTTGCACCACTATAAAACTACTGTGGGCAAGAGCAGAATCAGTACAGGTATTGCTTGGTATCTCATGCCGTTGAGAGGGCCTCAAATCAGAGTTGATCCTCAGTTGCACTGCTTCCGATTTGGCATGGCATTGCAACTGTTTTAATATCCCACAGACAGAAAGGGGCTGACTAATTCAAGAACCTTCTTTTATTAATGACCTAGGTATTTAACCAGCAGCTGTTTACTCCATCCACCCTTCAGGTATTTAAAGATATTCTGCTTGCTTTTCTTTGAAGTTCCTTGTTTACCTCTTGTTGAGTGTGTGACGAGTTTTGACATACTGTGCTAATTTAATTTTGTTTTTTCAAGTCTATGGCATGAGAACAGATCTTAAAGCTGTTTTTCATTGCATTTTTATATTCTCATAGCTCAGAGGTAATCAGATAGATTCTTCCAGAAGCTCTGGAGGTTGTAGTACTGACAGTAGAAAGAAGACGGAGCGCTGCTGCGTCCCAGAGTGTGCAGAGTCCACACATGGGCTACACCATGACAGTCTATAAATAGGAGCTGCATGAGGCAGCATGATAATCCCTCCACCTCGCTCTCCTGATGTGAATTGCCTTGTTAGGACCTTGAAACATAGTCATGATGTCATCAAATAGCACTGCATGTATACCAAGACGTCTTAATAAAGCTTACACTAAGGTAGTCACTGGGGGCAAGAAGGCCTTCAGCTGATGCTTTACCTGCATTTATTTGGTGAGGAGTAATGAATTATTGCTGCTATGAAGCATGAATATTTTATGGGTGGTGATATTTGTTAATAAATGACTGGAAGATTTGGGGTAGCAAGGGGAGAGTTAATGCCAGGCTCTGTAGTGTTGAAACACAGATCAGGTATTTCTTGACGTAAATAGATAGGATAACACTAACTTTCCCTGGTGGAATGAATCTTACTGACAGTACAATTCTTCTGCTGGTATTCATTATGCTCTGGGACGAAAATGTAACTGGTTTGGGTTTTGAAAAACTTGCTATCTGAAAAACAGGTATTTTGCTCATTATAACAAATTACCGGTTATGTAGGTGAGTGACAGATTTTAATAGTGCTGACATCTGGAGTATGTTAATTAGACATATATCAGCAGTACCCTCATAACAGGCGTGCAACGTTTGTTTGCTTCTATCTTGCATGGCAGTGGAATACGCTTGAACACAGAAATATTTTTCAATTTTAGAAGAATGCATTCAAGCATTAACCTTCAGGGTATCGGCCATTATCTGTGATTAATGACCAACTGGTAATAAACAGCTCAAAGCAAAGATAAAATTAATGTTGTAGCCAAACATCAGCAGATAAAATTTGGCTGAGCAGCTGTGTTTCTAAATCAACGGTCACCTAAAATGTCACATAATCCATGTCATATTATGAAATAGATGTTTTACTCGAAAGAGGATCGACTGATAAGTATGCTAGATTGTTAAACTGGAGCTGGGCTTCACCTATGGGGACTTTTTTCTTACGCTGACAAGTAGCTGGCCTGCTGGTGAACCTATGCTGAAGGGTTTTCTTTTTTCTGTGGGTGACAGTTCAGACACTGGGCATTCCTGAAAGACAGAAAGAAACCTAGGTTGCAAAGCCCTCATTTTACCTTATTTGCTTATATGACAAATAAATGGGATAAGTGTGTTGATACAGAATACTGCCATGTTTTTCCTAAGAAAACAGGGAGCAGGAAAGTAAATTCCACATGATTTCACTGTTATAGTTTCCCCAAGAAGCAGACTAGAGGGAAAGAGGCTGATGCAGCTGAAGAACGTGCAAGATTTCTGAAATCCTGCATTTGACAGGAAAGCTACTAAGCTGGGCTGCTGCCTAGAAATGAGTTCCAGTAGCACCTTGCTACAAGCTGCTGCCTAAGCCACACAGTGCTTGTGTGAGTTATTCATACGGAAGAGTATGAGAAAAGGCGTTACACGCAGTAAGTTTGATATTCAGAATAAGAAGCCCTTTGCCCTCCAGTTTGGACCTTCTTGAAGGTATTTGGGGTACAGTTTCAGAACTATTTCCACAAGCACAGAGATGGCAAACGTTTTCCTCATAATAAAATAGGTGTGGTCCATACCAGTAGCATCATTCCACAGGCTGCAAATTAAATAAGGCATGTTGTCAACAAAGCCTACATTGAAGTATGACACATAGTGTGAAATATATTGCTGTGGCTGTGTTACCTAAAACAGGAGCGTCTATACCGGTGAAGCGCTTCCTCATGGGTAGGTAAACTCTGTATGCTACTATTCAGCAAAGTTAATTTGTATGGCTTGAACTACAAATCAATAATTTTTCCATTAACTTTGCAGTAATGAAAGGTACTGGAGTGAAACTATTGATATATTCAATATCTAATTCCCAAATAATAGTTTTGGAAAGGATTTGGCCTGACATTATTTATCATCTATGAGAAAGGTTTAAGTTTCCAATGTTTTAAGTTGCCTATAGAAGTTACAAAACAAAACAAGTCCCTTAACCTTTAGTGCGTATTCAGCCATACTAGTTCTGTACTGGCACCGAGGCTTTTCTTCACTATGCTTCTCATCTGCCTCGGTGTTCTCTTTGTCTTTTCTGATTTTTCTTTACTGGAGGAGGTGTAAATTTTGGTTATGTGTACACCAGAGTAAAGTACCTATTATCTACAAGTAATCAGAGCAAAGCTGTAAGCGTGCCACTTCTCAGATTCCTGAAAAGAGATTGGATGAATGTCTCTTAGAAGAGATCGAAGACCTGATCCTGGATTCCTTGTCCAAATCTTCCACTGACTTCAGTGAGAATTTGAGGGCTATAAGAAAAAATGGAAGAACAGCCCTGAAAAGACAGATTATCTCCATGTTGTCAGGGTTCCTAGCGGTTTATTCATCAAAGACTTTCCTTTTCTTTCTGGCTGCTAGTTTTGTTCCACCAAACAGAACAAGAAGTCTCACTTATCCAAGACATACAAGTTTTTCACCCCATGTAGAAGGAGCCTGTAAAACACAAACCAACAAATCTTAACGCCTTCGCATGCTCAGGTACGGATTACAAGGAAGACTCATCTTTGGTTTCTGTTCCACAGGACAAAGGATAAACTCTCCATTGATCCAAAAAAGGGATATTGACACATCCCTCTGTTTACACCAACCTACACCATGTGGTCACATCTCTCTTTTTTGACTTTTCTCCTGAGTATATCAACTGAGAGAATCACCCTCAGCAAGATACAGCCCACCTTAAAAAATTGCTGGTAAAAAGACACTACCAATGGTGGCTGTCCCTACAGCTTTTCTCTGCCTCAAGAACTGGGACAGTCCTTTAATTCCTACCCAAAGGTCACAGCAGAACTGTTAGCTCATTCCTGAAGGTGAAAAATTCAAGACTTTCCTAGACACAGTAAAATCTAATCATATTTCAGAATTTGGATTGAACCCTAAGAGAAGAATCAATCCAATTACAAAGATGCACCACTAATTTTCAAATTGCACCAATTGTAAAGGTCTTTTACCAAAATCAACTTCTGTAATGTGAAAGAAAAAAAAAACAACAACGAGTTGTTGAATTAATAGCCTGTTCCCTGGATTTTAACTGAATCTGAATTTCCATTTAATATATGCTTTTATAAATGGCCAGTCCCACATCTCAGGACAAAAATACTTAATGCATAACAATGAATAATAAAGGGAAAAAAATAATGGGGGGGAATAGAAAGCCACTTAATTCATCTGAGTTCAGGATCAGTTTTACTGCACAGCAGAATTCAAAATGAACCTGATGTGCTGATTCTCCCGTGGATTTCCTGCTTCATTCCAGAACAGCCTTACCAAGATGGAAAATGATTACTATACTTCAGTAAGCTTCCAAACCTGCCTGGCTTTCTCCAGTGACTTGAGAAGAGTTAGGGTAAATTGAATGCTTATGCAATTAATTCAAGAAATGCAGCACCTTCTTCATAGCTAGACCTCAGTCCTGTGTTTTTACTATTTATTAGCCCTCTGCCTTCTTTTGAGAATACAGAACTTGAAATTACTTCTGAGAATGAAAGCTCCCAGCAGTCTCAAATCCCAAACCCAAGCATTTTCTCAGCATATGAATACCAGTCTCATGGGGTAAACCACAGCAGAAAACAGGTGAAGAGAAAACTAATCATGAGCAAAAGACAGCGTGCAAGGTAAAATCTGCATGGATCTTCCTCAAGAAGGCATAAAATTGTTGGAAAAGAAGGTGACTCCACTGGAAATTGTTGGAAAAGGAGGTGCTTCCTACAAATGAGCAAACAAATCCCTGAAATGTGCTGCTAGTCACAGCGCATTGCAGAAATTCATGTTCAAGTTACCCACTCCACTAAGCTGCAGTGGGCTTCTCAAAGTTAGCAAATGATTTCTTCATAAAGAACGAAGCGGGGGCAGGGGGAAAGGGCAGTAGTTAAGGATATGAGGCACTTATTTGTGGCTTAAAATAAAGACAACATGCAATACAGTGTGCTGGGCTCTGATTCATTGCCCTTTTTCAAATTTCAGGAACAGAGATCTAAAATAACATCTGAGAGCACCTTATTGAGATACTGGAGGGAGCCTACACCTCTCTATCTGCAAACTAATATAAAAATCCTTGTTATCTGTCCTCCACAGGCCACTTATTTTAGTCATTTACAAGTAGAGTTCCTAAGGTCCTTTGCATGTTCTTTTTAATATGAGGTCCTAGATAACAAAAGCTGCTTCAAGAAGGCACTGATGTGTACAGCCTGACCTGACCTTCACCTGTTTCAGGTACAAAGCAGACCAGTAAGTACAGATGGTAGTCAGACAGACATCTTGATTTTTTTCTCTCCCCATCCCTATCTTGGATACCAGTACCTAAACATCAAGGATCTGTATCTAATGTAACTGTATTACTTACACACAGAGCAACAGTCTCAGAGAAAGCATCCATACAACTGTAGTCCTATATATCATACTGGGACTTGTACACACCGGTGCGTGTACACACACACACGCACACACAGAGCAATTACATCCATAATTACTAGCTGTTTCCCATCTATAACTTGCTGCTTGTCCATGCAGTTGCTGTAGCTGTGAGCAACACCACAGTGATGGTTCTGAAACTTTAGACCAATGTGCCATCTAGTGACAACGCAGATGATCCCAAAAACCAAACTCAGATTCTTTCTCCCATTTTATCTGAAGCAGACATCACGAACTCTTGCCACGTGAGCCCACTTCAGTTTGGAAAAGATTTGTGTTTTCAGGTTTTTACTTTGTGCTGCAGGAGAAGCTTTGGAGTCTGTAACCACGAGTTTCCATCGAAACCTGTGTGGTGTTTTTGAGGCAATGCTTAGCCTGCAATGAACAACTTTGTAGCTGCTTTCTCCAGCATCTCAAGTTGTGTTTACTATCCACATTCTTAGAAAGTCCTCCCTTATGGTGGTCCAGGAACGTCCCAGGTACTCAAGATGCTATACTGGACATTAATAGTCCTTTCCTCTTTTTCTCTTTTTCCTGTCTGCAGTTAGAACAGCTTGATTAGTTTATAATGAGCTTCATTTATATTTGAAAATGTCCAGTTGCCAGGAAATTGGCACAGGAAAAGCAGATGAGGGAAGAGAGTTTAACATTTTATTCTGAAAATGCCCTTAATATAAATATTAGCAAGAGGTGATCATTCAGCAGAGCAATATCATCATCTGCATTACAACCATGCCTGAAAGACAGTGAAAAGATGCAAGGAAGCTGACAGAAGGCCTTCTGTTTTTATGACTTACATGGGGCTTTGTTTTAAATAAAACATTTCTTAAAATAGTTATATATGGGTTCTATGTATGTTAAACATATATACATATGTGTTTATCTATCTGTCTGCCTATGTTAAAAAATAGACACCTGTCAAATTGATGTCTAAATAAAGACGAATTGCTCCCAAGAATTCTTTAGTGGAGGTTTCTACTGGTGATCACAAGAGAGGCAGAAAACAGGAGTACAAGGTACATACCTGTACAAGACAGCTGACACAGGTCAGAACTGGGATGATAAAACACTGGAACCATCTACCAAGAGAGGACTTGGCCAGAAGTCATTCATAAGATATACACCTAAGCATGAATAAAGGTCAAGAAAAGGAATCAGCTGTTCTCAATCATTTTGTAAGGAGATGATGATCACTATTCAAACCTTTTTGTTTCAGTTGAAGTTACTCACTGAGCTGCTAAAAAAGCAGAACAAGGTCAGAAGAGCTGATCCAAGCTGTAAAATACTTGAGGACCTCAAACGAGAAACAGACAATTAACAAGATAAAAAATTAACAGAGAAAAATGTATGGTCAGCTCTGGTAATAGAAGTGGCAACTATCATAGCAATGCAGTTGTCATTCCTGGTGCTGTTTTGTCTAAAGAATGAATTCATTCATCTAGGCTAATGTCAAAGTCACGTTCTAGAGACAAGTTGTGTACAGCAGTGACCATTATAACTGTTTCTACTGGCATAATTTTTTTAAAGCGACTAGTGAGTTTAGTTACCTCTAATTTTGGCATCCCAAGACTCCAGTTTACAGGATGTGCTGCACAGCTGATGCCTGAGTGTACCTTAGCCTTGTCATTTTTGAAAATTTCACCATAGAACTACACAGCTACTTTTTTTTTTTTTTTTTTTTAATTAGACCCAGCAATTATTCCTGTTCCCACTAAGCCTTGGTTATTGATTTCAGAAGTCAAAATTAGGTCAGGGGCAAATCCTAAACAGCTCGCAGGCTAAGACAGTTGATTCCAGAGGGTAGTATACTGATCAGCTCCATTTAATATGCCAGTTTTCCCCACAACCAAAATTTAGCTTTGAATAGCTAAGCAATCCCATCTTTGTAAATACATTGTCCTTTTAGTCATGTATCCAGTACGACCAGCAAGAGAATTTACAAATCCCCAAGTCTTTCTAAAAAACCAATATATGTAGCTTGTAAAAATGGACCCGATGAATTGATGCGTGCTTATGACAAACTTCATCAGACTTGAGGAGGTTGGTCAGATCCCACTCAGGTTGCCCCCATGATTTCTCTTACACAAAACTATGAAACTACCAATGCTGTACAGAAGGAAGAGCAGAGCTCCCGCTGAGTTCAGCTGGAGTCTAATGGAGGAGTTTGGAGTCATTTGCATGTCTGATGGGTTTCGGATAGTTCCCTGGTAGCACGGAGAAAGGTAATAATAATAATGGCTACAGACTGAGCCAGGACAAGTGCATCGGTAAGGATGAGGGAAAGTCACATATTGGAGGTCCCTAGCTCCACTAAATCACACAGGATTGGAGTATGCCTGAAGGGTATTTTACGCTGTCTGTTACTCTGACAGGCAGCAATCCGCGGGGTGACTCCAGGCAGCAGGCGGACACGGGAAACCTGGAGAATTACCATCTTGCTGTTTCTCTCTCTGCCCACAGTGGCTAGTGAAGGGAGCTGAGCAGGGCAGGGGGAGAAGGGCTTGTACACCAGCTGTGGGGAAGAAGCAGCTCCAGCCCCACACCATCCATTTCACTCTGCTTTTACTTTCCTTCTTCTACCGCTATGCTCTCCTCCTCCTGTACGTCCTACATTAAGTAGGAATGGCAGTGGAAGGAGCTTTCTACATTGTATATGGCAGTGCTGCTTCTCCTCCAGTCCTCTGCCTACTGTCATGTAGCAGCTACAAGCCCAAATAATGTTTCTGTCCCTTTCCCCCATGACTGCTGCAGGTAGGACATCATCCTACCAGAGCCTCAAGTGGCTGAAGGAGGCAACACTTGAGTTTTACTGCACATTGCTACACGAACAGCAGCTTCAATGGCTTTTAAATCCAAGACCTGTTTTTAAGAATTGTGATGTCTATTAGAGTCAAGCCAGGCAATTTTATGGCTTCTAAAAGCCTAGAACAATCCAGCTACCAATTGCAAAACTGGGCTGAGTCACTCGCTATATCAGGTTCGATATTTATAAATAATTCTGTGTGGATGTATATAGGACAAAGCACAGTTCAGCCATCTGCCACACAGCTGGATGGCTTGTGTCACACACTGGCTGATTTGAAGGTTGACAGGTGTAGCTTTCCTGAAAGAAAGAAAGAGAGAGAGAGGGAGAAGGGAACAAGTATTACTGCAGAGGCATAAAATCTCCACAGTCTTTTCTAGTTTGTGTTTGCTCTTCTATTTCCCTCAACAATGTCCTATTTCAGCACCTCTCCGGTGCTCATTCAGCGGCAGAGCTGGTGCGCCTAATGCGTGTAAAAGACTTGCGTGCTGGCTTTTATGAGCTCTTTGGTGAGAAACAAGAGCCTGTGCCAGTGAGATGGACATAGTGGAGGGGACAGAGACCTGCCAGCTACCACCACGGCCTGCTGACTCCCTCATTTTAGTTACAACGAACGTTTGAGTTTTGAATATGCTTGCGTTGCAAAGAAAGTAAGTGTAGAAACGCTTCCATCAATATACATGCATTAAAGAATCTGGTCTGACCTGTTTATTCTTTCCCAGGACAATTGCACCTTAGTTTGCCATCTGGTGATGTGTAGAAGGTGAGCAGAAGAGTTACTTGTGCGGAGTTGAGAGAGGAAAGTTTTTAGAAGAAAGAGCTGCTGAACAGCGGTAGTAGGTGGCACAGGGAACAGAAAACCTGAGCATCTGCTCTTCTTTTCTAAGGCCTCCCCTCTTGCTGGGCTGGGAATGATCGAGAAGCAAGAGACAGCCAAGTATCTGTGCCAGGAATCACAACGGCAATTGTCTCAAAGTCCATACACAGTAAATAGCTAGGATAACCTTACAAATGTTTAGAAAAAGCTCAGTACAAATGTGGGCTGACAGGGGGAAGATTTTGAGTTGATAGAGTGTAGTGCAGGCACTCAGTCTAGAATAATCGACCTGATTTTCAGCAGTTCTAATTACCCATATTCCTTGTAATGGAGTGAGTGTCAGTGAAGGGTAAACAGCTGAAATGGGGTAGTGTGAACCCTTGATTTAAGTACTAGAAGGTAAATCAATATAATGTAAATCTTTCTAATCACTTTGTACTTCAGCTTTGTTTCTCAGCAGAGTCTCCAGAGATAAGCAGGAGTTAAAGGGAAACAAACAATGAAGAAAGGAAACTGAAAAATTGCACGTTCTTTGGATCTGAGAAATCTAAAGTGGTGAATTCATATCATATCTGAAATCATGATTTTAGACATGATTTCACATGTCTTCTCTTAACCACCTATGCCATGTTCCAAATGCCTATAGAATAAAAAATCTAAAACTTTAAATCCCTAACTCAGAAGTGCAGTGAACTCATTTCATCTCCGGATGCCAGTCACATATGAAATGAGTTTGATATGTTCAGTTTCTTCTCACAGCTAGCAGAAGTCTTGGTTCCTTCCTTAGCACCAGAAATATAGACGTATATATGGTTTGCAATCCTAGCTCACATTACAAATTATCGTCAAAGTTCATTGGCAAAGCCGCAGGGAGTTGCTTGCAAGAAACTGCTTGCAAAATGTTATCTTGTTTTAAGTAAGTGTTTCACTACAAATTCCTCCTATTAATGAAAAAAATTCACAAAGCTAATGCAAATAGCTATACATAACATAAAAAAGAAACAGGGTGAAAGATGAGAGAGGTTCCCCATTCCTCAAGAGATTGATTCTGATTTGCACAAATCCAAAGAAACTGGCAGAAATTCACAGTGTATATGGGAAACAGGACTGAATACAAAGCAAAGTAAATTAATGGCTTTTTTCAGTTTACCTTGCATGCCCAAAGGAATACCATAGCCATTTTTTATGGCAGCCATTTACATGGCCTGACCATTAATTACCTTTGTCTGAACTGCTGTATTTGTTTGTGCAGCTGAGACAGGAGAATTGAAATTTAGCAGGAGCTATTGCCTATTGCACTGCGAATCAGGAGGTGGTTTTAATGCCGTTTGAGAAAAGCCATGTTGTAGTTTGAACTTTAATTTGATATCATTAACTGTACTCCATGACTAATGATGAAATCCTAAGGGCTGTTTCTCATGGCCTCAAGCTTAATCCCCTAATGATCAACTATCATGTTATCCTCTGTCTGTAGTTTCTCAAATGTGCATTGGAAACGTAAATGTTACAAAGGCAGATTTAATCCTTCTGTTGTATGATGGAAAATGTCTAAGGAGTTACAACCAAAAAAACCCCTGTAGCTTTCTTACAAAGCACTTTTTGTCAGGTTCTTTTCTCCAAGCTCAGTAAAGTGTCATGAGATAGATGAGACACGAATAAGGTACCCTGTAGGTAATGAGAGCACCACACCCACAATTAGATACTGAACTTACTTGTGTCATGTTTTTCTGAAGTTTAAATGTGAATAGCAGGAATTAAAGGCCACTGATACCAAGATTATAATGTTTAGTATCAAATAGGAGATAGATGTAAAATTGTCTTGGTTTCATTTCTCTTGACAGCAAAGGAGCCCCTTCTGGGTGAAGGAAAGCCAGACTAGGAGACTGACCCAGTACGCTCATCTTCCCATATAAAACGATATCCCTTATTCTCAGACCATTGGGACCAGGCAGTCCTGCTGAAGAAGCCACAACATATCTAGGACCATCCGAGGTGTGCTGAAATGTGAAAGAATTACCAGGGCTTAAGGTTCAATTGGGCCTAAAAAGAAAAAAGGTGGGTAGAGGCAGAGCAAGAAAAACAGCAGTAAAAGCTGGTGCTTCCTTCAGTCTCAAGATTGGAGACTTCATTTGTTTTGCATTTTTTACCTTTTCATTTCATGGACAGTAAGTATCCTGCTGCCTGCAGCAGACAGACTTCTTTCAAGACCTTCAAACTGAAATTCCTCCCTCCTCCACCTCTCCAAAGTGCACAAAAGCAGGGCAACCTGTAGCGCTGGGAGTCTTGTTATGTGACCTGGCTGGTGGTGGCCAACCTTCCTCCTGGCCAAGGCAAAGCCTGGCTTTTGCTACAGCTGTTCTTCCCTGAGAGAGCCAGACTTGTTTTAGTCCTTACTAGCAGGTTGTTTACAGGAGCTGGCTCTCCACAGCTGCACTGAAATCAAGAAGAGTTGTTGTTTTTCAGCCCCCGTAAGCATCTGGCCATAGCAATAATAATGTCACTATTTAAGTGCTTAATGCACAATCTTTTCATGCGTTCCACTGCTGAGATTACACAGCACAAATTGGTTATTTATAGCAGTTTATTAAAGCTATCTCAAGCTAATTTAAATTCATTCTGCTTGGTCATTTCTCATCTAAAAGCTATTGTTCATCATTGCTCAGGTAACTCACACTCCTGGAAATAATAGTCAACTGTGGTAGCCCACCCTTTTTTCTTTACATAATTTTTGAAAGCTCAGTTATAGGTCATTGATTACTGCATCCAGCTCTGGAGCCCTCAGCACAGGAAGGACATCGACCTGTTGGAGAGGGTCCAGAGGAGGGCCGCAAAAATGATCAGAGGGCTGGAACACCTCTGCTATGAGGAAAAGCTGGGAGAGTTGGGGTTGTTCAGCCTGGAGAAGAGCAGGCTGCGGGGAGACCTTGTTGTGTCCTTTCAGTACTTAAAGGGGGCCTATAAGAAAGATGGGGACAAACTTTTTAGCAGGGCCTGTTGTGATAGGACAAGGGGTAATGGTTTTAAACTAAAAGAGGGTAGATTCAGACTAGATATAAGGAAGACATGTTTTATGATGAGGGTGGTGAAACACTGGAACAGGTTGCGCAGAGAGGTGGTAGATGCCCCATTCCTGGGAACATTCAAGGTCAGGTTGGACGGGGCTCTGAGCACCCTCATCTAGTTGAAGATGTCCTTGCTCATTGCAGGGGGGTTGGACTAGATGGCCTTTAAAGGTCCCTTCTAACCCAAACTATTCTGTGATTCTGTGATACACCTTTTGATGTAAATAATAACACATGTTGCTGAGAGCATGATAAATCTGGAAACCAAGATAAGTACCAAATGGCATTTTGCAGCAAAGGGCTAGCTTCTCAACATGAGCACTTAATTACATTGCTCAGCACAGCTGACAAGTATTAATTCTTATTGATGTTCCCCTGGAAAACATTATAGAGAATTAGGGAATAAGTACAGGCACAGAAATATCAAGCTGAAATATTGCTTTTGCTGCTTGTGTGGTGTCAGCGGGATGGAGTCTCTGTGACTGTACCTGTGTAATGGATACAGTGTCATGGCTTAACCCCAGCTGGCAACTAAGCACCACACAGCCGCTTGCTCACTCGCCCCTGGTGGGATGGGGGAGAGAACTGGAACATTAAAAGTGATAAAACTTGTGAGTTGAGATAAAGACAGCTTAATAGGTAAAGCAAAAGCCGTGCACGCAAGCAAAGCAAAACAAGGAATTCATTCACTACTTCCCACCGGCAGGCAGGCGTTCAGCCATCTCCAGGAAAGCAGGGCTCCATCATGTGTAATGGTTACTTGGGAAGACAAACGCCTTCACTCCAAATGTCCCCCCCTTCCTCCTTCTTCCCGCAGCTTCATATGCTTCACATGACGCCATATGGTATGGAATAGCCCTTTGGTCAGCTGGGGTCAGCTGTCCCGGCTGTGTCCCCTCCCAGCTTCTTGTGCACCCCCAGCCTCCTCGCTGGTGGGGTGGTGTGAGAAGCAGAAAAGGCCTTGACTCTGTGTAAGCACTGCTCAGCAGTAATGAAAAATTCTCTATATTATCAAGACTGTTTTCAGCACAAATCCAAAACATACAGATTCTTTTCTCCAAGCTCAGTAAAGTGTCATGAGATAGATGAGACAAAGAATATTTGACTCAGATTGAGATGCAGTGAACTTACAGGATTCATTGTACAGGATACAGGAATTCTTGGCTTGTTAAACAATCCCAAAATGCTAAATACTCTTGACAAGAGGAGCCAGTTTTCTGACTCCACAGAAAGGCTTCAGGGACCACCATGCAGCTGGCAGACACATCCAGAATTTGAGGACTGCAGAATTAAGTTGCATCCATCTCTATTCTGTGGGTAAGAATTGATTTATCTTGGATTCTGCTTTTAGAAAGAGCTCTTTAAAAACCCAAATGGAAATATGTGATCCTGTTTTGTTCTTCAGAAGGCTTCTTGATAACAAAAGGAAAATAATGACTAATCTGTGTTATGCTAAGCTATGCTTTAAAACAACACAAAGAAAATCAGCCAAGGGGAGTTCTCATGAGTCTTTAAGAAAGGCTTTGCTTTTAGTCATAAGTTCCTCCCATTACAAAACACAAGAATTATTAATTATTGTAGACCTAGATAAAAATATAAAATGTTAAGATACAGATACAGCTATCAGTGACAATCTGGTCAAACTCCTTTAACTTCAGTGTAACAGAGGTCGGAGGTTTTGCTGACGTACCGTGCAATGCAGCCCAATTGTGCATTCACCCTGCACTTAGCGTGCTTCAGCACTAGAGCAGCTGCTTGCTACTCCTTCCGACTGAATACCTGCCTCTGGACAGTATCTCCTCTACAGAGAAACTGTTTGTGTCCACAGCTTAAACAGCTTCTGGTGCTCCACTCCACCCATCAAGCACATTGCTGTCCTTCTTTCCTGCCTTTATGTGTAGTGTTGTATCATCAGCGTGCGCTCGCTTCTTCGCAACGAGGTGATCCAAAATTGTTATGGTGTTCTGAAAAAAAGAGTGCAGAGCACGGGAAGTTTGTGAGGGTACCGAAAGGCCCATAAAGTGGCCTTCAAATAGCTCTTGAGATGGTGACACTCCTTTGAATGCAGGGATATTCAGGACTGGAATGTCACAGTTCACTGGGCATGAGCAGTAATATTCTGAATAATCCTAGGATGGGGAAGGACCAGAGGAATCAGTCTGATCCAGATTTGTGTAGCCATGGAAAACTTTTTTATTTGCTCAATTATAATGTTAATATTGGGGATCTGACAGCCAGATTATCAGCTTTCTTTTGACTTGAATTCTCTGCAAAGCACATTAGGATCTTTTTTTCACCATGAATAACTAACTTTGTTAAAAGTAGGGAAAAAGATCAGAACAAGCAGCCCAGAGAAGAAGGGAAGAGAAACTGTAAAATGAAAAACTCTTTCTCCCTTGCTCACCAGAACTTAACAGTAATAAATCCCTATAATCCAGTTTTCTGGTGGGAAAAAAAAAGAGGCTGCTTATTTCTGCTGTCTTCGGTCTTGCTGGCCAGGCCAAGGGCAGCCAAACGGGTGAGGAGGTGATGAGCAGCCACCAATCACACAAGCACTTCTGGAAACACATCACTGTTGAGGTGGTCCCAGTGGCTTTCACTGCACTGCTTCAGTGGTGGCAGCTCTTCAAAACTCTTCCTGTGTGATGTTGTTCATCTTCACAAACGCAGCTGGAGCATGAGGAGGATACTCCACAGAGCTACGGTAGGAGCTTAATCCCTCAGAGTGCTGGGGCATCTATGTAAAGGCACCAACTGGTCAGGCAATCTCTGACCTGCATTTGTAACAGCTCGTACATGTGTCTTTCTGCGTGGTAAAAGTTGGAAACTGTTCATTCATACATCACTAACTTTTCTTCTGAATGTCTGTCAGCAGGCAAATAAAAAGTCCTTACAAAAAAGTAAGTAATGGCCAAAGTTATTCTCCTTGTTACGCATGTGTAGGTCATGTGCTGACATGAAGGGGATAAAACTATTCCAGTTATTCAAGTTCCCAGCAAGTCAAAAATAAATGTAGAAACGTTAGGCTAGTAAATGTACAAGTTTAGCCAGAATGATTCAAATTATACCTCTGACATGAGAACTTCTCTTTTTTTAAAAAAAAAAAACAACAAAAAAACCACAACTTTGACATGCAGAAGGATTTTAAATTTTGGGAATATAATTATTTTTGCCTGGACCACATATAAAGAGGAATTTCCATGCAGGCAATACTCAAGATACCTTTCCATTAATTTTTCTCCCGTTTCTTCCCATAATTAAATCCTGCCTTCTTGTTAGCACTCTACCAGCTCAGTTAAGACTTCTTGCCCCAAGTCCAGGGTCCAGCTTTCTGATTTTTAGTATCTCGACTTCCCAGTCATTTTCCCTGTTTGACCCCAAGAAATAGCATCTTGGCTTCTCCTTTTGTCAGCATTATTTGTACATCTGGGCAAAAAACTCCTGTGTTTGAGCCAATCCCCTGCTTTTCTTCATTCTGTGGATCCTGTTCACTTGTCAAATGCCTTTTATTTTTTAACACTCCAGATTTAGCAACACCACCTGACTGGTTCTGGTATCTCAGTGTAGCAATAGCCCTTTACTCCCCTCTTTGATGTTTTTTGAACCAGTTCAAGGGATTTCATAAAGCCTCTGGGGAATTTTCTTTAGTTGCTTCAAGCGATCCCATGTAAGAACCACCGTTTCACAGACCTGTCGTTTAACTGAACATCTGCCCTTGTTTTTGCATTACCAAAAGTTTCACTCATTCTAGGAAACAGACGTAAGCATTTACTCAGGCTTTCGAAAGTGTTCAAAATGTAATGAAGAAGATCAGCACCTTCTTTTTATCCTGTAAACTAGACGTAGAGGAAGTCTTGCTTTCCAGAGCCCTTGCTGGCATTTCCCTCTTCTCTGTCCGCTGGAAGGGTTGTCCCCTTCCCAGGAGTGACACAGCCCACAGCTGCTCTGGCTGCCTCCGCCGTCGCCGTGACCAAGGTCTGCTGAACTGCAGAAGCTGCTCTGCCAACCGCTAGCTCCTGCAGTCCTCACTGTCCTGAGTTAGAAAAGTAATGAGTTAGAAGAGCGCAGCATGCCCTCTTACCTGAGTCCCCCTGGGTGAGGAGAGAGCCTCCTCTGGATCGCCTGATTTTCCATCCAGGCCATCAACTTCCACAGAAATCTCCAACGCTTCGAGTTTCTTTGCAGCGTCACCTACTAGTTATTGAAATCCAGACTGGGAAAGTTATAGGCGGTTTTGCGGGTTTACCTGAAAATTTGATAGAGGTTGGTTCAATCAAAGCTTTATTTTCCTCAGTTCTATCTGGGAAACTTAAATCCTTTTAAAAAATGTTTTCTGGGAAGTTTCTCTTCCCCCGCCCCCCCCCCCCCCCCCATTTTATTTACTTGAGTAATTTCTAGTCCTGATGGTAATGCACTTTGAAAACCTTTGATTCCCGTGCGACCATACATGATTTGTTGTAGCTTGGTTCAGCAGGAGTACCGGGTGCCAATTTATTTCCTCAGAAGCTCTGCTGCTACGAACAGCAGCACCACTTTGTCTTTATTATCCACTCGCTGGACTTCAGCACACTGGTTTCTATCATAGAGAAAATCAGTGAGACAAATCTAGTATATTCCTTGGCGAAACTGCCTTACAGGAGAGCCAGAGTGCAGGCACAGCCAGAGCCAGGAGGGGCCAGGGAGAACTTGACTGTCTTAAAATGACCACTGTCTCTCCTGCCTCTGGTTTCTCCTTTGATAGCGATGCCAAAAAAACTTGTACAGAATGTGAGATTGTCCACTTAGCTCTGTCCTTCTGGACCCCTGAGTAAAACGCAAGCTTGATCTACAGGCCCTTCTGGTTTGTCATTAACTTTGTATAATTCAGTGGTAGCTGTGACAAAGCAATTAGGAAATGTGATCATTTTTCAAAGCAAGGCAGATTTAATGGGCCATGTGGCCTTTCTCAAGATAACAACTTTAACACTTGAATCCTTGGGAAAATGGCAGCTTAACTGGAAAATTTAAAAGGCTTCAGATTTTTTTTTTTTTGTTCCAGATGTAATCATGTGCTCAACAAGGTACATCACCGTATTTTTCTTTTTTCTTGAAAAGTTGATAGGCAGGTGAATGGCTTTAGATCTTTTCTGAACTCTATATACTCTAAATACCAATATTATTGTTTTGTAGTCACGATCCTGTGGACATTTAACATACATGAACAGCACACACGCGATCAGTAACTGGGGCTCTAGACCAGAGGGTTTCTACAGAACCCTCCAGAAAGCCCTGGGGCCTACAGCTGCACACCGTCCTACAGGGAAACTGCTTTGTGACTGTGCGGAGGTACAAAATATCATCCTCCATATGTTGCTGATAATTTTTGGACAATTGAACAAAATACAGTTGCTTAGGTGCCTTTCACTCTGGGCTTCTGCACACATTTAGAAATGGAATCCTTACATTAGAAAACTAAAATGGCTACATCAGTGCTTCTGCAGTGCTGCAAAACTAGTTAGTAGTATTTTGCTGGCAGCGAATCTAAAGCCCCAAGTATCAGTGGCTGAAAATGTCTGTTGATATGGTCTCTGTTAGTCCATTAAATCTTAAGATAAAAAAAATCGGACACTTCTAAATATATGCACATAAATCAAAATAATTTGCATGGAGAATTAGAGCACTTCAAGCACAGGCAGACCATATTAATCCATTAATTATTCAACTGATACACGTCACTGCTTTCAGTGCTGTCTAATGGACAGAAAGAGGGATAAACCTGAAAAACAAATTTCCAGGAGAGCTGTGAAAATGTTGAGCTATGCACAGCGCTGAGGATTACGCCTGGGCCAACTCCTTGTTTCGCAGAAAGAAGAAACTGTCGCCAAAGGCCAAGTTAGCCTCCTCTTCCAGCCGACCACGGGGGAGGCTGCCAAGACCGACTAGCTAACGCAGCTCGCTGGGAGAGATACCTGCATCTCAGCAGCTCCAAATATGCCAGCGAGGAGCGCTGTTAGAAACCCAGACAGGGGAAAGAGAGGGAGAAGCGAGCAAAATTGATCTGGCTGGAAAGACCCAGGTCATGGGCTCTGTCACATCCACTCGGGAGTCACGAATAACTGTGATATTAAAAAATGGGCACTGTCAGACCCAATGGTGCATTATTACTACCATCAGGCTCTATGGTGTCATTTACTGAGATTTCAGTCATGGCAAAGCCTTAGCTCAGCACTTTCTAGAGAGCAAATACAATAAGATTTTTCTTCGTCTGTTTTCCCATCTGTAAGACCAGGATGAAGCTATTTCCTCACAGAAATTTCATAACGGAATAAAAGTTTGTGAAGTGCTTGAAAGATTTCAGAAGGAAAGCACCACTGGCAGGTAAAATCTTGTAACTGTTTCTTTGGCTTCAGTACTGCAGTGCAAGCTGACAAGCAATATTGATGTTTGTAAAATTATCCAGGCCAGTCCTCAGTGCTGCCGTCAGGGAGGCTCCAGAAATTGGCAAGACCGGTTCCTGGATCTGCAGTGATTCTCCAAAGCTCATTTAGCTTCAAGCTTTTCACTGTCTCTCCCTGGAGAAAATCCTTAATTAGAAATTTCCTTCAGCTATGCTTTTTAATCATACCTATTGCTTTATAGATTTTTTTTCTACTATCCTATGCTTTCCATTTTTTGGCTCACTGCATGTTAAGCAGTAAGACAAGTTCCAGCATGTCTCCTCGTCTGGAGGAATTTAAATATCAATTAAAAGAAACCATTGATGCCAGCCAGGATGAATTTCTTCCTACTGATTTTTAAAATCGTTGCTTTTGCAATGTCAGGTTAAAGCTTATAATCAACTCATTTACAAATGCTTGAAAAAATGCCTGTGCTGGGGTGGGGGTCAGCTTTTCTGAATTCTACAAAACTGCGTATAAGCAAACCCCAAAATGCAGCGATCTGGTTTTGCGCGTGGTTAAGCGAGGACGTAACTTCAGTTACATGAACCTTGCCATTGACTTCAGGGAGACCAGCTCTGCTTAACTCGTAATAGAGTGCTGGAGCATTAAGGCACAAATGCGTGATTTTATTGAACGCTCTTCTCCCAGTTGCATAAAATCCACGTATTTTCCAAATAAAATCACTTCATCTTTAGAAGGGAAATGACGGCTTTCTGTATGTCACTTTGAACTCTGAAAAATACTTAAATAGGCCAAAGTTAGAAATTTAGACACTTAAACAGCTTGGAAGCCTAAAAACACATTCTCCAAAACTCCAAGCGGCAACTGCTGCTTACACCAAAGAGCAAACCCTGCTCAAGTAGATGGAAGCATAGCACCTCTCCCAAGTTCAGTATGCCCGGTGCTAATGTCGGCACTGAGATAAGCCCCTAAGCTGTGTTTTCAAATTCGTATTTCAACTTCTGCTGCCCTTGGAATAATAACTTCACTGAAGCTACAGATGTGATTTTCCATAAAACCCAGCATTTTTAAATGTGCAAAGGTGTTGGAGAGGAGCTGTCTTTGGAAAATCAACTCAAGAAATCACTAAAGCAAAATTTTACCTCAGATTTGCAATTGCAAAGAAAGCAACTTGGAAGGTGTTAAGAACATTGCATTAAAAAAAGTTGCTTTTTGTAAATGACCATTTTATCAGTCGTCCATCGTACTGACAGCGGCAATGACATGAGGAGCTTGGTTTGCACATAGCCTTGCATGTTTGGAAACAAAGAAAGAACGAACGGGCTTGTGCGGCGAATTTTTGATAGCACTTGAGTTCCCAAGTGTGCAGGTAAGAAGATCACGATATTACACACCTGCACCTTTAGTCAGTTAAATAAATTTTATCTGTGAGGCAGGTGCAAAAATGATTTTAGGAAAACAGCGTAACATAAACTGCACCGGAGGATATGAATTTGTTTGGGGGTTTTTATTCCTCTGTATGGAAAGAGCTTTCTGTTGTTTCACTCATTTTATTTGAGAAACTCCAGCTACTCTGCAGAGAGAAAAATGATGTGATTACTAACACCCCTAATAACTCCAAGGTATTTCTAGCTGTCATCCTCTGCCAAGGGGGTTTGCACCTGAGGCACATCTTGGATGAGAAAGAGCGTATCCCTGCACAGCCTCTGACCAGCTCTGAAAGCACCATTCTCGTGGCCAAATTCTTACGTGCCATCTGCATCTCCCAGCTCTCCTTTGCCCTGAAGTCGCCTCGAACTAACTGCAGCGCTCAGGGGCCCGTCCCGCCCTGCCCTGGGACTCGGGATGCCCTCCCCACCCCCACCGACTTCTGTTCTCCTGTCAGATGATTTCTTTCTAGAGCTTTTACAAAAGTTTGCTTAGCCTTTTGCACTTCATGGAGGCTCCTAATCCAATAATGTCTGTTGAGAGCATGGTATTTTGCCTGCTCATTTATTAATCAGTTGTCATACTGGGAAATAGCATTTATGTAATTTTCTCCAATACCTTTATTAAGGCATTTCATTTCTTAATACTTTTTAAATCTCCTGAATTATCTGCAGTCATCTCTCATCTCAACAAAATCAGTCCCTGATAACCGGGACCACAACTCACATCCACATCTGTATTACTTCCTCAGTGATTTTTTCTTAACTTATAAATAACACTGCCTCAGAGGTGATGCTGTGAATGAAATGTGAAGTCATCCGTTAACTTTTTAGGAGTTTATAGAAAATCCTTGTTCTTTGTGCCCAGCTTCATACACGTTCACGTGTACATGAATAGACATGCAGAACTTAGAAACCTCATGTTGCACATTTTTTAAAAAACCTTATTATTAATTCAGCTTTTTCTGTTAAGACCACAGTTTGCTTGAACGATAAGTCATGCTACTGGTAAACTGTTATTTTTTAATATAACATAAAGACCTCTGGAGTCCTGATAGTGCTTTTAGCTACTCCATAGGAGCAAAAGCCTTATAAATTATAAACGTGTATTAATTTTTAAAACAGTCTAAAAATGCTAGCCCTAAGGAACTGATGGACTAGAGCAACAGAACTTAGCAAGGACAGAGGTTAATTGGTAAGAGAAAGCGTAGGGTTTATCCCTGAAATGAACAAATCTCTATCCCCTCACTCCTCCCCTAAGGCCCTAGGGCTTCAATAAGTTTTGCAAGTATAACTTCTGAAAATGTTGCCCTGTGTTCCCATCAGGATATTCAATAAATACAAACTCCTATTTTAACAGGAGCTTTAACAGCCTCCCCAAAGAGGGCATTTTGTAATACCCTGTCATTTTAAGAGCTCTCCTCCAATGTGAGCTAAGAATGTTAACATCTTACAAAACAGTAACTGCTCCGGAGACAAAGCACTGGGTTTATTTTTTCACTATTATCTCTGGTCTTGTTGGAACAGGTAAAGATCAAGGTCTTTGACAGCAGGCTTCCAGTTATCTTATCCTGCTTGAAAGTACTTCCAAGGCTGCATAATCCCACTTGTTTGCTACCTACCTCTTTTCCTCCAGAAACACATGAATAGGGAGAAAAGAACGTGAAAAGGAAACGCCTTGCCCCCCAGCCCCTTCTCTGCGGGCTGTCACTTGCAGGAGCAGCACTGGCTAAGGCTTACCAAGTTGAAACCAAAAATTGGTTTTACAAGATTACTGAGCTAGTGCAGCTGGAAATGCTGTTCTTTAGCATTTGGCAACTGTCCTTGGGCGATATTGCCAAGACCGATACCGTCAGATGCATTTAGTATCCGGCAAGCACGGCTTGCATGGCAAGTATCTGGCAAGCATGGCTTACCAGGACTGTAACCCCGTCAGCATTTACAGATGTGCTCTACTTGAAGTGGAAGATGACATTCTTGCGCTTTTAAATTCTGATTATTCATCGAGATGAAGCTAAGCAACTCGTATGGTGAGTGGCTAAGTTTCTTCCTTGTAATTCTCTTCAGATAGGAAAGGCTTGGTGGTATAAAATCTCCTTGGCACACAGGGAGTGGCCTCCTCTTACTGCAGATGCTGTCTCGCAGAATGCTTCATGCATTCCTGCATACCCTTTCTTTTCGTGGCTGCGTGTCAAAGCAGTAATTGTAGATCTTTTCTATGCTTGAAATCTTTCCTGTTGAAATGACAAAGGCCTTCCAACAGGCATTGACTGAAATTCAGTGTTTGTATGAAGCAGCATTCTCTCCTCGGAGTGGAGTACCACTTGCTTTTGGTATAACGTACATGCTGTAGCGAAACACCATCTTGCTGTTATCAGGTCAGGCACACAACTTACACTCTCCGCTTTCACTGCGTCTCAGCCCCGCCTGCTGATGTCCAAAGGAAGCAGGGGACTGATGCCATCTGGCTGGATTTCCTAAGCACTTCTGAAAAACACCTCTGCATAACCTCGGCTCAAAGTATAGTGGATAGATGAAAATATTACATGGGAAGAAATAACAAAATGCTACATACACCATTACTTAGATAAACAGGGCTCCGTGCATGGGAATATTAACGCAGAAGTGCCTTCCCCTTACTTCTGCAAAGACAGAGGGATGCTGGCAACAGGTGAGGAAACAATAGCAGCCAATGATGTGGGGGAATATGAAAAAGTCCTGAGCACCTGGAAAGCCCTTCCAACTTTTCCAAGTCTTTGAATGTACCAAACTGGCATCTTGGAACATCAGGAAAAGTCTCCCGCCCTTCTAGAGCGGAGCGCTACTGAGTGGTCCTGTGTGCCACTAGTGCAGCCTTAATGCCACCAGGCTGGGGACAGAAAGGAAAAATAGGGGCACAGAAGCAAGATGGGAGCTGGCTGCTAAGTCACAGCAAAGCTCAGCAACACCGAAATGGGAAGGAATTCTTGGAGCTTTATACTAAACTCACAGTTTTGTTCTTGCATGAAGAGGAAATTTAGTATGGAGTCGAAGCGGGGACAGAAGAAAAAAAGGCACCAGCCTGGAGCCAAATCAGAATGTTCAATAAAGTCTTCCAATATGTGAAGCAGAAGGAAAGCAGTCTGAAAAGCATCTACTGTTGCACCTGGCAGGTGCATTAGGACTCATTTACTTTCATTCTACAAAGGGAAACACAGTCACTGTTTGGTGACTGGCATACTGGATTATTTTTGCCTCTAGCTTTGCACACAAAAATCAATTCAAGCGTGGAAATGAACCCGAGTACGGGAAAGTGAGCCAATACTGTCAGCACAGAATAATGATGCAGCAGTGGCAATAATGTAACTTTTTCCAAAGAAAAGAAGTTTATGAAAAAATGTCATTTCCTATTTCAGTAAAGGTACGTTAGACTGGAGGAAGACTGTGGGAACTTCCCAGCTCTCAATTACATATTCACACATTTGTAAAGTTCCAGAAACACTTTATTTAAAAACGGAGTTGTAAATGCATATAACAAAATAACATACATAATAAATGTAACAAAAATAAATAAGGAGAACATGTTCATACAAAATAAGAACATAGTAATGCAAAATGCTTATTACAGAACGTAAAGGTATAAACGCCTGAAGGAACACAAACAGAATCTCGCATGAAGAGCCGGCACCTTTAATCCCTCCTAGCCATTTCCTACTTTCCACTCGAGTCCGCGGAAAAATCATGTTCCCAAGCATTAAACAAAAGAAGGAATTATGGTGATGGTTTGGTACGCTTGTTTTTCAACACCTAGCTCTAGTCTCGATTTACTTTTGCCCTTCTGCACCTTCTAAAACTTTTCTTGTAGCCTCTGTAAACTAGTGTAGTTCAGGCTTCCACAGTTAGCTGGAGTAGAGCATATTGAGTCATACATGAAGGCTGTTTGCTTTTAATTTTTTTAAAGAAAATATGAAATCCATTATACAACAGATTAGTGGTTTTGTTTTTACATCTCTACAAAAAAAGTTTTTGCATTTTTATTAACTGGTCCAACTTTTACTGACTTCTGAAAGCCTGTACAATTTAAAAGTGTACAGAAAGTAGTTTTTTTTAAACAAATGTCATATAGGATTATTGCTGAAATATTAAAGACCATTTCATAAAAGCTGCAAAACTGTATCTTTAACCTTAATATATAGAGACTGATGCAAACATAGGAAAATTCCAGTCTATTAGTTACATTTAACAGAAATAACATTCCTCCAAATTACAGTGTTCTGGAAATACAAAGTAATTTACTTTTATTTTCATTATTATTTCCAAATGTTAAGTTACTGGGACAACTTATAAGGAAAATAGGCTTATATAGGAAACTTTAAATAGACTTGCTTTTCAGTGGTGAAGCAAAATGTCTATGTTAGCAGTCGTCTTCCAGAATCCTTTTAAATATGTAAGACAGAGACAGCTTTACTAGCAAGACTACAGGAAAATATACAGAAGCAAATAAAATCATTTGCTTGGGAGTGCATCTATCGATCAAGCAAATTATGACAACTCTATTTCCAAGTCCCCTAAAGAAAATTTTACATCTCATGATCATTCCAAGGAACAGTAATTTCTTCTGTAAGCTTATGTTGCATTTAAATTGGTGAGAGCCCATTTGCCTCAATACGCTTTAAAATGTCCCATGTTGCTGTATGTTTAAATTTGTCTCCTAGTTTCAACAAACATTTGGACAGAAATGAGATATGAAATACTTCTACTTCCATTAACATCAAAAAGACATTTGAAGAAGATCAAAAAGTGCCAAATAGTCCTTTCGGAAGGTGGATTAAAACACTGCAATGATAATACAAGTAGAGTATTATCAGTTTTCTATGTACACCAAAACACTGCTTGCTGTTTAATGATATCGATATGTTCACCTATCACTCCCAGCAAATCTTAGTGCAAACATAATATGTGAACTTTGTAAACCCCAAGACAATTTACGCAGCAACAAGGTTATATAAATCACAGAACTGTTTGAGATTTTCAGTACACAAGAATGAATGCTTTCTGAAATCTGTCTTACCTGTTGCAGTAATGTGTCATTGTAGTCAGAGATAATGTTTCCTATACAAATCATCTAATTCAGAATCAAATGCAACTGTTCAACAGTTCTGTACAAACTTTAGTGGAGGAAGTCCATTCATTAGAGCAGCTTGGCAAAGAGATCTGGGGTTTCAGTAACATTAAATGTTAGACTGCTTGCATGGCTTTTAAAAAGAAATAAATCTATTAAGGGAAAACTGCTGATATAATAATTCTTTTGCAAAGCACACAACCACAAAGGGCAAACCTGCCACAATCTGCTTTCCTACACTGGTATCTATGCATATCTTTATGATTTGAAAAGGATTTGTGTGACAATCAAAGCATCACAGTTAAAGAAAAGTGGTTTAATAAAACAACTGCAGTTTGACCAAGCCTTTTTTTTTTTTTAAATTATAAAACCAATATTATAATTTTTCCTTTATTCCTAAACATTCCACATGAAAGGTTTTTGTATCAACACTGAGATGTCACTCACGCAGGGTGGCATCTTCCTCTTCCCCATCTGGGTTAAACCTATTGAAATGTATGCTGAAATCCGACTCGGATTCAGCATTCTCAAATTCAGCTGCAACAGGGACGGCGGCGGGTCGAAGAGCCCGAGCTTCAGGCTGGCAGTTTGGCTGCACTTGAGGGCGCGTGCTTTGGGAAACGGGACTGGACTTCGGCTTCGGCTGAGCTGGTAAGATGGGGCTGGCGAATCCCAAGTTGCTCAGAGCATCCAGGGTACCATCAGGGTCGATCATAGCATTAATTGCTAAGCAATCAAGAAAAGATGAAAGGGATAGGGAAGAAACCATAAAAAATACGGTTTTCTGTTACCGTAAGAAATACAAAAATCCTGTTGTAACACTTTTGTTTTTATGACAGACATGAGCTTTTATGCGTGCTGCCCACTACAAAGGAGTGGTCTATCCAACATATATGTAGCTGATACATATACTTAAAAGCATTTATATATATTAAAACTTTGGATGAAATGAAACTGCACAAACTAAACACTGCCTGATGTGTGAACAGGAGAGAGAGATGACAAACTGTCTATGATTAGCTTATAGGGACTGAAAGATGGGATTTTTAGTCATGTTTAAGGAGCTTTTTCTTTAATATTACCATTCTCTAGTATTACCATATTACCATAACATACCATATTACCATTACCAATATTATTGTATTATGCTTCATTCAACCCCACCCCCCTAAATATCCACAGCTGCTAATTCCATGATTGAATGAAATTTGTATAAAATAACAATCATTTATCCTTTTTAATACATAACGATGGACTTATTGTCCCTCTCCCTCCACATAGTGAGGGCAAACTGAAGCACCCAGTACGACTTCATTTTACTGTACTATTAACACATTGTCACATTTAACAGAACCTCTCTCTTTTTTATTTCCAAAACTGTACTAACATCTATTTGAACACCACTGTGTACACAAGGAAATGATCTGGCCTCTTTCTCTGGGCCCTATTTCTTTGTTATGTTCTCTAAACACAATATAATTCATAATAAATGAACATTTTTTAACTATAGCTGAGCATGAAACAAATACTGATTTGTCTATAAAGGTGGCTAAACTTTCTTTTTTAAAACATGTTTCATTGTAGGATTAAATCAGAACACTAAAAATAACAAATATAGGAAATTTACAACAAATACAATGATTATATATAAGCATGGACCATTAATCCATTTGACCACTGCAAATTAAACTACAAACTAAGTATAACAAGACACAAATAAGATTGCAACTTCTTTTTAAAATATACTTAGTTTTTAAGTTGATTTTGATAAATGGAATATATGTCTAAATAGCAGACTTTGTAAGCACAACATACTTCTTTCCATTTTATACATAGATAAGTCTTTGCACGTGAAAAGCAAAGTAACTTTTCTATTTTGTAGTCTGTGGGCTCCCCAATTACAAGAGTGGATTCAGTAGTGTGAAGGGAAAATGTCAAGAGCTAATCCTAAATTTTCATTTTATTGTATCAGATAACTTTTTTCTTTTTTTTTTTGAGATTTCCTATAGATATGGTCCCAGTGCATTCCTTATACTGAACTGTGCTACACATTAGGGTATTACTGATACGCAAAGACTATTTTTATAAAGCCTAATCTCAGGATTCTACATTTCAATATTTACCCACAAAAATATTTCTATTAAGACTGTTTTACAAATAATTCCTTTGGGATTCTCTGGACTATTTCATTTTTAGTTGAGCCTCTTCTCACCAATATATAAAGATATCACTCTCCTGTTTTAAAATAATTCAGTGATGTTTCTTTACCAAGTGTGCCAGCAATTATATATTAATGTATGTAACTGAAACTGTGAATATATTTTAATAAAATGTGATAACTTTGTTTCATGATATACATATATATATATATTAAAAAAAACTAAAGCAAGCAACAACGAAAGAGAAGAGTGAAAAAAAGATTTGTACCTTGAAGCTGTTTCTCAACTCGTTTCAGTTCCTGTAAGATTGATGATATTTCCTAGGGAAGAAAAAAACGTTTTTCATTAAGGAAAAAGAGACTCAAACTACCTTTCAGTCGTAACCAATCCCTCTCCCCAGCCACCGCAATATGCTATTTGGGTTGTCCCTCCTGGTATCAAGAACACCCTTGGCTGGTGGTGGCCCAGCCATGTCGCTACTTCTTCTCAAGCACAGACTTATAGACACCACGGTTCTGTAGAAATGGGGTGAAGTAACAGCAAACCTTTAAAGGAACGTTACAGTTTAAACCCAGTATTAATGGAACAGGGCGATTTATAACCTTGTTCGGATGTGAGTCAGAATAGTAAGATGACTGCATTGGGATTTTGCCTGCAACCATTGGGCCCTGTGCCCATGAGACCCTGTACAGCACACCAATGTTGGGGCCTCAGCACTCGTTTGCCTTACAAGTTTTTCTCCTCTGTGCTGCACTACTTGCTAACACAGATGTAGCCACAGCAACGCACTCCGAAACACATCATTAAATGTACCACATCTTAAATTATAAATATGTAAATCCTACAACTGAAGGATCCTACACTGAAGAATACTGTTAATCCAACTGCTGAGGAGAGCTATCAGTGGTCTTCAAAAGCTGAGAATTTTCAAAGGCACCGATTTCAGAAACCCACTTAACCCATTTCAGAAACCCATTCTGTACTAAGTAATGTGATTTTTGTGGGTGGCAAAGAGATTGATTACCTTGGATTTTACAAGGTCATTATCTTTAAGCAAGATTCCACATCTGAGCTGGACACAAATGTCCCAAGGACAAAACAAACATCAGTTACAATTGTCCTCTGTTAACTTTTAATAACATTCTGTGGTAAAAATAAGCACTGCATTTGAACAATATATTGCTCTGAAAACTGAGCAGAAACTTAAAAATCAGTGCATAGACAAAAAAAACCCCAACATACACTTTCAAACAATGCGAGATGCTTTAATGCACTGAAAAAAATTATGAAAAATGCTGAATGTAAGAATAAATATACAGCTAATCTTTTTCTTTTTAATGAATGCCTTCATTTTAGAATGAAGCATTTAGAACACAACACACTAAACTCTGGTCTTATTCTGGAAATGGATAGGATAAGAGAAACTCCTTATATTATCATATTTCTAAAATTAGAAACTTCCATGAGTAACTTGCTTAATTAAACTTTAAAAAAACCCAAACAAACAAACTGTCAGTGTATCTAATAAATTATAACACTGAGTTACTAATGATTGCACTTAAAAAAATATACCATTCTGCAGTCATTACAGGCCAAGTTTTTAACACTTCCAAGAAAAATCAATCTGGATGAGTTTAATAACTCATGATGAGCTAAGTGAGAGAAGTGCTAGCCGGTTCAATGCCGGAGGAAATGTGTTCACGTTCTGCTTCTGAGCAGTCCAGTACAAAGTATGTGAGAAGGAGTTTCCTCTCCCACCTTTCCCTCCGAAAAGAAAACCGCCTCTGTAAGCTGACGTTCTTAACAGCACTATAATCCAGACGGGATAATGTAGCTAGACTCTCCGCCTGCTCTCACATACAGAGATGTTTTTCAAGCCCTGCGCTCTGTGTTTAGAAGCAGAGAAGTGTCCTAGGAAACAACACGGGTGCTCCATTCCCTCACACTTCACACAGGCTGGCCATGAAATGGCCCCGATTAGGCAGGGCTAGAAGACCACATGAATAACTAGAGTTGTAGTTGGTACCCTATGGTTATTACTTCCACACAAACCCAACATGATTATTTTTCATTGAAGAATGCTTTTATTGCAATGTGTCTACAGATCATCTTCATTCACATATAGCAAAATACAACTATTTCTCTAAATAGTAATCATCAGTATTAACAGTATTAAGTATTGCATATTAAGTATTAATAATCAGGAGGTAAAGTAGTCTTTAGATTGTAAAAGAAGTTCATTCGAAAGCAACCCAACATTCAAACGAACGGTTGTTACCTTTTGTTAAACAAAAGTACTGATGGTCTATGTATAGTCTGAACCCCTTTTATTGCATTCTTTAGCTGAGAATTTCCCCTGAACAATTACTTAAGACTGTTCCTTTATAAGATAGTAAGTCTGAGTAATTATTAAAGATGATTAGATTTATTCTTGAAATATACTGAGTGTCTAATAAAACCTTTTAAAGATTTTTCCCTTTATATCATTGAAATAACACATTCCTCTACTGGTTATTTAGGAATCAGGTAAGAGGCTCATTCAGTCCCAGAAAAGACAACTATTCATACCATGCTTGATGTTTTCACAATAGGAACTTCACTTTCAGCTCGCAACTTGTTTTCAATTTCGTCCCAATTTCTGTCTTTGTCCTTAAATAATATTCTAGAAGAAAGAAATTCAAGAACAGTATGTTTAAAATAGACAAAAATAAACAAACTAAAGCTGAAAGATTAGAAACGTGATACAAGAAAGCAGCATAGGGAGCACTGAATAAAACTAAAATCTGAAATACTGAAAACTGGCAGAATCCAACCATACAGTTTAAATTTTCAGGGAAGCATACAGGCTTTCAGCAGTACCATTATTACTGACATTAAAATTGCAGTTCTGCAGCTAAGTACTGGCTTATGGTGTTGACAAGACACAGCTGATTCTTTCCTCCAGCACGGAGACATTTTTTTTTAAAATCCAACTATTTTATACTAGTCAGAGAATTCCCTATAAACACTGCATTTTACAACAACTGCAAAACAGAAGAGAGAGACTAACAATGGTAAATAAATGCAACTCTTTTACATTTGTATTTTATATTAATTTAATGAAAAATAAAATACTTCAGAAAACTAAAAGAAAAATGCATTTCATAGAAGTGTTCATTGAAAAGTCTCAACACACAAATTGTATATACATGATTTAGTAATATCAGTATCACTTGTATTACATGTTTAAAGAAGTTACTTCTAATATTTGTAAAACTCCAAAACATACTGTGAGATTCCCTGTTTTTGATGTTTTGCTTCCCTGCTGTGATAAACAATGTTTCTTTTCATTGTCATATCATAAACATCATTTAAACTGTCTACATTTGCACAATTAAAATAATAAAAAAAAAGGAATGTGCGGATATTTAACGTCTGGGTATTCATTTTTTTTTTTAAGTGACACTATGATGACATAGAGGAGTCCAAATCCACTTCTCTAATTGGTATTTCAGAGTTAAAAGTACAAAAATAGCTGCAGTAAAACTGCTAAGCAAACAAATCAACCCATTTAAAATCATGACCCAAAAGTAGTACATTTTAAAGAAGTTATTACTGTAATTTTTAAGCTGGAAATTCACAATACCTTGCATCTCAAAGACTAAGAGTTTGAAAGAAAGCTGAGAGACTTAGTACTGCATTTCTGTTAATCATTCTTCAGTTATTTATACCCTATGGAAAATCCCACTCTCTATTATTATCCTGTCAGGAAAGTCTAGTTTTTCGAAACATGTACCCTGTATTATCTCATCAGTACACAGAGGTCCATAGACAGCCCATCCAGAAGCTGCTTTAGCTCTTCCGTCTTTGAGGTCTTCACTCGCTGCTGCTTCAAACCACATTTTTGTCAGATGTTTCAGTGAGAGGAAGCGCTACTCTCATGACACAATGCTATGGGATCGAGGCAAACGACCACTGCTGCAAGTAACTTTAGTGTATTAATGTACAAAGCATACAAAGAGTAAACATTAATACATACTTCTTCTTGGGGAAGGAAAAAAAAAAGTAATCAAAACTACAGTGAAGAAAACATGAAACACTTTATGGCCTCTAGTAGTGCCATCATCTTGTAACAAAGCTGATCATCAGAGATCTGACAAGATTGCTTTTATGTTCTGGAAGGGAGTGCAAAATCTCGCAAAGCCATACAACTGCAAACCTGGATACCAGAAAGTCCAATTACAATGGAAAATTTAGGACTTGCCTGACGCTGATGAGTTTAAACAAATAAAAAGCAGAGCCAATTAAATCCTTTATAGGATCTTGCACTAAAAAAACAGGCAACTCCTGGAAATATTTTAATACAGTATAGAGAGAATCTTACACAGCTATACTTTCCATCCTTTGATAGCATTTATATCACTCTGGAAATCAGCAGGAACATAGAAAATAAGGCTTTATTTAGCAGTAAACAGCACTAGCAGGAAAAGTATAGAAGTTATTGTGACACTGCTTGTTTTTTTTCATTTACCTTGTTGCTCATGTTATATTAAATTACTTCTATCTTTATGTATGTGATTAATGCCTTTGCTTGTGTATGTGGTGTTTTCAGTCTTACTGCCTTTTAGAGATAATGTTCTTACTTCTCTTTCACAATTTGAAAGCTTTCCATTTCATAGGTCATTTTATTAAAAAAATGAGAAAAAACAGTGAAAACAGTAAAACCAGTGAAAACAATGTAAACAGTAATTTTAAAAATGTCATTCTTTCCACTATAAAGTGGACAGACCAATTTGTTTTTGCAATAATTTTAGGAAGCCTATTTCCTTTTTACAACTTTTTTTTTCAGTTCTTCATTTAGTACATTTTAACCTCCCAGGGGTCTTCATGTCTGTCTCCTTTGCTCTTCCTCCTTCTTACTCTTTATATTAAAAGAACGTACTTATAAACGCCTGCCACCTTCTGCTCTTGCCTTTTCCAGTCCTACTTTCTGGGGGCAAATCTGCCTGAACTTTCTTATTTGGTTGTGCTCAGTCCCCGTTTTTCTTTCACTGCACTTTGCAGGATGCACAGCAAACTGCAGAGACTGACAAGCAGTACCTGCACTGACCTGAATGCTTTGCCTAGATTTTGCCTGACTGAAGAGGTACTTCCCTGCTACAAAGCAAGCCAGTAACGCTGCATTCGGATTGTACAGCACTGATAAAACCACATTGGTCTTCTCACTGCAAAACCTACTTACCTCTTCCCTCCATAATCTCTGAAAACTTCTGCACACTCGTTACAACGTATAAAAGACAGAAAAGCAAACAAACTGCATATCTGCGTCCTGAGAAGCCACCACAATAATTTGTTAGCAAAGAACAGGTTATAGGATGCACAGCAAGAATGTTGCAGAATTTTAAAATATAATGTAGTTTTGCATACACCAGTAGATAGGAACCTAACTGATTATACAAAGCAATGAATAAAAATAAACTATAAAAACGTAACTTAGCAATACCCAAGCTATGACCCTATCCTGAAGAAAACTACAAATGTATAGAGGATATGGTGAAAGGAAAGAACCAGGCACCTGAATCTGGCTCAATCTGAACACCACACTAGGACTTGGGGAAAAAAAAAGTTTGGCCAGCACTGGGAGAAGCTAGCCGAGGAATACAGCGTCAAAAGCTTCTCTCAGTCCTATTTCTTGATAGAAGGTAGGAACGATGACAGAACTCACTGGAACTTGGAACATTATCTATAAATTAGAAAACAGAAACGGCAGCTCTAATGAAGCGGGGAAGAAACCAGCCAAGCAAAAAGATATATATTTCCTTTTATCCTCATATTTATTTTCATTATTGATTTCAGCTCATTTTAATTTCTGATAGATCTGCTTGTCAAGAATGACTGAAAATATTTATGTGCTTAATACTTTAGCCAAACTGAAACTGGTCTTTTTGTAAAGCTAGCTATTGCAACTAAAATATACCAGAAAGAGCAGTGTTCTCATTCACAGGAAGCACGTCTTTCTCCATTTCGACCCAGATAGGAAGGAGGCAATTTTTTAATATGTATGATGCAATTTGTAAGGACCATAATTGCCCTACACTGTCTGTGCTCTCAGGAGAGAGGTTTACATTGGTGAACAAGAAAATTTGAGAGAGGACTTTTACAACACGGTCGTGCCTCTATAAATTTCTCCTTTCCTTTCAGTTTCAAGTACTTTGGAAAAATACACAACTGCTAGCTTGACAAATCGCGATTGATTCTCACTGTATCTGTTCTGGGCAGAAATTTTAACTGGCTTAATTCCAGCAAAAGGAGTAGAAGCACACCAGTTGGTTGAACTCATGTACATCAAAACAAAGCTAAGGTAAAATCTGTAATAGGTCCTAGGTGCCTTATATGCTCTCTAAAAACAATTCTAAAACTATTGTTGTTTTTCTGATTCAAAATACTAATGACATTATGAATAACATCACATTATTCAAATCCATTCTGAGTAGCAGAAAAAGGAAGTTTTGATCACAGCTCTGAGGAATATGCTAAATAATTGCTTATTAATTAAAGTTTCTCCGCTGTATTTTTATAGAAATATGCAATGCCACTCTTTAAATGTATATAAAATGTTTATAAGTATGCTTATATTTATAATATCATACATGATCACATTCATTACAATGTAGCTGACCTACCTTTTAAGCTCAGAAAATTAATCAGAAAAGTGTAAGACTTCATTTTATAGTTACCTGCTTTTCTCAGAATGAATTTGCATACATAAATTTGTTTTAACTCACTGTACTGAACTCAGTTTTTTACCTTATGTAACTACAGCTGTGCTAGCGACATATTTAGAGATCAGAAACTGCCAACCATCAAGAAAAATCAGCACGATGAAAAAAGTAGCGCATCTACTACCTACTGCTTCTGAGGAATTTAAAATACATATCATCCTAGACGCCTACCACAAACAAGTCAGTCAATAAGCAAGATTCTCGTTCCAATGATGCAGCTTTAAAAGGAAAAGAAAATATATTGGTAAGCAGAGTTCCTCATGGATGTCACTGTATTTTCCCAGGGAATTATGCGCAGAACAAAACTTAATGTAATATTTTGTTTCTACTTCCAAATTTTAAACGCCTTTTAAAATGACTTTCAAAGAATGGTCACACGTAAGTACCTCTGCATGTATTTTTTTGATCATCTTTTTGAGATCAGCTATTAAAGTAAATGATAGCATGCACTCAGAGGTTGATTGAACTTGAACAAGGTGTGAACTTTTGCATAATTTGTAATAGATTCTGCATAATGAAGTTGAACTCAATGTGGCACAGCTTTTGAGAATAACCATATTGTACACCTGCATTTCACAAACTCATTTGTATCTGAAATTTACAGAGCATATTCAAATAAGTAGTATGATACGCCAAAGAATATATGTGGGGAAGCCAAAGAGGGAAAGGCAGCAAATGGTGTATTTCTAATATTATAATCCTGCAGCCCCCAAATGGTAAGTTGGGAAAAGAGAAATGAGATGAATATCAGTCCAGGAACACGTTCCCAGATAGTGGAAATAAGGTACTCGCAAAAGTTACCTGTAACCACCAGTAACAACACCACACAAAATGCCTCAGAGCAGAAATAATAAGAATGGGCTACAGGCTTTTAAAGACTTGATTCTGCACTCAGTAATACTCCTTCCTACTAGAAATAGCAGGACTAGAAATGGCAGATAACCTATAGTTTTTACCAATTTATATAGATTATTTTTTTTCTTCTTGGTTTCTATGGTCAAATCTTTTTTGGTACTCCCACGAGAATATAACCTTCAGATATGTTAGTATTTTGCTGCTTTTCCTAGTTACCTCGCCCTGTGCTGAAATAAATTTGTGATTTGGTGATTAATCTGCCACTCATCTAAGATTTCCATATCTGACACTTCCTACACAAACTTATCAATTACAGTATTTTCTCACATTCAGAAAATTATACGTGAAGTTCAGCCAAACGACTTTCTTATTTTTTAATGTACTCTATTTTTAAGTTTTAAATTATTAACTGCACAAAGACATGAAGAAGGGCATATGAATTACACAATCCTGAACTTCGTATTTAGAATTTTCCTTTATTCTTGTTGACCAAAGTGGTCACCACATGGTTGTACGCTCACTCATTCAAGTTAAATGGAGCTGTTGTAGAGCAACATGCTATCATTTTTGACATGTCTATACCTCCTGTTAGCTACTGTGACATATTATGCAGTATCTAACTATCTAAGCAGGAATTTTCACGTTGTCTCCAGAGCAAGTTCTTTTTGAGAAGATTTACGGAAACTGCTCTCCTCTGTACCATTTGTTTTTCTTCATAAAAACGGGTGATCCCTACAACAACTTGGCAAACGTACAGGGCCCGATTTTACATTTAGCAACACTTTAACCTTATCTTTTAAGGAAAAGAGTTTTAAAAGACTTGCATAGAGCTCGTGTAGATTTTGCACAGCATTTGCATGTGTTGGAACAGCTCCTCTGCTGGAAGTATGATGGATATCGTTCTGTCCATGTAAACTTTGCTGATATTTATCTTCATATAATGTGAAATACATACAAGCAACACTGGAAAAATTATTCTTCCCAAATCTTTCTGAACGCTAAAAAGGCCATAGGTAACACTGTTTTTTTAATACACAAGTTGCTACTAAATACATTTCCTCTATCTATATGATACATATCTCTTCTACCAGTAGGAATGTTGATGAGAGCAGAGCATTTTCAGTAATAACAATAACTTTTAAAAACACACCTGATTTTGCCAGCTGTTTTGTCTATGGATTGTCTTATCTTGCGAGAAAATTGGAAGACTGAGGACAACAGCAAACTGTCCCCCATAACCTGCAGTAAGTTTAAAAAAAAAAAAAAAAGATATTATTAGTTTAATGGGAATAAAATACAAACAATTCCATATATTTTGAAATCTTTTTTTAACTTCAAAAAAATCATACTTGTGTTCTAATCAGTATCATACACAAGCAATCATATTTGAACATTTTGCAAATTAAATAATACACAAATATTTTTTCCAGTATTAATGCCACCTGCTACAGGTAGGGAAGAAAGGATAGTGTCTAGAATATTAAGTGGGGAGACAACTGTAAAAGATTAAAACAGACATGTTACTAGAGAGAATCCTGTTGTGTACTCACTTCATCTCTGCTCCAAGTCCTTCTCCGGGTAATTGTTGGGGGATCGAGGGCATCTGTTAGCTGAGGTCTAGCATCATTAGGCCGACCATTCCCCTCTGGTGGTTTGGCATGCACTAGTGGGGGGATTTTTCTAAAATTGAGACTTTCATCAAATACTCGGTCAACCAACTGGGGGTAAAAGGACAATGGAGTTTATGAAACCTACTGGATACATGCAAGATCAGATTAGTATTTTTTTCATTCTGTAACAGTTTACAAGAAGCCTATCAAATAAAAATCATTCTGTTGTCTTGCATAGTATAAAATGAGGCATCTCTTATTTAACACTACGTTGTAAAAATGAAGGTTTTTTTTTTTCAAATACCAGACATAGATGGCAAAATTAGACTACCCCACAGAAATTTTGCTTATGGGCAGGTAACATAATAGTTACCTATAAACTGGTATTGGATAATTTATTCCTTCGATTAATGGAATATATCTGTGGAATTAAGTACGGTACTATCAAATTTAGGGTTTTTTCCAGATTAGTCACAGTGTTACAGAAACACCTATACCTACTTAAAGGAGATACTGCCACCTGCAGTAGTATGTACACACTGTACAATATTTTTTTTAAGAAGAAAACAATTTAGTAATATAAAAATCAGAGTGATCTAACTGGATCTGAGAAAATGAACACTTTACTTCATTGAGATTTAGCCATAAGTCCACGAGAATTAAAAATAAAATCTATGGGAGTGCAGTTACAATTTTTCTGAGTACGCGACTCATAAATTTCTTATCACTGTTTATATCTTTTTTTCCACAGAAAAAGACAGTATTATACTAAACACAGTAAATTAATGTATTAACCAAACTTTACGCACGCAAAAATGAATAAACACATTTTGAAAGGAATACTACAAGGAAAAAAATGCAGTAAACATTTACAACATACTAGGGTGAACTGTAATATGGTAGAAAGTGATGATTTAAATTCAGATTAACATTTTTACCAGCATTAGACCTGTGATGGTTACTAGAACAAGTTAGTCAATATATTCATAGAAGAGCACAGCAGAGATAGTCAAAGGAAATAAGACTTATTAGAAGCACACGGCAAACTTATTTCAAGGCAGTTTTTGACAATGTTATCAAGAAAGAAAATCTAAAGTTATTGTTAACTGATGGTACCTAAGTGTTTCAGTGTTCAGAAGACGAAACTTTAGTGTCACCTGTGAAAAGAGGGACTTTTTTGTTTTTAATAGCTATGCAAAGTATTAAATGTATACATTTATATATATTTGTGCATACACATTAGTATCTTTAAATGCACTTAGATACTATCCAATGGCATCTAAGGCTACAAACAAGCAAGAAACAAATAACTATCTTGTCCTATGTTTCGTGGAAAAAAAGAGACAGACAGATAGTATGCATTCTTTTGACAAGCTGTGTTCATAGAATAATCTCTGGATTGGTTGTTTGTTGAAATGTAAAGGACCTTTAAATCAAAAAACAATGTAGAGATCATGCATACGGGTTGAGTGGAAATAACTAAAAAAGGCTATGCAAAAAGCTAAAAGCAAAAGAAATAAAGAAAAGGAAGAACCTTATGCATTTCTCCATGAAGATCTCCTACCTCTTCTCTAGTGTCTATGGCAGAGCCAGGGGTGGTGGCGGCAGTGCTTACTGTGGTACTGGGGGCAGTGCCTGACGAAGTCACTGAATCTATCTCTCCTGCTACATCGTTGATTTCCCGTGCGATGAGAGCCAGATCTTGACTGATCCTAGTAATAAAGAGAGTGTTACATTCTCCCCTACAAGTACCAGTAGGACCCGTAGAGCCAACCTGCAGCCTTTCAGCTTCTAAGTTCTAGTTTCTGATAACTGTGCTATGAAAATATGTATGCCCAACTGAAAGTTTATTTGTAGAACCATAAAAGCAAATTTTTAACTGAAGCTTTGTGCTTGTTAAAGGTGAGCTTCTTTCAGCTCTTTATTTGCACTTTGTGTTCAAGTCAAAAACAATAGACATCATTGACCTAGAGATAGTTTATAGTTTAAGACTGAGTGAGCAGAATTTAAACTAGAAAGGCAAACATAATTAGAGAAATTTCCAAATTCCAACACTGGATTTTGTGGCTAACCATCAGCAATCTACAATAAAGTGCAACCTTGTGCAGCATAGATACACATATAATTGGGATAAGGCTGTAGAAGAATATGCGGCTATTACCTGTGACCACTCAAGACAGTATTTCTGAATTCAAAATATCAAAGGCTGGAACACTAAAGCAGAAACCAAATCAATTGCTCATTTTAATAAATTAAAATATGGTAAGTGCCTATTAGTACATTAATTAATTTAACCTAATTACTACATCTTTTGGGTCTATTTTAATTTATATTTTGTGTTCTTATAGATACGTACCATCAAAACTCCAAGGTTTGAGCTAATATTCTAAGTAGTAAAGATACTAGAGCACCTACTTCCTTTGTTTCACACAACCATATAACTTGTTTTCTAAACCAGAGAAGTTGCTAATAATCACGTTTGGATTTCTGGGACAAATTTTGGTATTTAATGAATAGTTGTGAAGAAAATAAACCCCAGGAAATCTCAATTATCAGTAAGTCCTCCAGAAGACAAATGTCATTAAACACCATAATCAAAAGAACTGTCAATCAGCTAAGACTTAACTCTCCACAGAAATCAGCAATGCTTCAGCATGGCACAGCCACTTCAACTGAGTTCTTACCAAGCAATTAAAATTACATAAAATGTCAGATGTCTACATAAAAATGAATTCAAATGAATCCTGAAAATATCATAATAAACAACTCTAACATGGATGGCAAGCAAGTTGTTAGACAATCATCCTAGTCAAACAGTAGCCAAGTGAACAAAATGTGGGATTAGTTTCAATGTGATATTAAGCTATAGTCAGTACTCAATAATGTTTCTGTATAGCAACCGTATAAAGCACTGAACAAAAACCACTATGAAAAAGAAAACTAGAAAGCAGCTGAGAGTTGGGCCTGACTTTTCATAAATGAAGTTTTCAAGTCATTCTACATTAACTTTTAGAAACAGAAAGTATTGCTTAAATATAAGGAGTAAGTTTTCTATAATCAAGGACAAAAGACTTAGGCTTTAGGTACATGCTATTTACTCTTGCAACTGTAGGTTGCCTTGCAGATTTCTACTGCTTCCTGCATCAGATCTAGCAATCATACAAGACAAACCAATTCACGGAGGCAAAACTAAAATAAACCTCAAATTCCCTACCCCCCCAGCCCGCTCCAGGAAATGTTGCTATTATATTCGCTCAGTGAGCAGACTCCGGCAGCTACAGAGTTACACAAGGGACAGACACAGTTTCCAATGCAAGGGAAAAGGTGAGAACACAGGGCCTGGGATGGGGAGAGCATGACCATCTTTTTCAACAGCCTGGAACTCTAGTTCTTACTTACCTGTAGTGAAAGAATACCCATGCTATTAGAAAAAATACAATGAAACAGAAATACCTCTAAGATATCTGTAATCGTCCTGAACTGCTGGATCACCAAAAACATTTTTATGCTTAGTCTACTATGTCACACTTCCTACACTGAGCCAGTTTATTCTGTAACGATACTTTAAAATCCTTAAATAAATGTGAAGCTCCTGTTATTCTGAGGGTGTATACTCCCTCCAGGCCAAAGTGGTTTTAGATCAAATTTAGTTGTTCCATTAAGTTTTTTTAAACACTTCTTTCCAATTCTCAATTTTATTAATATCTGTAAATTGTAGAGTCTGTGAAAAGTGCAAACTGGGTCAATCTTGGAAGACCAGTTAAAATACAATATGATGGTAACATGGATGCAATAAAATGTTTGTCATACAGCCTGAACACTACCTTCAGCTGCACATTTATTTTATGAAATACTTACTTTTATACCTGCCTTATCTAATCAGTTATTCAACAAATAAAACAGGATAGACAATGATAGAGGGGAGACTATGGTTAGCAAGGCAAAGGGAGCAGAGAAAAAAATGATCTTATAAAGGATAGAAGTTAAACTTAAAGCCAGGGGAGCAATACTGTGAATCAGTACAGAGAGATATGGGGGCACAGAAAGGATCAACTAGTGACCTAGAGCAGGGGGGCTCAGCAGAGGCTAACCAAGGAAACTGGTGTTGGAAGCAGCGACAACAGATGACAGTAGTCTGGCATTTCTCAACCGCTGAGTGTTAGCTTTCTTAACCTTAAATATGCTCATTTAGTGCAGTTTGCGTGAAATTTCTACACACAATTACAAATTTGGCAATACCGATTCAAGCCTCTCACCACTTCCAGTGGAAATAAAGTACATAGCCTTCAAAACAAATTTAAAAGCAGTATCTAAATGAAGAAAATGGTAAGAAGCCCAAGGGAAGAAAAAAATCTGCAAACCTAACCATCAAATAAGTTTAGATTGAATTGTCAATTATTTCCAGTGTCAATATCTCCTAGGTGAGCAAAATCTACCAAGAAGTTTCACTGAAGTAGAGGTTCAGCAGCACTTCTTATAAGGAGAAAGTAATATGGTATGGCTATCCTCAATTTTCTCCCCATGTACACACATTCCTTCCTATATCCATCTCTAACTTTAGATTCTTGGAAAGAGATGTTTTAGGAAGATGCCTTTGAAGATGTTTATTTCATGATTTATCAAGATAGTATCAGATTCCCTTAAGTATTTTCACTTTGCACAGACCACACTAGAAAAACAAATGTTGAAAAATATTACCAAGAAGAGGAAACAAAAAATAATCACACTAAGCAAAACACAATGCTTCACACCTGTGAGACCACAACGTTAAGTTTGCAGATGACACCAAGTTGGGTGGAAGTGTTGATCTGCAGGAGGGTAGGAAGGCCCTGCAGAGGGACCTGGACAGGCTGGAATGATGGGCTGGGGCCAACTGCATGAGGTTCAACAAGGCTCAGTGCCGGGTCCTGCACTTCGGTCACAACAACCCCACGCAACGCTACAGGCTGGGGGAGGAGTGGCTGGAGAGCTGCCTGGCAGAAAAGGACCTGGGGGTGTTGGTTGACAGCTGCCTGAACATGAGCCAGCAGTGTGCCCAGGTGGCCAAAAGGGCCAATGGCATCCTGGCTTGTATCGGGAACAGTGTGGCCAGCAGGATCAGGGAGGTCATAATGCCCTTGTACTTGGCACTGGTGAGGCCGCACCTCGAGTACTGTGTTCAGTTTTGGGCCCCTCCCTACAAGAAGGACATTGAGGTGCTGGAGCGTGTCCAAAGAAGGGCAACGAAGTTGGTGAAGGGTCTAAAGCACAACTCTTACGAGGAGCGGCTGAGGGAGCTGGGGCTGTTTGGTTTGGAGAAGAGGAGGCTGAGGGGAGACCTTATCACTCTCTACAACTACCTGAAAGGAGGCTGTAGCGAGGTGGGGGTCGGTCTTTTCTCCCAAGTAACAAGTGATAGGATAAGAGGAAAAGGCCTCAAGCTGTGTCAGGGCAGGTTTAGGTTGGATGTTAGGAAAAACTTCTTCACTGAAAGGGTAGTCAGGCGCTGGAACAGGCTGCCCAGGGAAGTGGTTGCATCTCCATCCCTGGAGGTATTTAAAAGACAGGTAGACATGGTGCTTAAGGATATAGTTTAGTGGTGGACTTGGCAGTGTTAACGGTTGGACTCGACGATCTCAAGGGTCTTTTCCAACCTTAACGATTCTATGATTCTATGATTAATTTTAAAAGGAAAACACTTTTCTTGTTTAGGCTTCAAAATTAAGTTCTGTGAAAAGGTTCAGAACCTGAACATTGGCACCTATGTTTTAAATAACATTTAAATACTTGTATAATTTTATTTATTTAGTGTAAGCTATTTGAAGTTTTCACTGCCTGGGTATTGCATGATATGGGAACAATTGGTTAGCAGAATGTAGAATCGACTACCTTTTTCTTTGGTTCACTTGAAGCAGAGTGCTATCAGCAATAATGGAGGAATTGCTATACTAATCTCAGGGACTCGCAACAAAAGAAATTACTTTTTGATGAATACTTATGATTTAAATCAGAAAATATCTAACATGAAATAATGTCTAGATAAACCAAAAATTCAAATGAGAACGTGGTCTCTCACCTTGCCAAAATCACTTTTCCCTCTCTGTCACCTATGCATCGATCTGAAATTTTACCTCAATATAATGTAAAAAGTACTACAAAATCAGATATACTTCAGCCTCAGGAAATAACCATTAGCAACTAAGAGTTCTACACAAAGTTCCTCTGCAAGTCCCACTAATGCAACTAGAAGTTCATATTCTGGGATCTGGCTATCATAAGTCAGAAATTACTATCATTTTCCACTAGATAGAGATGTGCTGGCAACATAAGTGTTCTGTCTGCCAGTCTCTCATTAGAAGAATTTTAAATTACCCATTCAGTCAGTGAATGAAAACAGTAAGTAGAGTGATACAGAAAATCCATTAGCTTTCTTTCTCCTGTATGTGTGCCTGTATAGCTGGTTGGGTACAAATGTTTCTTATTTTAGAGGCACTCCTTTCAAACCAACCTTGCTATTTCTTCTCGGTGAGCAGTCCAGTCACGAATGTAGTCTTCCTGTTCCTTTATTCTGTGCTTGAATGTATTGCTACTTTGAGCTGCTGTCCCAGTGCTCTGCAGTCGCGTGGTTTTCAGGGCTGGAGAGGTACGTAGACGGGTATGTTTAGGGGAATTACGGTTTGATCCAAATTCATCTTCTGAGGTGGAAGCATAATCTGTAGGAAAGCGCCTCCATCTTGCACTTACTAAATTAGTTTAATTATTAAAAAAGAATTATTATTGCATCTTTAATAAGAAAAAACAATATTATTTCAGTAACATCACAAAAATACACAACTGTTCATTATCAATCCCCAGATACCTCACAAAAGGTTTATTTACTACATCTCAAAAAGAAAGCTACAAAATTTGTGTTAAATAATAAATATTAATAAAAACATAAAATGGATGCTCTTTGTATAATGATGAGTGAAATAAGATGTAAAAGCCAGTAATTGTATATGAGCTCAAGCAAACTGTATTACAAAACAAGGGCCCAATTCATTAACATTTAAGTATATAGTCAGATTGCACTTTTTCTGCAGATTTTTTCCCAAGTTTCATTCAAGGTTTACATGATACACAAAAAAATGAAGAGACGTGAAGGAAGGATGGAGCTGGCACCAAGCCTGGAATGCATGCTTACATAAGGAAAGCATAAAAATCCTAGATGATGCATTATGTATTTAATACAGAAAAAAATATGTTAAAATTAATACCGTGTTATTAAAATCAGCAGCACATCTACATAAACAGCAGCCTCAGTGCTAAAAACATACAGTCTCACATGTAGCACATAAAGCGTACACAGTCATGTTGCTGAAGACAGCCTGAAGTATAAGAGAACTGAAACTAAGTAGGAGGCTCTCGTCCCCCTCTGAATTACTAAAGTCTAGAAAATGCATTTCAGATATGCTATCCTCAAACATTCCCAGCCGGAAGAGATATCACTAAGTGTAAAGGAATGCCCATCACGAGAACCTGCTAAATTCTTGCAGGGAATTTAGTCCCCCAAACTCACTGACATTCATGAGGCTCTATAATTACTGCAGAAATTTTAAAACGCATGTGATCACCTCTTGGTAATTTAAAAATAATAGATTCAAGTAATGCATATTGTTTTTAGTAAAAGAAAAATGCAAGAAGTAATAATGATTTCTCCTGAAACATTTAAAAAAACACTACAAATGAAGTACACATCAATATGAATTTAAGTAACAAATACTGAAAGTAATTTTTAGTTGAGAAAAGACTTGTGTAATGCTCTCAAAGATTACAGTATGTAGGATATGACATTGGTGTATAAGCTTACATCCCTTCCCTCATATAAATAATCCAGTTTTAATTGCTGAAAAAATAATGCTTCTGTAATTTTTTCCAGGTTTAAATGTGGGCTTCAAATCACGTCCAGTTCTACTAATTTTTGTGAATATTCTAACTTTATTCAAGAAAATAAAAAAGTCTCTCCAGTCACTTATTGTTCTCTTTTTAGAGGTTTCAAACTTGTTTTGATCTTAGGGAAGTAGAACATAAGCAGAAAAAGCACATTTCCCCACCAACATCATGCAAGCAATGCGTGACCAGTGTCCGAAGAGCTTTATGAGTTGGGCCCACATTTTATCATCAAATTTTGTTTAAATTCTTTGTCCCAGTTCAAATTATATGCATCAAAATAAATATAAAATTTATCTTAAAATCTCTCAAGTGAGCTAGTCCAGCAACTCAGCACTGTACAATGAGCATATGTAATCATATATTTAAAAACTAAAAATTGAATGAGAAGTGAAATATCAGAAACAGATTTGATTTCTAGTACTCTACCACTGTAAGTTTCAACATCAGCATCTGGGTCTGGGAGAAGCTTGGATTTCTCTGTGTACAAAATAGTGTTTTATCATGTTAATTCGTATTAAAACATTCAGATTAGAAGCATTTGCTTAAATATAATGTATTGATGAGATTAGTCTTAGGTCCTCTTTTCCACCCACACTTTTTAGGAAAAGATTCTTAAATTATACATTCAATCAAAAATACTGAATTTTGTAAAAGCTTAAACATTTCAGAGATACTAACTGAAATTACATCAATAACAATTGTCTACATAGTACCATAAAACCCCTCTAACATTTAAGACCATTAAATTTTAAGGTCTTAAAATGTTGTTTATTGATATATTATTAATGGGTTTCTCATTAATATGGGAAAAAGTTATTGTAGGCTTAACAGGAAAAATCTCAAAGTTGTATGATTCATGACAAGCAATATCCAAGCATGTTTCCCATTAAGCTAGCCATACATTTGCACATATATATGCTTTTTTTTTTATATAAATTATGCAGCCCCAAAATGCCATTGTAGTTTGTGTAGATTTCTGAAAGCTATTGTACAATTAGTTATCTCAGACACCAAAGACTGTGAATATCAGTACCAATAACTAGAAAATCCTCCAAAACCCTGGCTAAAATAATCAGCAGACAAACCTAATTTGGTGACTATTTTGCGAAAGGTATAATGTGTTCACAACACTTCAAGCTGGCAAGTTTAATGATTTGGACACCATAATCTCACTTCTAAGATCTGAGGACAGCCTTTATTTAGCATGTCCCTTATAAAATACGCTACTCTCATTGATGCAATGCCTTCTCATGGTTCATCCATTTCAAAGATCCTGAAATTTGGTGCTCAGTAGTGCAATAATACTAAAGTGCAGTTAATAAGGGTTATTTTCTCTTCATGCTCAAACCTTTTTTTTTTTCTTTCCCCCAGAGATACCTCAACAGCTTTGATCAACCTATCTGCTAGTTATTTACAATGACAGCTAGGTCAGCAAGCCATCAGAGCTGCCAAACACAGCTCATTGCTCAAGGTCTCTCTCTTCTGACTCAATGCTTAATTTTACAGTTGCATCTTAGCACTTTTGCACTAGGTCTGATCCTGTTGTTCGTTTTCCCAATACATAGCTCCTTCTGTAACATCATCTTCAATTTTCCTCCGCAATTGTGAAAAAAGGTCTTTGCTCTTCTCTGTTTTTATTGATAACACTCTACTGTTTGATGATTCAGTGCCTTGATTAAATCTTTCATTGCTTGTGCTATAAAATTACTAATTCTGCTTCACATGTCTTCACGGTGTTGTCAGTTATCAAGCCTCCTACCACAGAAACACCCTGGTAATTACTTTAATGCTGGTAATTCTCATCCAAGACATTCCATTTATCTGCTTGCCCTTTCATTTAAAAGTAAGCAATACTTAATTGTATCAAGGACTAAAAAAGATTCTTGAAATTATGGACTTGCTGACAGCTCTGACAATTTTAATGCTATTATGTTGCAATTCATCCACATGAAGTACAAGACAATAAAAAAATTCAGTGACGACATCTTTTTTGCCCCCTTTTTACACGCATGTATATCTGAACATTCAAAAAGATTTGGGAAATGCAGAAATAATTTTCTCTTTGGTAGACTGGATTTAAGAAGCAAGATTCTGCTGCCAATGTTCAGTGATCTACAATGTGGTAATGTTAACTGAACTCTGATGAGAAGCCCCATGGAACATTTTTACCACTTTGATAGCAGCCAGTCTTCTGGTACAAGAAAAAAAAAACCCAAACCCTGTATTGGTAATGATCATTCATTTTCCAGTCTTTCTAGGTCCAGGAAGACAACAAAATACATCACTGTTATGCCTTTATTAAATGTGCCTGAAGTAAAACACATTAAAACAGTGGAGGCACTTTTGTCAGGCACTTCATTAGTAATTTCCAGAAGTGCCAAAATTAAGTGAATTGTTGACTTTCTAGAAACAAAATTAAATTCAGGAATTATATGCTTTGGATTGAAGAGCTTCTGCTACGTTCCATCTTTATATATTGCATACAAGTAACACAGCCTATTCAAAGATGTTTTAAATACATTTCTCTAAGGATAAAATAATAAATAATATTATTAATAACTTGATGTGTTGGGTAGTTATTAGCAACATTTTATAAGATGCTAATGGGAAAATCGGGATGTACTGAGTAGTGGCCTATATATAACAGGAGACAGAGATACATATACACTTCTATATATACTAGAAGATTACATCACTTTTAAAGGAATTCAGATTTTCCTAAAGAATACTCTAAATAGTCCAGTAAAAAAATTATACAATAAGCTTACTGATATACAGACAAAATCCGGAACTCCAAATCCTAAACAGTCGTAATAATATGCTTTACTTACATAGACTTGATTGATTTATTAAGCCATGCTTCTGTTATGAAAATATCTGACTGCTTTATTAATTACTTTCAGATTTTCGACTTTACATTGATACAGGCTTCTCCCTGATTGTGATATATAAACTGCTAAAGCTTTTTATGACAGAAGCTATTTCTGCTGTAGATTTTTCTAACAACAGTCTTTTAAAAATACCTAGCTTATTAGGTTGGGGTAGCTCATGAGAAGATGGCATCTTTTCTCTCTTGAAAACAGAGTATTTTTACAAGCTACAGTAAACTTCGACTGTGTAATGGAGGTAAAAGAAACGAACATTAAACCAAGATGACTGTGACAGCCTAGTAGACTGGGAAGAGAAAGATACACCAACTCCCCTGAAAAGAAGCATCAAACCACTTCAATGCAGCAACCTGGGAAAAGTTTAGGAAGCATGTAATAGTTCACACAGACACAGAACTCAAAATCCATATATAGTTTTGCCAAAAACACAAGGAGCAGCGAAGTGACAAGTAACATCTGGGGTTTCCCTTTTCAAAAATCAGCAATATCACAATGTGAACTAGTGTTAATTATTAAAGTAAACATATAGAAGCAGTCTTAACTGACACTCTTCCCTGACCTAATGTTGCCACCTTTCAGGCTGCACACATCAATTTAAAACTTTGATTAAAATTGAAAACATGCTAGTTTTCCAATGATATCTTACAAGGAAAGACTGAGTTTTTCTCTGAAGTTTCACCTTTTTTTTGTATCTTTGTAGACACCTGTCATAATATTAAACAGATTCAACTTTATCGTTCAGTGAACACCTCATTTGTATCTCTACGGAAATTTCTATTCAGCTAATAATTGACACAGCCAAAAGATACCTGTCTGGGGAATAACCACTGCTAAGAATCCCAAGAAGGTACATTTATGACATACAAGCAACAAAAAGCCAGTGGGCCTGTGGGAAATCTAAGTATCACAGATGTTTATATCAACTCTGAATGGGATACAGTAAAGGAGAACATAATCTTAGTGGCAACACACAACACTGGAAGCTATTCTATTTACTTTTTTCTTAGATTGCAGATTGGCTTCAAATAAGGTCAAGCTGGTAGTATGACAATTCAAAAAGCAAGAGGACATCAATTTTAGATATTCATTCCACATGAAAGTTGACTTCCTTAGAATTATGACATTTTAATTTTGATTTAATATTGCTGTTGGAAGAAAACTAGCAGCCTTTCACACTGCTTGCACTTAAAGTGTTATGTTAACTTCTAACAGAATAGTAGGTTAAAATTAATCAATTGTATATTTTTCCTTCCATACATAAGATAATATTATAGTAAAGGAACTACCACACAAAAGAAGATCAACATGATTTGGAAATAATGATGAAATCATAAATTGTCATGATTTGGAACAGAGAACAGCAACTGCTCCAAGGCAAGGCAAACATTTTAATATCAATTACTTAACTTTACGATATTTAGTTAGGTAGTGTTTGTGTTTAATTTTTCCATTTGTTACTTCACTGTTATTATTCTTACCAAACAAATCTTACTTTTGTAGTTCTGGAAGCTGATCTTAAATTATAAATGTAATTATTCTACAGATGCTCAGGGTACACCTCAGGTAACACTTACTGTTCAGCATATTTACAAGCCTACCTTACGAATAAATAGTGTATCTTCTATGTAGTAAAAAGTGCTGCTGACCTTCTGAACTTCTACTACTATGACTTGAGCGAAGAGATCTCTGCTATTTTTTTTGTACTAATGCAAATCAGTGCTGCCACATCTGAATGCCTCAATGCAATTCTCTGTTACTGGTGTCAAGTTAAAAAAATATCCAAAGAGTTAAAGGATTACAATTTCTTGTCTTTATGATTTTAAGTGAGAAACATCGACAAGTCCTGCCAAGGAAGCCTCTTACTCTAAAGAGAAAGACTGCATCAACTAAAACTCAACAAATGTTTCATACGAACTGTTCCTTAAAAAAAAAAAAAATATTTCACATATGAGAAACATCTAGTATTGTATAAGACTAGTTCAAATAATCTCACATACCTGAGGGAGAATTATGAGCTGAAGCCAAAGATTTGGATTTTGAATCTGAAAGTCGAGAAATGCTATTGGCTCGAGTTCTAGCAGAAACTTTACTGCTATCTCCTGCTGACGTTAACCTTGCACCGCTTCTGATAATAGCTTCTGGGGTACGAGATGAGGCAGTGCTTCTAGTTATTGTTGCTTCAGAATCACTACGTGCTGATAAAGAGCCAAGTCGAGTTCTGCGAGGTTGAGCAAGTAAGTCTATTCTGGAAATACTTCTCCTCCCTGATGGAGGCTTTGACGTAGAACTTGTAGTGGACACTTCGGAAGCCACTGAAGCCTTATCGGCATCAGCTAGCTCACTATCTGAGGCTTCACCAAGCCGTGCTCTGCGCAAGAGAGAAGTCCTTGTAGGACGAGGTCTTGGAAGAGTGGTAGATTTACTAGATTGCCCAAGTGCAACAGGAGAGGTTTTTGATTTAGCTGACTTTCCTTCCATTTTGGAATGTAGAAGTTCATCTGCTGAGGCAAAAGGAACTCTTCCATGTGATTTGCCAGAGTAGGTTTCCTGGTCAGATGATAAGATATCAGAAATGGCAGAATGAGGTACGCTAGATGTTTGGTCATCATCTGTCAAATCTACCGATGGTTGTCTCATTCTTCCACTGGATTGCACAGTTTTGCGAGCATCAGCTCTAGACCCACCATCTGAAGATCGACTTTTAGTTTTCTTTTCCATCTTTTCTCTGGCACTTGTTGCAGAAGATTTTAAAACATCCTTTGAAGGGGAACCAGAGGAACATCTGTCTTTATATAAGGTTGTAAAGCTCTTCCGCTTCTGTGTGGATTTTCTTTCACTGTCACCAGTAACGAGACTGATTGTGCTGGCTGTATCTACATCTGATTCTGGTGATATTGAATTATCTCTGTTATAGCTAGGAGTCTCAGGACCTTCATCAGTTTTATTTTCTTCACGCAATTTAGCTTCAAGGAAAGCCATTACAGCTTCTGTGTCTTTTAAAATGAGTGTTGTATCTAGACTAGAATCAGTGTCCACTGAATCACTTCTGTCACGTATCCTGTTTGCAGATGCTAGAGGGGCAGCAGATCCACTTTGCTTATTAATGTGAGGAATAAGTTCTATAGGTATATTTGTGCTAGGCTTATCTATAGTAAAGCTACCTTGCCTCACTAATGGTTTTGAAGATTCCTTTTTTTCTCCTCCAGATGCTTTAGGACTTTGTCCTTTAATAGTTTCCTCATTTTTTCTTCTCTTTCCCTCACTCTGTGCCAACTTTATTTCTCCTTTATCTGTAACAAGCCCAGGAGCTTTGTCTTGATTATCCAAAGTTTTAGGTGACATAGCAATCTCCTCCCTACCCTTCTCAACCTGGTTTGCAGCAGGTTTTGTAGAGGATAATTTTGTGGGTGTCCAGTGTCCTTGCTCTTTTCTTTCTTGTTGAATTTTTGCTAAAGCTTGTTTCACCACAGAAGTTTCTCTGCCAGTTTCAACTCTCTCTTTACTGGAAGAGCTGGGGAAAGAAAAAACTTTGTCTCCAGTAGCTTTGGGTGAAAGACCGTTCATTGTTCTGCTTGACTTAGCTATACTTCTGCTGTCAGCATCTGAGGCACGAGCGGGAGTTTCTTTCTCCTGAAGTTCAGTGTCTTGCTTTTCACCTATTTCTGATCTCTGATGAGATGTAGTTTTTGCTTTTGAGCTTTCATTCACTTTCTCCTCTTTGGGAAGCTGTGGAAGTGTCCTTCTCTTCCGCTCACCTTGGCTGGTCATAGAAGCAGCTGAACCAGCACTTCTAACGGAAATACCAGACTCACTGATGTCTGTCTCTAAAAATGAAAAAGAAAAAAGTATCTGAGAAGTCATTCAATAGCAAGGTAAATAGAAACATTACATTCTTAAGACTGTGTAAGACTACTAAAAAACCATGAAACAGAACTGAAAAAAGTCATTAGTCCATTACTCTGTTCTATGGCAGGATCAATTATACTTAGACAAATATACGTTTAAAAACATTTAACAAGTTCTTAAAAATCTCAATTGATGGAGATTTGACTATCCCTGTAAGCTATTTGGATAGATAACTCTTAAAATAATTTTCTCATTCTTTAACATGAGCTGGACTTTCTCCAATTTAGCCCATTACTGCTTGTCCTATTCTCATTAGGCATCATTTCCTCTTTACAGGAAAGGGTGGAAACACTCCTCTAATTACAGAGTGGAAACTCCGTTTGTGAATTACATTAACTACCAAACTATAGTAACTTGTACATAACTAGCTATATTATTTCATTCCACTGTTGCAATACATTTGGTAATAAAACCAGAACAAAATAATGTGCTAAGGTAACTTAGAACAGCTATCTCCTGATTAAAGAGATTACATATATCAAAAAAATATTTCTGTATTACTAGAGGTTTAATGTTAAGAGTGTCATACAAAAGAACAGTTCATTCGACACAATGTATGTGTCTATGAAAGCAATGTCTAAAAGGTTGCAGTGGAATTACTGCAATGAACCATTTCTGGTTTATCACAGAGATGTGACCAGGACAGAAAACGCCATCTTCCAAAAGCGTACTTCCTAAAACTAGCATATTGCAGGAAAATGGAAGGAGTCATTTCAGATGCAGGGTAAGAGTGCAAAGACAGAGTAACATCCTTTCCTTCTGCTCTGCTACAGACAGGCAGAATTTCTTCCCAACCATGGATAATTTTGGTTGTGATTGAACAATCGTCTATGTGCAGCATCTTGGGCTAACTACTACCTTGCTGACACTCTGCGACTGTATACTGGGAAAGGGAACACTTCATGAACATTTGTGTCACTCTTGCAGAGGGACTATGGCATTTTTTCCTGCTTCATTGTAATTTCAGTGTATATGTTCCACAATATGGGCTAGGATCGCTCTCATATAAAAAGGAAAGTTTTCGTAGATACAAGAATTTGAGCTACATGAGACATGCTCCCCCTGAAATCAAAACTCTTTTAGCCAGCTGTGTACAGTGGGACTGTATGAATGTAAAGTTTTTATGCTCTTACAGGAGGTTAAAATAGGTACTCAACGAATCACTGTTATATCAGCACACCATTACAACAGGGAGTGGAATGCAAGTCTTACATTCCTAATCACATTCAGCACCAGATTTCAAAGCTACTGAACGGAGTAAGATGCCCCTCCTTCCTCCCTACTTGCCTGTTCCACAGCTCAAGGTCTTGTCTCACCAAGGGGCTACAGCCTCTCCCTGCGAGACCTCCCCTCAAGGAAGAGGCTGCAGGGCTGGGAGACACTCTTTCAGCAGTATTGAAAAGCCCTACTCATGAAGACAGACCTTACTATGGTTGAGAGCGCCAAAAGAATGCTTTTAACCCAAACAAGACACTGTAGTATAGAAATATATAGAAAATGTATAAAAAGCATCAAAAGAATGCAGTACTACTGTGAAGGCACTTTCATTGAATTCTTAGTGGATATAGAATGCTCTTTAGGTAGAAAAATAGGTCCATCTCATGAACTGTTGCAAGGAATAATTGATGCTGAATACCCCCATTTTAGAAACCAAACTTCATTTTTCCACTGTGATGACTGTTCCTTCCTTGCCCATTTAACAAACATAGCAGTTGTGCTGTCAGAAACAAGCCTTTATTACTCAGAGATAATATGATTTGCTCTGACTTCGAATATTTGGACAGAAAAATAATTCTTTTTGCAAGTTCATTTGGCGGTTGTTGCAATATAATGTGACATACTTACTAACACACATCTGTCAATTCACTTTTCACCAGGACAGATCTATAAACGACTGCTCTGCAAACCCTCTTGGGATCTTTCTATCAAGGCTTGCCACCAACATTCGCTATTCTAGGCATATAAACTGGAGTATAGGGCTTCCCTCTGCAAGAATTCTCTAAGCACTTAATTGAGTATCAACAATCATGCTGTATGTATACAATTGTACATATTGTACAATTGTACACATCTGCTACTTTCTATCTGAGCTCTCCAATCTTTCTTTTCTCTTAGCACAGTGTCACACCTTTGATGACAAATGCAAAATGACTCACACTTTTTTTTGTATAATCTGTATTAGGACAATCATTTGAGAAGCAGGAGGTATCTCTGAAATCTAAGCAAGGTTTTCTAATTCCTGGGCTATTTTTCTTGCAAATTATAAAAAAATTGGCGGTTCAATGAAAATCAATATGAATGCTATCTGTGAAGATTAACTTCTCTCAGACATATCTACCAGATCAAATCTTTTACATGTATTTAGGCATGTAACTTGCTTCTTGGTGAATTTCAAGCAGCCCTTAGTAGAAGAAAGGTGTGGAGTTGTTCAGCACCGTCTCTGGCTATATACGTGTTATATGAAGTTTAACTACTAAGATTTCTAAAGAAAATACAGGCATCTAAGCCAACAAGACAGATGTTGTGAATTGGTCTTTAGACATACATATCAAATTGTATTTTCATTATATTTTTGGTGCTTGAATGCTTTCTGGATTTCTCCTTAAGTATTTTAGAATTCTTGCAGTATGGGTATGCACTATGCAGTAGTTGCTTCACCTAAATAATAAAGTTCTTATAATGGTAAAAGAAGCATTCATCTCTCTGAAGAAGATTCTAGTTAGTGTCCCATCTGAAAGTGACAATTTACAACAACCAAAAGAATCAGTCTCAAGAGCTATGATTTTAAGTACCCTGTATGTATACCTGATCCTTCCAAGTAGTGCAAAATTTGCTCTTGGTTTCCATTATTCTATGTACAAGGTATATCAGATAATTTAATTTTTCCCCTTTCCATCTCCTTTGACTTTTAGTATCCTATGCAAAGTTCAACTGCTATGAGAGGTGGAAAAGCTACTATAGAAGCAGCAGTTGCTGGTAAGAATTCTTCTATGCATTGATACAAAAGTTTGCATTACGCAACATCAAAAGCAAAATTTCTTTGTAAACTTTCCAACTTCATAGTCTCATTTTACTTTTTGGGGATGTGATTTATTGCTTGCTTTAATAAATGGCCTCACCTTCTATGATTTTAAAACCATGTGAACATACCTCAAAAAGTAAGTTATCAGAAATAGAACTATATTTGATGAACCAGTTAATTAAACATGTTTACATATACTCTCATCTGCTGAATACAAACCTGAATAGAAATTCAGTTACTAATCAATACATAACAGCAGCTTCATTTTGGAAGAAATCCCCAATAATATTTCAGTTTCACCTTTTTTTTTTTTTTTAAAGTTGTCAAGTTATTTATTCAACTTCAGAATTAAAAGTCATATTCTTTCTCTTCTTTTTATTGTGCCAGAATAATACACAGAACTAAAAGCTAACTCTTTTGTGAAGAAGCTAACTGGCTTTTTTCCAGTAAAGAATAAGTTGTACAGGTAAAATCTCTATTAAGAACATAAAAAGTATCTGAATTAATTTATTAGTGTTATCTGAAATCTGAGGGCAGTCAAATAAATCTATCACAAATCCACTTAGGAAATGCATATATTAGTTCCAACTAAGTTAAGGTGTTGTAGAAGGAACAGAGGGAATTTGAAAGAAAAATAAATATAATTCTCGCCAATGGGATTCAAGATTGAGCAGTTCAGACAATGGTTCAGTTCATCTAACCTGGGCCAGGAACAAAGGGAGTTATCTAAACTTAATAAGAAACCTAAAATTTGGGCAGAAAAATATGTACAATATCACTACTGGGTTTTTGCCTCCCCTTTTTTTAATATGTCATGTGGAATAGATAAACACTTTAGAGAAATCTCTGTCACTACACTTTTAGACTGGTCTGAGGACCCAAGGTGGTGGTGGTGGGAAAAACAGCGAAAACCCAAAGAACTTAGTAATACGCAATCTTCTTTTCTGCAGAAGGCCCGACTGCTGGGCAGAGTGCTGGGACCAGGTTTGCAGTCTAAGCAGGGAGAGAATCACAGGGTTCCGCTCTGAAAGCAGTAAAGACTTGGTTTTATCAATTGAAAATGCAGTCTTTTGAGAGACTAACTTATACGTCAAAGATGTAGCTTGCTCTGAAATTGTAACAGACATGGATTCTTGAAAATCTGAAGAAAGCCAGCAGCTATAACAAAAAAGTAGAGAACACACATTACACTTGTGAATGTAACTTTTGGGGAAATAAAGAAAAACCTAAAAAGATGCTCAAAACTTTAGAAAAAATAATTCATTCTAGTCACCAACGTCTAACAAGAGGTTATTGGACATGTTCTGTAGATGGCAGTATGTCTTCAGAAGTGGTGTACACAGAAAAGCATTTCTACTTCTAAAACGCATTTTATCCCCTAATCTTTTAAACTTTGTTTTGATGCTGAAAATTTCAAAGTCAATATGAGGAAATGGTGGAATTGCAGGACAAAAACATACCTCAAGTAGCAGACAGATAATTAGTTACTTCTTGATCGCTAAACAGCGTATCACTTTCAGAATATGACGCATTCACTAACATGACATCCCTTTGTAGTTACCCGTCAATTTTGTAATGAAGAGATACAGTAACTCCACCTCAATACACAAGTATCGGCATAAAAATTACACTAGAATTCTGTGTCAAATCATCATCTCTAAGGTGAAATTGAGAGGAAGAAAACAGCAGAGAAGTAGGAAAGTAAGGTAAGCAACTTCATTAGAGTCAAGAGTGTAGATCTTAAAGAACAAAGCATTTAAAATAAGGAATGCAAATAGTTTAACTAAGGAGAGACATAGCCTGAACATCTGGCACTCACAAGAAAAGGAGATAAAGTTGTTTATTGTTGAGGAGAAGGTTTTTATAGTTTTCAAGAAACAGAGAAGGTTTTCTATGTTTCCAAGATAGGGAAGTATACTATGCTTCAGCTGAATAATGACTGAATAATGAAATCTCAGGTTGGACTGTTTAACAATCAATCCATTAAAGTCCAATTTGGGGCTAGTACTGGGAAAGACATAGGGAAAGAAACATACTATGCAGACCAACTCAAACTGCATTCAAGTGAAAGTTTCTTTAATATTAAACAGTTTTTATATTTTTTGTTTTAGTAACATTCAGTTTAATATTGGCACTCGTCTGCCATGCCAAACAACACTATTGTTGAACTCGTTTTTATGCTGTTTCTTCTCAATGACACGAAAGAATTTCAGGTGAAGATGAGGTACTAAGACTAAGAAAGCTGCTTATGTAGGTACATAATCACTCTCTTCTCCCTTTCATAGGTTTCTTCAGCAGAAATTATCACAAGAACAGCGTTTAATACCATTTTCTAATGGAGCAGGCACAGATGACTCCAATCTGATGTCATCTTGGTCATGACGCGTGTGATTAGCAGCCAAACTGGCCCATTGTGATACCCAACGTTTACTTCCAGGAGCAGTAGAACCTTCCTAAGGAAGAAAAAAAGCAGAAGAAAAATTACAACTGTAAAAAGCATGTCCTCTTTCCAGGTTTTTCCTAAACAGATATGTCAGACACAACTTTCCTGGAGGAAGTTGAAAAAGAAGTTTACCTCAATAAATTTTAGAGTTACCAGCTCTAGAATGGCAAACAAACAAACAAACAAAATCTATATAGTTGCAGAAGCAGTACAAAATAAACAGCATTTCCTAGCACAGTGAACTTTTAAAGATCAGAACCTATGTAAGATATATTAGAAAATGTGCTAGTTTTAAAACCAGGTTATTTCAGTCCTCAGCTCAGAAGAGCAGGGAAAAAAACCGTGAGTTGTGGGAGTGTGTGTGTTCAAAAATTAAAAACGTGCTTCAGGAAGACAAGACAGTGACATTTTACCAGTTTAGAAGACCCTCTTGTCCAGATGAAATATTGTATTTACTTCATTAAAGAAAGACTACCTTATGGACTGAAAGAGTAAGATAACTTAGGATGGAAAGGAAGATCAGATATTTGTTTGGTCTAAACAAAAAAAGAAGCAAAGATTAGTTTTAAACCATCCTACTGGGTAACAGTGAAGTCAATGTAATCAGTATCTGATCATTTTTTGCAGCTGACCAAGAAAGGAAATTAATTTACTTTCTTGCTGGTAAGCCTTTGAAACTTTGAAAATTTTTAAAATGTAAAATAAACAAATGTAAAATTAAACCATCTTCTTATGTTGTGTTGTTACAGTATCTTAAGTTTTTCTTATTTTCAAAACCTGATTTATAAATATAATGCAATATTACTGTTTCATCCAATATATTATAGCCTCTCTTGCTCACATCTCCAAAAAAAAGACAGCAGGGAACTGTCAATGCATATATATGTGCACATAGGCACACACATGCAGGCTGTATGCTATCCAAGGCTTTATAGAAGTTTACATAGTCTAATTATTGGACTCAAAAGACAAAGCAATGCAAATGCCAGAACTCATTGACTACAGTTCCAAAGGAGTTACATAACCATAGGCAAGTCAAACAAGAAATCACAATTCAAGATCAACAAAAGAGATGGGAAGGACATGGAGATACCAGTAACTTGCTTAATAAGGAAATTTGTAGAAGCTATTTCAAAGGTTAGCTGAAGCTCTGCTGCCTGTTCAAATCTTTTCACTTCTATTCAAAACACTGATTTTTGCCTAATGCCTTGGCCACTCTGGAATTCTAGTCTTTGATCAGGAACCAACTCTATACGTTTTATAGAATTTATTTAGCAGAAATGGAATGGTGAACAATGTCATCTAGTGTATGATGACTTCTTTCAAATTAAAAGTTACTTAGACATTTGAGAAGACCTGAATTTATGACCCTGAATTTCTCCTGATTAAATGAATGGCCCTAATTAATGCAAACAAGTGCAACATTACGAATGTCTTTCAAAATATTATGAATGTAGTAAGTCAGAGACGCACCAAATCGTTTGTTTGAGCTATTATACAAATTTCCACATTGTGAATTCATTTCTTATAATCAAAATGTTATAAAATTCAAGTCTAACAACAGCAAAGGAACGCAATTCAATGTTTCTGTTATTTATCGGCATTTCTGAACACAACGCAAGGAAAAGGGTGCCAGAAAGAATATTACAAAAACCCCATTCAAAAATGTGCAGCACTTACGCCTTGACAACTACTGCTGAAGCCTCATTTTTCTTTCATATCTGTAAACTTTCTTTTCTGCATTTCCTATCCATACTAGTGAACTTTCATCTTTAATAAAACAATTAATTAAAGTCAAAACCAAATGTGATAGGCGTCCCAATTATCTGTGCTACAGAAAACTCCAACTAGTTCCTTGTGTACCACCTAACCAATTCCAGAGATACAGATATATGTATCAGAAATCTGAATTCCACTTCACGACAGAGAAATATATTAAGACTTCGCAGATTAAGTGTAGTAAAGCAACATGATAAATCACTTTTCTCTGAAAGTAATTCCACTGCCAAAAAAACGTTTTCTACATGGTAGTGGATGTAAATGTGTTTTGCGAACTCTCTGCATATACAAGCACAAACAACAAAGCTATGAAAAGCAGTTTCTTTTGATAGTAGTTTAAGCACATCCAAAAGGTAAAAGGTTTATAAAACACAGATTAAAAAAGTCACATTCACTTATCCTAATGTTCTTCTTCTAACCCGTATCAATTTGCATCTTACAGGCTCTCAAGTAAGCAATCCTCCAAATCTCTTGAATACCAAAAGGAATTTCCTAGTCTTTCAGAAAAGCTGGGTTTACATAAGAGATACCAGCCTTTTCACTTCATGGTAAATCTGCTTTCCCTTATGCTTACTGCATATACAAACTCAATTGGAATAACACATCTTCAGAAAAAATGTACCAATGGATTTCTGTGGACTTATTATTCAGCCTGAAGATTTAGGGCTTCAGGCTCTACATCTGAGAAAACCCCACAGCACACACACGACACCTGGAAGCATCTCCAATACTTGGCATTTCAGAGCGGAATAATGCTTGTTTTTTTAAAAAAAGAAATTCAGCTGAATTAAAAAAAAATAGTCTTTTCAGACACATACTCAAGTCATATCGTGTTGTAAGAACCATAAACTGAAGTGCCGTCTTGAAAGCAGTTCTTTTAGTCCCTCCCCACTCTGCCTGCTTCAGAACCATATTCCTCCAGGGGTGATGATCTTTTTTCAAATTTCCATACTCACTTTATTTACAGCCAGTGTCTTCACATTTGTTCCTGGAACAACATTGACATCTATCCCAAAGAATTCTTTTTCCTTCTGTTGCATTTACTCCACTTACACAGCAAAACTCAGCAACTGTACCCATCTCAGCTTCTACTTTGCTAGACTAAATGACTTGTATCAATCTGTTCTTGTAAGGTAAATCTCCATTCCCTTAATTATCTGAGTAGACCTTTGTACCTTCTCTAGTCTTGTAGTCACCCTTCATAACCAAGAATTGTAACAATCCTAGTGCCAGTATTTCAGAGGAAGTTTCACCAACGCTTTCTACCATGGCGACACCACTTCCCTTTTCTAGTGACAACATATCTTCCAGGGTATCCAAGGGTCATATTTGCCTTTTCACAGCCATATGACATTGGTGACACAATCATACTACATTTCAGTATAGAATCTAAGTTCAAACAAAAAGCAAGTATCGAGCTTCAGCCTGATGGTTTGTTCTACAAAAGGACAGGAAATTAGTGTAATTAGAGAGGACAAACAAAAGGAAACACAGCCTCTAAATACACACAGCAATTCTCCACTTCCAAGAAGCAATATAGCAAATATGTACTTGAATAAAGTTATTCAGTATTCAGAATGTCAGCAGTATTCTTCATTTTATCTTCAGTGGGAAAGACATGAAATGGGCACTCAAAACAGGAAAAGGAATATTGTAGTCAATGGCAGTGATGACCCTGCAGATGCAGTACCAGGTTTCTAACTCTGCTGCAGTCTTAACAAAAAATTTAAAAAAAAACCCACAAACTAAACAAAAAACAGGTATGTCCTTCAGAAGCACATCAAAGACAAGGTTGATAAACTATGTACATTATTTAAGAACTGTGGTTAGCATAGATAACTGGCCACCGAAAATTAAATGGAAGCTGGACGGATAAATCATAGCCTAAATGCCTGCAGCATTTTTATTAATCAAGCTCACATAGTAAGAATAAATAATAATAATAACAACAACAACAACAATATTCTCTTTGTTCTCTATCTTATTTAGTTTTTGTTCTTAAATCACACTTACCTTGGTTGGCAAGTGGCAGCTTATAATATAGAAAATAAAAACATTTAAATATTTTAAATAAATGGATTTATTATTTTTACTGCCTATCTGTAATCATTGAAAAGGCAAGAACCAGTGCATGCAAGCTCAATCCAGCTGTGTCAGACATTCACTTTGCATTTTATTTAGTCTCATGACATATAGTACTCCGAAGTACCAAAGCATGTCATATCAAAGGAAAAGCTGAGAATTTCTTTATAAGAAAAGCAATTTTTAGGTCCTTTCCAAGCACATTATTCATGATACTTCATAAGCCCTGTAAAGTTGAGATATTTAAGTTCAGAATAATCTTTCAACCCCAAAATTGTTTTTATAAAATCTTCATGATTTCCTAAGCCATCTTTTCCATCTTCCTGAATTGAAATCTCTTAAAATTTTTTATTCTCTGCTTTTTCTATGTCAATCACATTCTGAATTCACCTCATTCTGCTAAATCATCCATAGGTACAACTATAACTATGGGCAGCTTGAACAAGGTCCACCCACAATCTGAGTGGATGCAAGCCTAGAACACTGGGCTTCCCTGAGGTTACCTGACTATTTAGCCAAGATCTTCAATAAGGTTTATTAACTTATGATCTACAGCTCAGTAATGCATTAAGTCTTCCAAAAACCACAAGCAGAAAGATTTGTATATAATGAGAACATGATACCCATGTACTTTACAAATCAAACACATTTACCTCTCCCTTTCCTAATGATAAAACAAACTGAGTGTAAGTTTTGGTAATAAGACTTTAAATATTACAATCTTCTCTCAATAGTTATCCTCATGATTGTTTCCCATTATGATACTACAAAACACAACTCTATTTTTCTGAATCAGCTTCTCTTTTACATACCTATCAACCAACTTGTATTTTTAACTTTCTCTGGTGAGCTTTTTTCCATCTTCATCTGTTCTCATCTCTTCTTACACTAATTCTTGTTGTATCCACATTGCTTATGTCAGTTTTGCTCCTTTACCTACCGAACAACTTTCATTTTTTCCCCTAACATGCCTCACAATAATCTTGTAAATTAAGACTATGCCAAATAACCCATTCTCTTCCCAATATACGAAGACCTTTTTATTCAGCAAAGCATCCACAGTAATAAAAAGGCATCATTCTTGTAATTTCAACCTAAACCAAAGCAAGTTTCACTATGCTGTTGCCAGAAGAATTCTTAGACCTGCCCTATAATGGTGGAAGTTTCAAGTCTTCTAAAATCAAACCCTGTTATTTGCAAAATATGACACTTGGAAAGCTCCATTATGTTCGTAAAATAAATCATATATTCTGCTGCTGCTGAAATTCTAGAAATGGGAAAATATCAATACTTTAAATAATCTTGAAAACTGATACGGCACAAAAGAGCTGAACACTGCAAAAGGCATGAAAAAGAAGAGAGAGAAAGATTATGGTTATAGATTCATGCAAAGCAGCAAGGTGAAAGGCAAAGTTTGTCAAATTTTTCCACATGATATGCCCCTGCCATATGGCAATAATTTACTTAAAGCAGTAACCTCAGCGAAACTGTTCAAAGATACTGATCTAGATACAGTAAAATACTGAGTGTATCAAGACTGCACAGTAGCTAAAATACGACCATGATAAAGCACACCTTCTTTAGGAGAAACAGATTCCTATATACTAAAAACAATGCATTTGCATGGCAGGCACACAAAGTCACACTTTAAGCTCTTGATATATTCCAGAAAATTTGCTTATTTATAAAGTTTGCTAATTTACAGGATCATACTTCAGAAACAGTTTGCCATGGCAAGTAGAAGTAAGCGTGGTGTGCTTCGTTACTGTTACCAGATTAATTCTGCTCCAGTGTGAGCCTGTTCTGTTCCCAACACATTTCAAGTTATACTTTATCCATCACAACGATATCAGAATGTCTCCCAAGATTTCAATATGAAACACGATTAACATCTAGCTTGTGTGCATATTCTGAGTCATATGTAAAGAACAGGCATTTTCCTTTGCCTAATCTTTCACCAACTGATTAAATTATACTATTTCTGAGGCAACTAACGTGACTTCTCATGAGTGGCATCTCAGTTGAGAACTCAAACCATGAATGTAAAAACCTGAAGTCCTCTGCCTTCAAAAAAAATCTGAAATGTATTACCCACCATTTTTTCCCCTAGCTGACTTTGTATCACACATTAAATGCATACACCTTATTTCTGAATTTTAATATAGTTACTTGGTTTGGGCTATAAAACACAACCAGCTTTTCCTCAGCTCTGCTGCATAACTTACAAGAAGCGTATACTGTACAAATGTGTGTTGCAAATATAATGTCGCAAGGAAGCTCCTGCTACATTTCCAATACACTGGTGTTAGTGCATAGAAAGGTAGCAAAGTTTAAAACACCTTCACAATGTAGCGTACCTGTCTCTGACAGAGAAGTTTTGATAATGCAATAAAGGCCTAAGAAAAATAAAATACTTATAGATCTGAGCTAATATTTGCTAGGCAAGGTTTTGTTTGCTGTTTAACACTTACTGGCCAGTTATTAGTGCTCTCTCTTATTGGAAGAAAAAAGAAGACCATCAAAAATTAAATTCTACCTCTGTGTCAAGAAATCCAGTTGTACTCAGTGGTCTTTTTTCTTCCAGCACTACTGCAGCAGAATTTATAGCCCAATCTTTTACTAAATCTTTCTGGTTCTCGTTGATAACAGGCCTATTATAATCCTGGCTGTCATCCACTCCAAATACCTGAAAACGAAACAAACCATTACATACATTAACCCAATACCATCCTTATACAATGTTCAATGTTAATGGATGGATGGTGGCATGCTGGATAGTGAGTTTAAATAATTTTTGTTGTATTATGCTTATCTGTCATCTTGGTGAAATCTACAAATTAAACAGAAGAGAGATCTACAGCAATTTAAAAAAGAGCAGAAGTCTACGTCAACACTGTGAAAATTCAAGGAACTGCTAGTTGGAATGGTCAGATATGAAAAAATGACACTTTGATGAAAGAAACAAAAGGTAAAGCCAAAAACATTATCAAAAACATTTTACAGTCCATTTCCCAATTAAGGAAAAAATCAATTACTGGAACGATCAAATTGTCAGATTTTTGCCATTATCTAGTGAAAAGAAGAAATACAAATGCTTACATCTGCTATTAACACGCTTATTGAATTATTTCTCTAATACAATCAAAATTTCAGGTTTTCATTTGTCAGGGACTTAGCAGATATTAGAAGTCCACCAGGTCTCACAAACCATGTAGCCTTATCTCATTCAAGATGTGACTTGCCATAGTTGTTCTACTACACTGTTTCCAACTGATACTTATATTAACTCCTTCCGCTTGTGATAGAATAATTCTCCCATGATATTTAAAACCATTGCTTATAGAGAAAAATACTATAAAATGTTATTATCAAGGCAATTTAGTAATAAGGACTTAAGCAGAAGATCCAACATATTGTCGGTCAAATTAAGGAATATGAATTGATTTCAGAATTGATGTATATTTCAAAGTTATTTCAGAGAATATTTTGTATCTTGGAAACATGTAATTTGTAAAATGTATGTATTTATTGCCTAAGAAATGACAAATTCACTACTACTGAGGATTTGGACATTAAAAAAATTACAGAATAAAAATGGAAAAACCCCATACACATTAAAATTGGCTGCTAAAAAGAAACTAACATCAAAAATTATTTTGTCTTAGAGAAAGACAAAGAAAAGGAAAGAAGGAAATGACCTCCACAGATGTTACCATCCTGTAAAAAAAAAGTCTAGTGCAAAAAAAGGTATTTTTTAAAAAAAAATTTTTTTTTTCCCCCAAAACTCTTCTGTAATTCAGTTTTGCACAGCAAAGCTAGAGGACTTTATTAAAATTCTGAACCAGGTTAGTGTATTTAAAATGGATTCACCACTAGATGGCCACAAACCATGTTTTTTTAGTGTCTGAGAAGCAGATGAAGGGAAAAAAAAAAAAAAAAAAGCACGCTGTCACTCAACTCCTGCTTATGCTCTTCTACATGTCCAGAAAGATGTTGCTATAGCATTCATACATTTGTAACTGACGAAGCTTTTTCAAATGCGTTGGATCTGTATTTTGCTTTTGTGCAAAAAGCCTGCTTGCTGCAATTCTAAAATTCAGGCAATGCTCCCCGATTTTCAATTAATACATAAATCATGTCTAGATACACCTATGCACCAGTTGCTTAAGAGCATTTAATAAATATTTCTTTTCTTAAAAAAAGTGTGATATAACATACGCTTTCTCTTTAATGATGTACTTTCGATTTGTACAGTTGCAGCAATTTTTGAAGATAGCAACCAGTTATCATCCACTGCCTCCTTTCTTTGACTATATCCCTAGTCTGCAGCCACTTATATTTGGGGACAGTATTATTAGAAAGGAAGGGAAAGCATCTTCTTCAATAAATGTGTATTTTTGCACTACACATTCATTCTACATCTTGGAGCACGACAATCACCTGCCCTGTCGAAGTTCCACTGCTACACAACTGTAAAGCTCCTCTTCTCAGCAAGAAAGAAGAGATTCACACAAGTATGATCTAGCCCAAAGACTAAATTTCAGAACTGTGATATATAAAATCCCTTTGAAAACAATGCCATTAATACATAATTAAGACTTTAAATATGAAAACTATGCAAAAGATAAAACAACTCTTGTTTAATATTTGACAAAATTTAGAACATCACTTACACACTTGTCACACATCTGCAGAAAATTATCAGAATTTCAGGATTAACTGATCCACTTGCACTGTTCACCAAATCATGAGAATATACCCTCAACAGAAACAGCCATGGAATAACCTGAAGGTTTCTGCTGGAAACCGTCTCTCTACCATTTAGAAAAATGCAATTTGTACTTTATGGGTTGCTATGGTAAGGTATGTGTGCAAACAGTGGGCTGTTGTGATTGAAGCCTGAACAGATAGAGGCCTGTATCTTCCTACAAAAACAGAATGGCATTCTTCAAGGCTTCCAATTGTTCAGATGTTTCTGTTCTTTAAGTATCTTCATGATCTCACAGTCATTTAAGGGAAATCTAGGCGATAACTTAACCAAACCAGAAGAACCCTGAGGAAATGCTGATGACGCCCATCGCTGCATCTCCTACCTATTTATACAAAAAAGCTTCTTTCTGTAAAGCTTGTATTTGTCAGAAGCAGCAGCTACAGCTTTAAACAGCAGCAACTACCATCTGGAGTTTGATTGTGTTTTGGGGAAGAAAAAGACAAAGCCAGATTCCAAGATACAGGATTGGACATGGCGAGTTTGAAAAATGAGAATGCCTTTTTTTGTTTTATTTTTGATAAAGGAGGTAAAGGGAGTCCATGCATTCATTTATTACTTCCAAGAACTTTCCTAACCATCTCAAATCACACATATCCAGCACACAGTTGTCAATGAAAAAAAAGTTTTCTAAATGTTTTACACTTTTTTCTATCACTGTAAACAATAAGGACTTTCACAAAATCACGATCATGCATTTTTGGAGAGAGTCTGGGGGGTGGGGAGTAATATGTTTATTTTTTAACTTAGGTAGCTGTATGTACCACAAAGAAAACAATTCCTAGAAATCTTTTTTAAAAAACAAAACAAAACAAAAAAACCCCCAGATATTAATGCTGTTTTTTAAACAGATGTCATTTAAAAATTAAACTACCACAGAAAGGTATTTCCAAGCTAACAGCTTCCTATAAGCAATCATTCTGGAAAGTTAAAAGTTTTCTGCCCTGCTCTGTCCTATTATTGTTTATTTTTATGAAATTATATTTTAGCAGAAAGACTATATTATTTAATTCTGAATGCTTCAAGTTTCATAAAGCTACAAATTAAAAACCAGCATAATAATTTTCAGAGAATCCCTGAAATCTGACTGACAGGGAAAAATCTAGGCACTGCACCAACCTGTGCCATTACATGGAGATCCTGCAGGGTCTTTGCCACACGGCTGTAACGGTGGAACTGTCAGAAACACTGTATAAACTGGTGGTGGTGTTTAAAAATAACTACTTTATTGTTATGAAGCATGAAACAATTTCCATTGCAAATCAGGACATTTTGAATGGCAAGGGAACAGCGACAAAAACAACATTGCTGTAGAAAGTCAAGTCCCATTTATGAAATGTAGTCAACATAATTTTGTTTAACCTGCAATCCAGTTGACCTCTTAAGCGAATGGATTAACAGGTGATAGACAGGCTGCATCCAGTTTTGGTCCCCTCAATACATGAGAGACATTGTCTAACTGGAGGGAGCTCAGCAGGGGCCACCAAGATGGTCAAGGCTGGAGCACTTTCCGTGTGGGGAGGGTCTGTGGAAGCTGGGCTTGATCCGTTTGGAGAAGGGAAGGCTTTGGGGGTGCCTAACAGCCGCCCCCAGTACCTATGAGGAGTATATCAAGATGATAGCCAGGCTCTTCACAGTGGTGCATGGCAGGAGGACAAGAGATAACTCACATAAGTTGAAACAAGAGAAGTTCAGGCAGGATATAAAGAAAAGCTTTTTCACTTTGAGGACAGTGAAGCAAGTTTGCCTACTCTCTGTCCTTGTAGGGTGTGAAGACCCAAATGGATGAAGTCCTGGGCAACCTGTGCGACCTCAAAGCTGACCCTGCTTTGAGCAGGGGGTTACACTAGAGACCTCCTAAGGTCCTTTCCAGCTTATGTGATCCTATGATCCTTAGTAACAGTGATCCTAGATAATAACTTAGCATCTCAGGTCAGCCTTCTAGCTCAAAGAGTCAGTCTTGAGAAAGCCCAAAGGGAAATCCAGTAATTTCTCAATTGTGGAACTGCCAACACTATGGCCGACATATAATGAAGTCTCCTAAATCAGCAGGGGAAAATGGAGGTCCTGAAACATACTTTTCAATTTCCAAGCAATGAATGGTAAACTCTACAAAGATCCCCTGGTGATACTCCGTTTACATTCTGTGGTTCCACCAGTAAAACAAAGGGACAAAACAGCAGGCTAAGAATATAGCAAGTCCCAAAGCATCATGCATGGGAATGATGAATAGAATAGAATGCAAACTTAAAATGCAAACTCAGCCTGAAAAGTACAGAGGTGAAGTACAAAATAACTGATAGCAAAACAATTGCACCTTGATGTAAATATTAATAAATTCCATCACTTTATGTCAGCAACAGTTTTCCTGATATTGTAACTGAGAATATAACTTTATCTACATAAACCAATAATTTTTAAAATTCTTTATCCACTAACAACGAATAATTAACAAAATCTATGTAACACAATACAAGAAAGAAACAATCATTGCAAGAAATAGTGGCACATTTTTGGAGACAGCATGAGTTACAGGACCAAGTCTGAGCACGTGCCTTGTCCTCTTCTGCAAGGGCTAATTTTGTAGAAAGCAGAGTAATCTGTTTTGGCAGGCCATACGCATTTCCCTGTAAAAACAGCTCGTGACTCAGGGCACACCTGCTTGTCACTATAGCTGAAACACAGCTTTAACACAAGCTAGCTTTAGTGATTGTGAATTGGTCTTGTTCACTCTCCTTTCCTCCCTCCCCTGCCACCCAACAGATGAATTAACATCTTTTATAACAAAGATTAACTAAACTAGAGGTCGGTATAATGACTTCAGGATTAATTATCAAAAGCGATGATTCTTTTAAAACCATAGAAGCTATTTTTCTTTATTGATATATATATGCGAGACCTTCTAGAAATTAAAATAAAAACTGGTCAGAAAAATTAATGGCAACAGGAATAATTTTTTGAATCAAAAGAAAGAAAATGGGTTAGCTAAAAAAAAAAAAACAAACACAAACTCACCCCACTCGATGTTTTCCTTATGCGCTTTTTATAAACTTCAAAGTTCTTGACTAAGAAAAAACGTTTTCTAGTTGCATCTCATTTACATCCCTTTCACAATTCCTGATGCTGGGACTTTATGCTTACTTTCATTTAATTTCAGGACATTAATTTTAAACTATTTCATCGTTTATGAAGATCACACTGCAGTTCTACAATATTATAATTACTCAGTACTTAATGTCCACAGATCTAGTTCTTCATCCAAATCATTACTGAAGATACCAAATCAATGGAAAAAAGGTCTTATTTGAGACTCCTAACAAACATGTTCACTCAGTTTTTATAGCAAATTATGGATATTAGAACAGGGATTCTATTGTTCTGCATACATACTTACTACACAAAGCATCAGAAAGCATTTCTAAGAGCACTAACACAAACTAGGAGCATAAATATTATTCAAAATACAAATCTGAAGAACTTTACCCAGTTTTAAAATTTTGAGTTTCTAAAGTTTCTCCAGTAGTCTAACTGCTGTAGTATTAACATAAAGGATATGCAGTAATTGCTAATAATATTATTGAGATTAACAGAAATCCAACAAATAAATAATAAGGATTCCAGCTGCAATTCAGAGAGCTAGAACTAGGAACCTACCCATTAATTATGGTATTTGTAAACTAAAAGTATTGGAGTAATTCTCCTTCTATTCTTTCAGATCCTAACAACAGTTACAGCCACAATCTGGAGGCATATTTGAAAAGGATGATGATTTAATGCTATTAATTTCCATGCAGGCAATCTCTATACAAGGAGCAGAACAGAACCTAAAAGGGAAGTCAAAAATGAACGGTTAAAAAAGAAAACTAAATCAAAGCAGAGCATAGGTAAAAGACAAGGGACTGTACATCACAGTGCATTAAAGACCATGGCAAAATAAAACAAGGAGCAAGTGGTTAAATTTGAAATAAGGTATTTGCCATTGTAAAGTGATGGTAATGTAAATTATAATAGCAATTATGTTTCATAACTTTTTTTGGGGAAAGGAAGATCATGAGTATATTTGATTGTCAGGGAAGTCAAGTAAAAGTAGATTTCAGAAACTGAGCTGTGAACTGACACAGTCAGACCAGCAAGGAAAAAAAAGGGGGTGCAGGGGAGAGAGGGAAGAGACATGAATTTGGAAACATAAGCAGGATTTGGACACAGTTTGGATGTACTAAGCAAGATAAGCCACACTCAGAGGATGTTTGATGGACGGGCAGAGAGGATTCCAGGGAGCAGGAAAATGGAAGACGCTTCAGATCCATATTGCAGATCATCTTGGCAATGCTGCGCTTAATGTTCAGACTGAGCTGCTCGTAGTTCTTCCAAAGAAGGTAATCCAGACATTCACAATACACAGTAAACTGGTTGTTGAAAGTCAGAGTTACTGATCAGATAGCAAAGACAAAAGGCAAATATTTTCTTCCCACCTTTGAGAAAGTGTGATGAGCCAGAGTACAATGCCTAAGCTCACTTTGTGTTTAGCTACTGCATGAACTGTGTTTAACCAAGTTGCTTCTGAGAAGTCTGATTTTAATAGTTTTCACTTGTTCTTGGCAGTTATCCTAGCCATCCCAGGCGAACAGACTGTGTTCTGTGCAGGGTATATCTCATGAATAGCCATGGATTTTCACAGAAGCTGTTTATGTTGTTTTAACTATATATTGAAGATATAGAATCAGATGCAAGATGCTCTGGTATAAAAAAAAGCTATGTAAGCAAATGAAAAGGATCAACATGCCAAGTCTAATAACTTCCTCTTACCAGACACCAGTTACATATTTACATGCATACATATTTTGTACCTGTTTGCTATAGTGAAGAACTTGTTTTCTTTAGAATACCAAATTCAAAAGGAAACATAAGTTTAGAGACTGTAAGACTGCCCCCCTCAGAAAAGATTACAAACATCCTCTGAACTCCTGACAAAAATTATACGTTCAGATGATTTGATACACTTCAACTGTTCTACTGCTTTTTCAGTACTGTATTCATAAAATACAGTAATTCTGCAACCAAGACACTCTGTGGGGCTAAAAGGCATTCTTTCTAGAAGAAATTGCTGAAGAAATGGTAAAAGCAATTATACCTAGAGGATATGAAAAGACAGAAGGTCTGATAGTCATTTTCTGAAAATAGATAGATCTGTCTTGGTTCCTTAAACAGTCATTGAAACACGCTGAGATTTTTTTTTTTCTCCTAACTTACTTTCTGCCTGTTGATTCTTTTCAGGTAATTTGTCATTTGTGATACTGCAAAAATTTGCCAAGAGGAGTTCCATAATGTGTATGTTAACTCCATAACAAGAGGAGTTTTAACAAGGTGTATGTTAAGTATTGCAATGAAAAACATTTCCCCTTCCCTACTCCATTTGCACTATAAATATAAGTTTTTGGATGAACACAGTTTTAGTAAAAGAGTTCAGAATACACATTTTCTAATAAACCTTGCAGATCTTAAAAAACAATGTTTTGATTTGCTATATGGCTCCGTGTTTTAAAATCAATCCCTGCTGTGCATTGCACACTATTTACAAATGATGGAAAACATCCGAATTAGTCTATACTTCTCACACAACTAGATTGATACACAAATGTAACAATGTAATAAAATACCTACTGATTATTTTCTCACTCTTACTTTCAAAATATTTAGCATAACATTAATCTTAAACTTGTCGGTCCACAATTCTTCATTTAGCAGTTATTTTATGCTTAATACAATGTTTCGTGCTATCTGCAAGATTATTGATAAAATTCTAAGGTTTGCAGCAGAGAAGACAAGATCTGGTAAACAAGCTTTACGAACACTTAAAGCAACAAAAACAACACCAAAATCATTCAAAAGTACGGAGTCCTTGAAGAACACATTAGCCAGTAACATAGTATGGTATGAACAGACATACCCTGGGAGCAGAAAGAGTAAGGAGATTCCATTTTATTATAATCGCCTTTCAGAATAGATTCCCATTCATACATGTACTCAAAAAAAAAAAGTCAAAACAAACTGAAATGTAAGCATCATTGTGAGCAGAAAGATGTAGGAAATGAAAATGGAAAACCTGGTATCTATATGAACACGAATACAGCTTTCCCTCCAAAATTATTAGTTAGTCCAAATTTTTAAAGAGGAAAAAAGAATCTCAATCAAGATTGTTTCAATAGAATGATATTTTATATATACACTCTTTGCATAGTATATAATCAAGTAAAATTAAAGATGATAGCATGTACATTAAAAACAAGCTCATTACTATTATGGCCTGTCTATCCATATAAACAAAGACTTTAAAACAGCATCCTTTTCCAATTTAAAATAAATTGGAACATGATCTAAAATATGACCTTTGCATTGAAAAAAATCATTAAATGGTCACAATAATTCTTTTTGAAGATGGCAGAAGGACGGATTGAGGTTTGATTGTGGTACTTTTTTTTCAAGTTTTACTTCCGGTTGGGAACCAGTATGTTGAATATGACATCTGAAATTACTTCACTAATGAAAAAAAAAAATCAATTATTTATCAGGAAATTTAAATGAATATCACATAATTGAAGAAAACAATTTTGGGACTGAAAAAAACTTTATCTAAGCCCAATGTTTCCACACGCATATGAGCTGCTATAACATTGAAGATTCCCTGGTTAGCTAGGCTGATGAGAGTTCAAACCACATATAGCCTCTATTCTGTTCCTTCCTTTCCCATACATACACAGAAGAGTTTAACTCTGCTATAGTAAGTTCTATAAAGTATTTCTATTCAGAAATACCCTGAAATGAAATTGGCTGAAGAAAAACAACAAAAAACCTAAACAAAAGAAACAAAAAAGGACCCCCCCAAGAAAACCCCTGAAGAGCTTGCAAAAAATTCATTGAGCTGCTCTTTATTTATTGCAATAACCTTAAAGTATTTAATATTTCAAACACATCCAGAATTATTTGCACATTCATTTATTAAAATTTATCACTGGTAATATTTTGCTTTACTGAAAAAAAGGAAACTCATTAGCCTCATAATTTGCAGTCAAATCAACAAAAAGGAAGATGAACTGCAGAAACTAATTTTGAATTCTTTCATCCACTGACAAACTTACCTTTTCTGTGGCCTAGGAAGATTTTTTTTAACCTCATATGACTGCTGAGAACAACCTCCGTCTAATAGAACAAATTCAATTATTTAAAAAATGGAGAACAGATAGAAAATTTATAACTCAGTGCAAAACAGAGAGCAATTACTAAGTGTTAACAGAAGAAAGCACTGAACCTATCTAAAGAGCAGAACAGCTGGATGTAAAGGAAAACCAAATCCTATGACTGTGTCCCATTTACTGGTGTATTTTGTGTTAAAAGTAACACTGAAAACATGTTCTAAATCAAAACAAGATCCTGAATTTGTTTTATTTTGTACTTAGCTGTTAGCTGCACCAATAAGAGTATTATTCTGCTATGAAGAGTTGTCGCTTTCTGCAACTATTTGAGTAGAGAATATTGTATGCCTGGTATGTTCAAGGTGGTCTTTGTAGTATGTAAGAGCAGCTTTTCTCTTTTACACATTGATGAAATTGCTCTCAATGGCAATTTTAAAAAGAGCTCTACAAGTATACAAAGAGAGCCAGCATCTATTATTCAATCATAACTTTCTTTGATGTTATTAATGTATTTATTTTCTAAACCTGTTTGCCTATAACCAATTCATAGTTCTCTATGAATTCAAGTGACAGTTGAACACCCGGATGCAGAGACATCATTGGCTAACGAAAGGACTCTTAGGAAGCAAAGTTCATTGCTATTTTTCATGTGTTCTCTATTTATAAAGAACATTAAGACACAACCATACATTTACACTGTAGGGAACAAGTGAAAAGAACACGAGTTTGTGAGGAGCAGCACTGATCTTGCTTAAAACTTATATTTTGTAAACTAAAGGTGACAGAGGACCATATGGAAACCTCTGACAGAATAAAAATGCAAGTAAACTAGTGACAGAAGAGGGAAATGTACAACACATTTCCACACCAGTAATACTGGCAGTATTCACTCAGTTTCTATATATCAAAAAAAACAACAGGATATATCTACTTGGACTTTAGTAAGGCCTTTGACACTGTATCCCACCACAGCATTCTCCTGGAGAAACTGACTGCTCGCAGCTTAGATAAGCGCACTCTCTCCTGCATAAAAAACTGGCTGAATGGCTGAGCCCAGAGAGTGGTGATGAATGGAGTCAAATCCAGTTGGCGACCGGTCACAAGTGGTGTTACCCAGAGCTCAGTATTGGGGCTGGTCCCGTTCAATGTTTTTATCAATGATCTGGATGAGGGGATTGAGTGCACCCTCAGTAAGTTTGCAGATGACACCAAGTTGGGTGGAAATGTCGATCTGCTGGAGGGTAGGAAGGCCCTCCAGAGGGACCTGGACAGGCTGGACCGATGGGCAGAGGCCAACTGCATGAGGTTCAACAAGGCTAAGTGCTGGGTCCTGCACCTTGGTCACAACAACCCCACGCAACGCTACAGGCTTGAGGAAGAGTGGCTGGAGAGCTGCCTGGCAGAAAAGGACCTGGGGGTGTTGGTTGACAGCTGCCTGAACATGAGCCAGAAGTGCGTTCAGGTGGCCAAGAAGGCCAATGGCATCCTGGCTTGTATCAGGAATAGTGTGGCCAGCAGGATCAGGGAGGTCATAATGCCCTTGTACTTGGCACTGGTGAGGCCGCACCTTGAGTACTGTGTTCAGTTTTGGGCCCCTCCCTACAAGAAGGACACTGAGGTGCTGGAGCGTGTCCAAAAAAGGGCAACGAAGCTGGTGAAGGGTCTAGAGAACAAGTCTTATGAGGAGCGGCTGAGGGAGCTGGGGTTGTTTAGTCTGGAGAAGAGGAAGCTGAGGGGAGACCTTATTGCTCTCTACAACTACCTGAAAGGAGGCTGTAGCCAGATGGGGGTCGATCTCTTCTCCCTAGTAACAAGTGGTAGGACGAGAGGAAATGGCCTCAAGTTGCGCCAGGGGAAGTTTAGGTTGGATATTAGGAAAAACTTCTTCACTGAAAGGTTAGTCGGGCACTGGAACAGGCTGCCCAGGGAAGTGGTTGCGTCTCCATCCCTGGAGGTATTTAAAAGACGGGTAGACGTGGTGCTTAGGAATATGGTTTAGTGGTGGACTTGGCAGTGCTAGGTTAACGGTTGGACTTGATGATCTTAAGGGTCTTTTCCAACCTTAATGATTCTATGATTTGGAAGAAATAGTAATAATGTCAAGTTACTAAAAAACAGAATGAATCAGAAGTCCTGGAATATGTGACTCGGAGAAAATTTCAATAATACAAGATGGAGTTTGTGTGCATGGATTTGTGTTACTTGTGAAAAGCCAAGCTGGATCCTACGTAAGCACAGGAATATTGTGGAGATAGCATTCTCACCAGCTGATAGACTGAAGAGAGAAGGCAGTTACAGCAGGTTACAGCTGAGGATTGCAACTGTTTGCAAATTATAATCACTATCTCTACAATGGGAACTCTTACAAACCTTTCCATTCAGAAATATAATGAAATGAAATTCGCTTAAGCAAAAAAACCCCAAACCCCTAAGCCATACTGATTTTCCTTCTGTGATAGTTTCATGTTTTGATATCTGTCCTGGACATGTTACATGTATATGTATTATATTTTAAAATAGAAACAACTATGAAATCTTATAACTGCTTCTCTGACTAATAACATAGCTGGAGATTTCTCCTAATGTCTACAAAATTTGATGGTTTTTTTGTTTACTTATTATTTAGTTTTTAAAATTTATTTTTTTAATTATTCTCCAAGATTTTGGTTTTGTTCTAAGAGACATGACACACCAATTCTAAACATAAGTAACCTGTTCAAAGCTGGCCACAAGCCACTGCTATTTACTTCCTCTGACAATATCTTTAAGATTTTTGAATAAAATTCAAGTAACAGCACAGAAGAAATAATTATTAGTATTCCTGAAATACTAAGTAATTACATCAGTTTCTGTCATGGCTGAAAGAAGAAGCATAGAAGATTTTAAAATACAATCAATCCAAATGATGTCTGATTTTAATTTCATTGGCTCAGCAAATACTCTAGGTGTTGAAAGTTGTGTAAGGCACAAACCTCAATGGTTCTGGAATCTTTCATTTTAGGTAAGCGACAGACATGCACTCCGAGACAGTGATCACTGCAGATAAATGATTATACCTCTCTCTTGGGGAAGAGTATCTCACTAAAAAGCTTTTCTCTGTTACTTAGAAAATGCCTTCCTCTTTCCTTCTGGTTATTTTTGTATCTTTCCCACATTCTCTTTGCAAAAGCCAGGCTTTAAAAAAAAAAAAAAAAAAAAAAAAAGAATATGATTTTTGTTATTCTACTCTTTTTTCTGCTGTAGAGACAATACTTTTTTCTTAGAAACTGAAGAGTAGCAGAGGAAGAAATGGATCCTTAGCCATCTAAATGAAATCAAGATGTTGAATAAGCAGGACAGCATCCTTCTTGGATTTTTAAAAGCATTTCACATAAGTATCTATTTTCCTTGAGTCTATTTCCTAGAATCTTTAGTAAAAGGCTACATTAAGCAAAAGTGGTACTTTTGAAGGAAACAATACAGCTCAACATAAGGTCTCCCCCCCCCCCCTTTTTAAATTACATAGATAGATTTTTTTTTTTCATTTTTCTGAGAATTTTAACTTTGATTTCCTGCACGCACCTCTTGGATTCTTAACTTAAAGAAGCATTATTAATCACACCTTGATTTTTGACAAGTTAACACCACCCTTGCATTTGTGGTTTGCTCTTATGTTCCTTTCCAGAGAAAAGAGTAGACTCTGCCTAGAGGAGTAAGGGTAAGGCTAAGGTTTCCCAAATGAATGAGTCACACCAAAAACAGTCTCTGGATATTTTGGTCATTCTTACCCTTTCTTCCACTAAAAGGGAAAAAATACCCAAACCCAGAAGTATTTTATTCCATAGGAAATTCTTCAGGTAAACCAGACACGGATCTTAGCACCATTCTAATGTAAATCGTTACTGATAAGACTGCATTATTAGTGCAAATGTTTTGAAAGTTATCCTTGCTATTTGTAGTGCATTTTCACCCCTATCCTAGCAAATGCAACCCTTGAATTTCAGCTGATCTTTTGACCCAACAGACACTCTTAAGTAAGACTCAATTGAGCAGGCATCATAACTGCTGAGAAAGAGGACTCGCTGGCCAAAAAAGAAAGAGAGGCTAAACTGGAATTATTGATAAAATGTATACCAATAATTCTCTTAAATCCTCAATAAAGCAACACAGCAGTCAAAAGGCTAACAAAAGTCCTTGTCTTATTCCTCACTTATCCATCTTCAGCAAAGTAACAGAATCCACAGCATTAGCAACTTAAAATAGGAGAGAAGCAAAGCTGAGCTCAGCTGGAGGAAGAAATTTTGGTTTCCATTTGGTTTTGATTTTCTTTACTGTCTGTTTTTCTGCACTTCATAAAAATAATATAATACTTCTTTCGTATTACCAAATCAAATAAGAATTGTGCAAGAGGACTCTTTTGAATTGGATGTAAAATATACTGTTCATAATACTTCAGCACAGATACTAAGTGAAAAGATACAGAAGACTTCAAAGAAAAGACATCTCTGCTTTACTTCCTAATAAATCTTTACTACTGGTGACACTTTTTACGTTAGCAGTAAGGGGTATTTATGACATCCAAAAGCTTTTTATACAACACTAAGAATATTAACCAATACTTTACTAGCATCCTTAACGCTTACATTCACCTTCTGTTCCTGAATCTCTCCTGTAACAGGAGAGATTTGTTTCAAACAAAAAACTGACTGCAGATATCCTGAGCGGATATTAAAGACCATAAATAATTTCAAATCTTATTAAACATTAGACAGTATTAACATTCCTTTAAAATACATAAATTGCCTACTTCCAAATATTATTTTTTCTGATTTCCAAATAAACCCTGTTGCACAACTATACTTAGTTACAAAAAGTTACACATTTTCTGATGCAATTTAATTGAAGATTTATAACTTAAGAATTAAATGTAGATATTTGTAGTCACTAAGTCAAAGCAATGGCGTTCTTTAATATTCTCTTGCTTCTTTGGAATGCTTTTAGTTCTCAGAAGTTCTTTGAATACTGACTCAAAGTCGTCAAAAGCCTCCCTTTCAGAGTCCATGAGAGGCGAAACCATTATCTTTGATTTTATTGAAGGCAATTCTCTTTATTTTAACCCCCCCGCCAAATGCTCCATAAACACCTTTAATAAAATAAACACATCTGTAATAAAATTTCCCATTTCCCCACTATGTCAGCATTTTTCTACAAAATCAAAACAGTGAAGCTAGCTTGTCTTTCAAAAAATGTTTTTCAACATTTAGCCAAAATTCATTCTAAATGTATTAATGTATTTGTTCAGCTCTGAAAAAGTTTTAGACACACAAAATCAATCCTTAGATAATTCTATAACAAGTAAACAATGAATTTCCTGTTAAATTGGCCAAAAAATTTCCTAGATTTGGATGCCAGCATTCTACCACAATGAATTGTTTAGGAAAACACAACAGTAACAGAAAAAAAATCCTCTTCAAGAGTCTGTTAAGCCAAATGATTAAATATAGCTTCTTCTACCCATATCTTCCTGTTGAATCTAAAGAAAGAGTTCTTTGCAGTTACAATTTGTATTGTTATTTATATTGTTACCAAGAAGCAAAAGTTACTTTGTAATCATAGGATTCCTAAGCCTAATGAAGCATATATCTATATTCAAACCAGGAAAATGACATTGCTATCATATAAATATTTTTGGAAAATGCAAGCATTCTTGTACTTACTCTTTATAATGGATGCTGAAATGTAAGTTACTGTTATTAAATATACTTTTTCTATAAGTACAAAAAACATTTACAATCTATTTCTCTATCATAATATGGATAGAATCAATTTATATACTGAAAACTACAGAGACCATAGGATTTTAAGAACAGGTGGGCATTTCCACAGGGACATAATAAATTCAGATCTAACAGCTCTCATAAAAATACCAGTTAATTGAATTCTGTTGCCTAGTATTCTTACAGTACTTAAATCTTTTGAAAACGCATTAAAACTACCAAACTAAAATAACAGTAGTATCAATCAGGAATAATTTTTAGCCAAAGGCTTTCTGCTGCTTTTACGACATTCCATATTTCATCATTATAGACTGGCTTAAAAACTTGTATTATTGCAGCAGCTTTAATAAGCAGAATTGAAGTGGTAGACTGTTGCCCACACATCACATACCACTTTAACATCAGTACACATTTTAGGTTTCTCACCTTGTCAATCATTTTACGGGCTTCCATTTCTTCAGAATTGGGATTTTCCAACTCAATAGTGTAAGTACCTTTGTCGCTCTGGTCATCCTCATTGTCCCTTTCAGTAGCAGCACAAATATGTTGGCTTTTCAACTTCTTGTCCATCTCCTGGTTCTGACTAGGCCTATGGCCAAGGCTTCCTGAACTCCTTAACAATGCAGCTTGTAAGACAGGTAATGCAGCAGAGGGTTCTTCTGATTTTTGCTTTAAAAGTTTTGCATGAACACCATGTACTGCTCTGTGATGCGATGAGTTAGCTTGCACAGATGCAGGGACTGCTTTCTCTCCTGATGTAGGTTTCACTTTTTCAGCTCGTGCATGAAGTGTTGGAGATGGAGATTCTGGGCACAGAGCTCCTACGTTCTGAGAAAAAGAGTAAGAACGTCTCTTTCGAGGATGGTCTTCATCAAAAAACTCAATCATAAAGGCAGTCTGACTCAAGCTGGCTTGCTCTTGCTGCTTTTCTGTGGAATGGACTTTCTGGTGTGACTTTTTCAGCTCTGTATGATGATGCCTTAAGTGTTCTTCAAGTGCTGCCCGCTTACTGTAATGCCTGTGTGCACCAGCATTTTCTGAATCACTTTGTGTACCATCATCATGCTTATTCCCTACAAGCAAAACAAAAGAATATATAGCACAATGAAACAAAAAACCCCCAACAAACCAACCCAACACATACAAAAGAAACTGGCAAACTAAGAAAGAAAGAATTTCAAATTGGTTTTCTGTTTAGACTCCAACAGCTTTCAGTACCTGGCTCTGCAAACTTTGTACAGCTCCTGGTAAGGCGTTCGACTTGCTATGAGTCAAACATTGAAACACTTTATAAGCTGATCACTTACAGCAGTGCATTTGAACTACCCTTTTCACCAAAATTCTTATCTGTGAATACTTATCAATGACTTAGAAAAGCCAATATTTTACCAGCTGTACTGTAGTATGTTTCTCAATTATATTAATTTTGTTACACAGCCAGTTGATTACAAATGACTACTGAAACATTCTAGGCAGGGTTAAAAGGAAAGAGAAAACCCTACAATAGTCCTTCTGGTAGGTGAAAAAACCAATTAAGAGCCGCAGTTCATATTGTTCAATTCCTCACACATTTACAACAGTTTATCATGAGGAATGTCTACTGAAAATTGCAATGAATTCTTTATTACTCTTTCCAAGAAGTACAATGAGTTTTCCATCATTTACTCCCCTCAGCATCTGATGTATGCATGTAAAATGGTTGTTATTACTTATTCATTCCACAAACTACTTTGAGATCTATGAATAAGGAATACTTATTGAATAAATCATAATATACTCATATAAATATACTTTGTAATGACACCTGAAAAATGCATGGAAGTCTGGATACTCACACAGTAAGTCACGTTTAACTCAGAGCAACTTCATGCACAATGAAAGTGTCTACACTTCTAAGTTTTAGCTCAGTTTCTGGGAAGGTACCGTTTTACCTTCTTTGAACTCTTTTGGATCAAGTCTTACTCGTGTATACATAGAATGTACAATTTTTTTTTTTTTATTCTCAAGAGGATAGTTTTTTTAAAGTTTTTTTTCACTTACATAGTTAGGGTATGCAGCTACTACTCAGTTAAATAGTAATCGCATATTGGGAAGCCTTATTTATCAGACTAATAGCACTGAATACACAGCTGAAAGCCTAACTTATATTCCTGTTTGCTACTTATTTGTACAGTGCCTAAGAAAATGATGTGATGGTTCATATCCTTCCAAATAATAACAATAAATATCAACACCACAGTGAAAGTCATATAACATAATTTTAGCAGTGTCACTTCAGTACAGGATACTGTAAGAAAAAGCTGAGGAGAAAAAACAAAAAGATTTTTTTCTTTTTTTTTTTATGAAACTTTCAAAGCAGATAGGTATATTCTCTACCTTTATGATTTGAAAAAAGTACACGTAATGAGTGAGAATACAAACAGATCACAGAAGATTACAAAATTCAGATATTTATTATGGCCATATGCACCCCGTGTAACTTATACCTCTTTCAGATGAAAATTTATCAAACTTTGAGGAGTTTCTGCCAGGAAAAGGCTAAAGCCTTGTAAACAACGCCCTTCCTATTTATCAGAAAGTGACATGGCTAATATTTTCAAGAATGTTCGTGAATATAATACAGTTTCATGAAGACCAAAGAATGCTCTGTGATATACTCTAGAAGAAATATTACGCTATTATCTTAATGCTAGCACATTGATATAATTCCGTTTTAAAAAATTTATTTTTTTAGCTTAATTTGGAGGAGTCAGCCTTAAAAAGCAGACTTTTGATCAGTAAGACAAAGCACATTGTACCCAGTCCCAGCTGGTTTAAGAGCTAGACATGATAATGTTGCAGAATGAAGAAAAATGGGAATTGTAGAGCTAACCTGCTGAAATTAAAAACCAAAAATAAGAGAGACTTGAAAAAGTTCTTCAGAAGTTTTCATTCTGAAAGTTTGAACATCACTGGAATCTTCATCTGAACATCAAAACCACTTCTCTATTCTGCTATGTGGCATCCAAAAGAAAGTACACTTTTCACACTTAACATCTGATTTAATTTTATTTGGAGTGTCACTGTCTGCAGTAAATGAACATGTATAATCACCTGGAACTCCATTCAACAGCAGCATTCTATTAAATACAATATTCTGCCAGCTTAGTATAAAAATTGAAGCTCTTGGTCTATTTCAGATTCCTGACTCAAACGTGACTCCATCATACATGATCAATTCGAGCAGAATAACTACGTGATGTATTCTTTGCCATAAACGATTTTCTTAGAGCACATGAATATTCACAGAACATATGCTATTGGAAGAGTTGCTAAAAGCATAAACTGAACTTCAGAGCTTTGATTCTAAAAAGCAATTCAGCTTCTTAAAGTAATGCACGGGAAAAAGTGAAATATATAAAATTTAACTAAGCTTTGGGTTTTTGCTTTTCCCTTTCAAGATCAATGTTTTGAATACCTGATGTTTTCAGATGTACTAGAATATCTCCAATTAGTATACTTATTGTAAGATGACTCAGGATTTGGTTTTCTATCCTCTTTTTAAGACTTAATACTGCAATAAAATTTCCCAGCACAGATCCTTGGGCGCATGCGGAGTATCTGTGATTTCAACTGAACTCCGCAAGGGCTCAGGGATCCACTCACTGGATGCTGGTGAGGAATCGCTGCTTTCAGAAATAAGCATAGCTGGAGTTATTCACTTTACCTTTCAGTCTCTTCAAGTACACTGGAACGTCACTCTTAATACTTTTGGAATCCTCCTCTGTTGGTTCCCATATCATTCTAGGAGGATTGTTCTGTGCTAGCCAATCGGCTACTTTGCTCTCTGCGGCCATCATCACCGTTTGAAGCCCAGGCAGGTCCTGACCGCTGGAGGAAGAAGGCTTTTTAGACTTGTGACGCTGTTCCGATGTGAATTTTGTCACGTGATCTTTGATTGTTACTTTTCCTGGAGTGTTGTCATCAAATTCAATGGTAAAGGAAGCATGCCCTGCACCTGCTGCATGGGAGCTTTGGGTGTCTTTTGTTGGAATTTCATGAATAGTGCTCTCTGCTACCTGTGAAGGTTGCTGGAATTCTTTTGTAGGGATTTCAAAATAACTTGGCTCCCTACAGAAAGGATAAAGTTCTTCACTTGCAGCTGCAGATTGCTCCTCAGCTTGCTTGGCATCTGTGCTGCATCCTATTAAGAAAAATAAAAAATAGATTTCACAATACTTGGGAGTTTCAGGTTCTTCAAGAAGTTTCCGAACTCCTGTAAAGGCCACTTGAGTAATTTCTGGAATAAACGGTAAGATTGTGGAGAAGAATGAGCAACATAGTTCTGGAAAGTAATTCCAGAATTACATATAAAAAGTATTACTGAAAAGACCGCACAAGCTTTGGCTGTAAGGAGTGTAAAGTGGCAAAGAGCTCACTTGGAATTTGTCATAGGAAATTTGTATTCCAAAAATTTTTAGATGATGCAAAGGTCAGATGAGTTATTAGCACATGGAAAACAGGTAAATCACATTAGAGAAACAGTTGAGATGATCATTATTGCAATTCCAGTCTATTGGAAAAACGTCAAATCAAGGTGCCCCCGAAACAAGTACTAGTGATCTGGCTTTCACCTCCTGCAGTGGATAGCTGGCATAATTTTGTTTGGTAAAATTCTTTGGAAAAACAATTCACACATTAATGCAAGATAAACATTAATTCTGACTTGAAAAGTTTAACACTGATAAGCATTGGAAAGTGTTTTGGAATTCAAACACTTTGTTTCTACAAAAGATAAAGCCAAAGAATTGAGCTAAATCCTACTGTCATCTGCTCTTATTTTACTTGTTTCCATAATTTGCAGAAGAACAGGGAAGTAACAATAGCTGGAAGCATGCAGAATGTTACCAAACCATGCTCTAACAGGGTAAAGAAAGCAGAATGTGGAAAAAAAACGGGGCAGTAATTGAAAGTCCCACTGTACAGCCTGAACGAAGGTTAAAGCTTCTTGTGGTTGCAGCAAAGCTACCAATGTGCCTTTAAGAAAACAAACCTTCTGGTTGCATTTCATGAACTAGTAAGCTAGCCAAAATATCTGGTGTAGAGATGTGCTATAAGCAACAGATGCTTGAGATGTTAGCAGCAATGGCAAGTTACATTCCAGCAAAAGAATTCTGAATAGTTCCTATGTGATTTATCACGAACCATACTAAGATGTTTAAGAAATCATTTTAGGTTGCCAAGTAAAGGAATAAGAAGGCAATTAATAGATTTCTGGCACTAAAAATAGCCACACTATATCAGCTGAGACACTTAATATTTGCGTGTGAAACAAGGTAGCAATAGAAACATTTATACTAGATTCAGGAGTTTAAGGGGTAAAGGATGCAGGATGGCATAATGCGCCTACGTTGTTCTTCACAAACACATGCTTCTTGCGAAGATTTAGGAAAAGGTTAAAAATTAAAGAATAAAAAAGGAAGGTAGTTTGATACTGAGAAATAGAACTAATTAAGGGACAGCATAACAGCCGGAAAAGTTGAAAAAAGAATGATGTTACAGAGTGATAACAAAAATAGTACACATTCTTTATTATTGCCATGCTTGTATACCAACAGCATAAAATAACTCTGATGCAGTAACACAGCGGTTTTAATTTATTTTATCTAAAAGTAGCTGTTGCAAACACAAAAGATGTTCAGAATTCAGTCAGTTTTTATATTGTGCTGTTGCATTCCAAGAATACCCTAGCTAGCTAATGCTTTTCACTGCATGGTCAGCTACTTCATCTCTGCGGGGTAGTTTTCAGGCACTACAACAGCAACTCACCACTCCCCTCCCTGGGAAACGGCATGCCTTTCTAGTCCCCTTCCTGAAAACACTTATGCCAGCAGACAAACAAGATAGAATGAATCTATTTTACTGATGCAAAGGCCATTAAAAAAAGCTTCTATGTTTAGACAGAAAATGTACAGAAATAAACAAAACTCACACTTTGCAGCTACTGGATTTTAGGTAAACTACCATCACTCTCTGTTTGTTTCATCCAGCTAACAAGCTGGAATAGATCAAGCTCTAGTAGGATCAAATCTAGAGCCAGGATCCTTACAGTATGCAACACTGTCATTGAACAGGACAGTAATCCACCAGGGAGCCACTTCATGTGAACCTTGTTTTTTTCCCTATGGTTCTATTCAGATCTTCAAGCCTACAATTTCATGCAACTCCTATAACCAATAATTAAGCAAGATCTAGTGTTCAATGCTCCTTCAAAAGATGACTGGCTAATATAGGATGTTTTGAGAAATACTTTTGGGCCAGGAAGAGCAATCTACTGGCCACAAAATAAACAATATTTTTCAATAAATATGAAATAACTGGTTCATCACCATCTTTTGAAAAGTATAAGATTGTAGCCAAACTGCATCAGATGTATGGCAGGCTTAGGATGAGGGGATCTATAACGCTGGCTTGTCAGCATTGATGGACAACTTGATAAAGAAAATTTCCCTGTGAAACTTGCTTGCACCAAATTTAACATTTGAAATCAACTGTTTATACTATAACGATACGCACAGTATTTGATTCTAATATTTTTGATTAAACAGATCCTATAATATCACTTGAATCTAAATTATGAAAGAGTGAGTTTAATCAAAAGAAGTGAGAAATGGAACTACAACTCATTTGTAAATTTTTCTAAACTAGAAAAATTCTTAGAAATGATATAATGAAAAACATCTCAAGCACAAGTTAATTTTAATTACTTAAAAATCCTATTTTCAGTCTCAAGTACTTGCGTTTTTAGAAGAGTTAAATACATCAGAATTGATTAGAATAAGGAATTGAAAACAATGAAGAAACAAAAAATTAATAGAGATCCTGATCTAAACCACACTTCGGAATTTTTCACCCAAATTCTACACGCAAGTCCTTACAGCTTTCTAAATATTACAAAGAGTGATCTATAAAATAGCCTTACCTTTGAAATCATATTATAAAAAAATCATCTGCCAAGATGAAGGAAATTATATATCAGACTAAATACAGATAGCTTTAAGAGAAAACCCTCAAGCAAATACTGAAGCTAGTGGTCATCACAGCTCTTTAATTTTTAAACAGAACAAGCATAGTACCTTTACAGCAAAAAAGGCAACTGTGTGGAATTGAAAGTGTGTTTTCGGAAAACGAGGGGACGGACAGGTTGTGAACTACAATCTCTTCAGGAACTGAAGGGATTTCTGAACTGGCAAGAGTCAAAGGAAAGGGGTGGAAAAAGAACAAGGGCATCTGTAAAGAAGGAGCTCTCAATCTGCAGAGGTCTCGAGCTACAAAAGACAACTGCGCAACAGCTTCTACAAGGCAAGAAAGGAAGCGCTAAATGTAGCTGCTACACAGGTGTAGTGAGACTATTAATGAAATAATGAGTCTAGAAAAGGCTAAGAGGGAAACTATGTAATATTTGGGAAATCATAGGCTTAACCAAATGGACGTTCAGGGAGATTCTTTACTAGAATAATCTCAGAGATGATCATCAGAAAAGCAACACTGACTTTGTGACATTAGCAGAACTGATTAAACTTTCTAGGACTTTTTTGGTCTTTTTAAAGTTTTATTTCTTAATCTGTTACACACACAAATAGTCAGAATCTTAAAATGTTACTTGCCAGCCTGGACAAGAAATGTCATAGGTGTTCTGTGCTATTCAACACAATCTATCAGATATGCAAGAAATCGCCTGTGTATATGCATATATTATCATCTGCAAAGACAGGATGAAACCTCAGGAAGTATTTTGCAGTCTTCAGATTTTCTAGAAATGTTCTTTTTTTATGCCTTAAAAATACAATTTTAAAAATAAATCTTGTAAAAGAAAATTATCTGGAATTTAAAAAGCATTTATTGAAAAAACATCTGTAAACCTGGAGCAAAATATTTATTTGCAGAAGGTATAAGAAGCAGCCAAAATATCATATTTACACTACACCCCAAAAATTTTTTTATATGTTAGGTTTATATCTGGTACTGTGCAATGATATTTTAATGAAAAGAAGCTGAAGTTAGTGCTTTCAAAAGCATAACAATTTCTTTTTTTCTTTCTCCTTCTCTCCATACTACTACTTTTCATTTCCCACTTACCTTCTAGGTTCTTCTTTTGCTTTATGGCTGAAGCGTATTTTTCATTTTTTATTTAAAGAAAAGATTGTGAAAAATACATGTAATGATTCACCTAGTATTAAATAAGAAGATCTTTGTCTTTTAATGTTGATAACCTGTTCTATGAAATAATATCAAAATTGCTCTAACTAAAAATATAAAATAGTAGTGTATAGAAATCTCCACCTCTCACAATAAATCATTTAACTGCATGCTTTAAAGGTGTTAAAGTGAAAAAAGTGCAAAACTAATCTTACTGAAGTATATTGCTGTGATGGCTCTAAAAAGTTCTGTAAGCTCGCCACGACGTACCATGCCCATTCACTGCTATAGCTTTGCAAAACAAGCCTTACATATGCAGTAGGTGCACGTATTCCAGGCCAAGACTCAGCAAAATTCTACAAACTTCTAGGAACTTTAAAGTTAATACTAGTGATTAAACATGTGTGTGTAATCTCCTACACATACTGATTACACTGGGATTTCCAAAATAACAGTCAGTCTGCTTTACCTTAAAATGACAGTTTTTTAAATGTAAGGAACGTGTAATCTGATACATTGTTACACAATGCTGGAATTAAAAAATACTTCATGCCAAGTGGAAAAAACTACTTCAGGTTCTTAAAGCCTGTATAAAAATGTACTTACATGTTTTCCACGAAGTAAGAGTGTAACACATGGCAATAGTAATAATTATACACCCAGTAAGCTCGCCAATAACATGTAAGTTTAACAGCTGCAGCATAGATAAAGTCACACCATAGGTGTATATGCAACTGTTCACTTTAATACGGACTAGTAGATCTATGGATCATTACATTAGAGCAACATGCGTGTCTGAAAAAAGCAGAAATGTTTTTTCTTTTTAAAGTTTTCCAGGATATTCTGCTCTGTTTGCAAATAATTTTCATTCGTGAGTTTCTGTTGTGATAGAAAGACAGTAACATTGAAATAATCTTATTAACTTGAGACTGTAAAGACTAATTGTCTATAGTTGGCTTAGCAGAAACAAATCTCCCATTTCAATCTCCTCATTAAACCTTGCCCCATCTGTTATAATTCATGCCTTCTTTCTATTCAGTGAATAATCATGTACCAATTCATTAAAGCATGAAGAAGATTCTTCATAGGATTAATTTGTTAAAATTATATCAGGCTTTATCAATTTGCGTTACTGAACAAGTTTAAGAACTTATGTACATGAATTCACCTGTAATGTACTTACTTGTAGGCAGTTTATATTAAGAAGCATGTTCCAAACTGGTGTTTTAAATACTTAATATAACTTAGCCCATGAAAGAACAAGTAACTGCATCAATCTTGAATGTTTTTTATTAAATAAAAGTTTGTTTTTATTTTAAAAATATCCAAACATGACAGTCTTGTGAAGTTTCCCATTTCCTTTCATTAAAGTGTTTCTTTATATTGATTTCCAATCATTATATTCATCTATGTTATAAAACCTAACCACATGAAGAAAATACTTACTAACTTGTTGAAAATTAACTTAATGTTTTCATGGAATGTAACTGTAGGCCAGAAGGGCCCCAAAAGCTTGTCTTTATTTTATAATTGTATGAAGACATTCAGGATATTTTTCTGCATGCTTCTACACATAGCGAGTGTTCTGAGATTGAGGAAGTGTGTCCATAGAGGCAAATGTCAACTCTTATCTGGTCTGTCTTCTCAGGCTCTCTGCCAACAGTACTAAAAAACATCTACAACAATCAAAAACCAGAGTAGTAAAACATACAACTAATGTCTACTCAGAGATTAAGTGATCGAGATAAATAAATCACTTGTCTATACATGGGATTTTAGTTCCACATCCTCCCAAATTAAATTGTTTTGCAAAAATGTCAGGTTTTGGTTTTTTCCCCGGCAGTGTCTTACTATAACATTTTACATAAGCTTTTGTTCAGTATGTGCTTATTCAAACTGAATTCCATTCTTGCAGATTTATTAGTCTTTCAGTTTGAGGAAACAGAAGCTATTCCTACACTCTACTTAGATTAATTCTATTCTTAGGAGATAAATTAATGATTAAACAACAGCAACATAAACAAAAGGGATTTCTAACATATGTTACACATTTTAAAAAAAAGAAATGTTGTTTTTGCCAAGAAGGCTCCAGGCCCTATATATAGTGTAGATCTCTCGAAAACAAACAAGATCAGTTAAACACGGTAGAACATATTAGTCCATCTTCTCTATTCATCATTTACCTTACGACGACTTAACTAAGGCAAAGTATGGCAAAAATATCCCCATCACTGAAGTTCTGTCTAGAACAAACTTATTTTTGTCTACTACTGAAACAGATTGCACCTCCTTGATTAGTTTGAGAGGAAGCTGGAATCTTATTTTTCTTTTAACTCAGGAACTAAGACAGAAGCACTGATTACTTTCTGAAAAATCTCTTGGTAAAATAAATACCAGAGCGTGCAAACCATTTGATGCAATATTGCTTCTGAAAAAGCAATTTACAATTATGAAAAAATAAGAATAGGCATGCTACTAAATAGACGCTGGAATCTTGTGTCATACCTTGTTAATGGCATGACACCAAAACCACAGACTTCAGGATATTACTTTTTAATAGTCCTATATTTAATGAGGTCAAATAACGTGCACGTTTTTTAAATTAAAACAATGTAGATAGATACACACGAGTATAAAAAGCTTAATGAATTAATATTTCTGTCATATTAGTTTGCTACAGACATTGGCACCTAAGCAATAAAAACACAGATACTAGAGACTTTACCATCCCTGTTTTGGCACATACAGCAAGATACAGAGTCACAGGTTTCATAGCCAATAGCTAATGCTTCCTGTAATCTGGAAAGCAAGGAGAATCATGTGGCTAGCAAGTCTATCAATGGCAAGACTTGAAAGCAAGAACTTAATTCTTTTTCTTTTTAACTGATGACTTATGTGCTTTTCCTTTTTGTTGAGAAAAATGGAAGTGGAACAACATCTAACAGTCATTGTCTCTCATTATTACTGCCATTAGAACAAAATTTTTATTTCTTAGGAATGCTTAGAAGTATTTGAAGAACACATTTCTAGACAAGATTTGAACTGTAGAGTTACAGATTACTAATGTAGGATATTAAACCTATACTTAAAAAGCCTCCACAGGAGCACACAATAGCATACTCTACTCACACTCCGTACGGTAGAGAAATTTTTCACCAAAAAACCAACCAAATAAGAAAGCACTCTGTAACTGTACTGCATTATGAAGAAATTCTTTTATATGCAACAAGGTTGTTTAAATTGCATGAAAACTGTCCCCAGTGGAAATGTTTTCACCTGGTTTCTTTCTACTAGTCCAAATCTTAAGGGACTTACTTTACTGTCTGAGTCGTGACAACTTTAAACTAATATGAAAAAGGTCATTAAAGGCTATGGCAAAAAGTTAACTCCAAAAACATTGACTTCATTACACTGAAGCGTTAGTTTAGTTTGATTTTACATGTTTCTAGAGTTTACTCCAATTCCTGCAAAATAGGATTCATGATCACCAAGGCAACTACTACTACTACAGGAAAAGAGAAATCCCCACCCCAGTTAAAGTACTTTAAAAAACTCCAAACCTAAAACTGTTGGGCCTTAAATGCTATCTAAACAGCTAAACAAACATGGTTCAATTTTGTCCTAACTTGAGTAAGTTTTAAGGTTATTCTCTTTATTAGAATAGCAGTCACTTTATTTATGCGCCTGATGATAGATTTAGAAGCCTAATTATAGACACTGAGATTTAAGTTTTGGCAATACATACTGTGTATAGACAGGCTAACTAAAAAAAAGAAAAAAAATCTGTATTATGGAGAAATAAACATTACCAGTTTAACTTTAGACTATGCAAATCTTTACTACAAGAACTAAGAAATGTAATTTCCACTAATGCAGGATTATTGAATTACAGGAGAGAATGTTCGCACAGATCACCTTATATAGCTAAAAGTCAAATACAAAAATAGTACAGCACCATTTATTTTCAGAAATTATTTTGAAAAAATATTCCTATGCAGTCTCCAATTTTGAGCATATAAAGTGACAGATATTGATTAAATTGATAAATAAGACACATGGGTTCAGGTAACATTATTTTCTATATTTCCTGACAACGAATTGTATTATATACTAGAAAACAGATATATTACATGCGAAATTGGTCTTTGGAAATGCATAGTGTCTCACAGAATAAATTTTTTAAACTACCTTAATTTTCATAGGTTTTCATCTATGCAAACTGTCTAGGAAACTTCCAAACATTAATACCTGTTTAGTTCCCTAGTTAAGAATATACGCACTTTACTAAAGAGAAAAAAACGACAAAAATAAGACAACAGACTTACCTGAAGCCCCTGTCTCATGCGTTTTTTCTTCATGCTTGCTATCTGGCTTACAGCCACTTTTTTCATCAGTTTCATCATCACCCCACCAGGCTGGCTGTCCATACAAAGGTGTCCCACGAGGCATGGCAGAAAGATCTATAAAATCAGCCCAAAGCAGAGGAAATTACTTTTCTGTTTAGTTGTTATATTTAGGTTAAAATAAAATGAAGAGAGAGTCATTTGCTTGGATCGTTTCTCCTGGAAGCTGAAGTGAATTGGTTGCATGCATTTGCCGAAATACAAAACAAACTTGGAGGCTGGATAACTGATCCGGGTTCTAAATATAAAAGCTTACTAATGACCTGATCAAAACTTCTGGCACAAACGTTTATGCAAAGGCAGCTGACATCTCTTATTGTTACCCTGATATATCTGTAAACATTATTTTCTGCTTTCAGTTTGAAGTCATCAGCATGGCAGTACATTCCTAAAAGCTGTCCACTGCTATTTCTGTGAGAAGATTCTCACTTTTACCCACATTGACCTTTCAATGAAATCTGAACTCACTGCATGAAAAACTGATCAAATTTTGCCATGTTGCCAAGGTTCCAAATTGCTGACAGCTACTACAGAGTGCTGAAAGTTACCTTGTATAAAACATTACTGAGCACGACCATTTCTTCTGTTTTTTGTTTGTTTGTTTGTTTTTTAAAAGGCAATAGTTTAATTACAGTACAATTAAAAACACTATTTCTTATATAGGATGTATACATATGATAAAACACATTGAAACATAAATATTAAATAAGAAAAAACACACTGATATAATTCAGATTTCTACCCTGATGATAAATTGACTGGATTAGTTTTGACCGGATCTCTTGGAAAAATACTTCACCCTACTGCGATTTAGCTGTTCTAGTATCATACAGATGTTCTGAAGATAGGTCAAACAGTCCTTATATAAAATCACATGATCTGTTCAAATTCATCTTAGTAGCTTGTCTGTTACTTTGCCTATCATGAATTCCAACATTTTTATTCAATGTTTTAATCCCTGTCATTCCCAAGATGATACATAATTTCATAGCCATGCCAAAAGTTTCAATATGATTTGAAGATACTAAGTACTACTTTTTTTCAACAGCTTTACACTCTAGTCAATACTGAATTGTTTCAAAAAACTTGATGGCTGATGCTTGTGCACTGAATTAGCAATAGTAAACAGCTATGCATATATACAGCAACAGTGAGAGAATCAATCCCCAAAAAGCTTTTGAGAGTTGCACTCAAATATAAATCCCTATCATTAAGTTTGACTGTTATTTTTGGAAGAGAAAAAAATGGAAGATGAGGATAAAAAACCCCACTGTGCCACTTGATGAAAATTTAAGAGGACCTGAATGCTGAAAAGCCATACTGAATAGGAACACTGAAGTACTGGATAGGCTTTACGTACCCTTAATAGCATGCTAGATCAGCCAACAGAACAAACAGATTAATTAGCTATGCCACAGAATCCTATATGTGGAGAAGACAACTCTTTGAAGTGTGTCTTCCAGAAGAATGGACTAAACCTAAACAAAACTGTACAGCCTTGACCTAAGGAGTCAGACGTAGTCAGTTCCATGTTAAGGAAGCAACAATACCTGATTCCTTTCTCATTCTTGTGGTTATCTCCTGTCGTAACAGGTAATGCAGCAAGTTACTATAAGATGAACAATAAACTCTAGCAAGCCTCGCACTGAAGTTAAGACACCCGCAGCAGAGCCATCATGACACATTACATAAATATGAAAGATGATGTAGAAACAAGACCGAAGCTACAGTTTCTACAAATTTTTAAACTACAATAGAACACTTAGGTTCTATCCTGATGCATGTAACAATGAATGCTAGTATCTATAAAACAAATAAACAAACCCCCCACTCGTTTAAATAGAAAGGAAAAGAAAAAAAAAAAAGGAGCAGTTGACAATGCTGGTAGTAAAAAGTACAAACTGTTCCTAAACAAATATTTTCACTTGAACTCCAAAAAACAGCACACTTTCCTGCCACAAATGCTGTAAGTCTGTGATTCTGGGAAAGAGAAATGCAAAAATCTGATAAATGCTGATTAAATGTTCCTTTATGAGTTTTCTTAACATGTGGATACTACAGTAAAAAAGGCAGCAATTCAATTCCCGAAGTTATTATTTATACTTAAAGTATGTTTAAAATTTCACATATGTGGAGTTTTTACTATCTCTATAATTTCACAAGCCTCCTAGCAAAGCAAATAAATACCCTTTCCAAGTTTGTGTGCTTCTGCAGCAAAAATAAACCTTACCCATTGATTTCTCTTCAGATTTCAGCGCTTCTGGAGTTTTGTGGTGCATTTCAGCTGTGGAGTCTGTTACCTTGGACTCTGAGCTTTTGGAGCTGGTTTGCTTTGACCCTTCTGCCTCCGAAGATTTTTGGGATAACTGGAGTTGGCTTGTGAATTTTTCATGCTACATGACATTAGACAGAGAAAAAAACACCCTCAAAGAGTGAAAAAAACCCTGTGATACCAATAAACTACACAATGACAGAAGAATATCTAGGAACTGCACATTGGTACCTTAAGTGCTTCTTCAGGGACTCTCATCTCTCCCCTGACGACAGTAAAAAGATTAGTATGTAGGAAATGCTAAGGAAAATACTGGAAAGATTTCGGGATTCACCAGAGTGTTACAGAAAAGCAACAGTTCTGCAGCCTATTCTGCCATCGGAATGGTGACACTTGTTCTACAAATATGTTAATAGGACATTCAGTAGATACCTTAATGTTGCAACAATACAAGTTCTCTTTTCTTTTTTCATTTAGTAGTTTCAAAGTTGCTTCTCAAATAGTATGAGAACCCTTCATTTAACACAACCATACTTTTAGCAAGAAAAGTCTGTCAGAGCATTGTGCATTTTTATGACAAGGATATCATATCCAAATCTCAATTTATCTTCTAACTTCAGAGTGATGTATGTCTGTTCTGGAATCCTCACATCATTCACAAACGTCTACAGAAACAAATGAGGACAGAAACAGATACTGTTAATTCCAAAATAATAAAATGACAAATCATTTAACTAATTTTATAAGAAAGTTTTCAGCACCGCAAATTTTCTACTAGTTATTCACCAGGGAATTACACTAGAAGCTCAAATTGCCACCTGCTTCACAAAATATTTCAAAAGAAAGGTTAAACACCAGACATTAACCAGGCTGCTGACATCACACTGGCCTTGAAAAGTTTCTTACAAGTTTAATCTTGTTAGCAGTATTTACTGAATTGTTGATTAATGTTCCCTCAAATTGGCACCTGCACACATTATTTTTCTTGCAGTTTGCTTTTTCAATCCCAATTAGCTGTCAGAACTGATTTATCATCACATTTGTACAGCATTTAACATTGCATATGAGAGTTCTGAGGTAGCTTATCGTTTCTAAACATTGTCAAACGACTTAAAGGAAAAATGGACCAAGTTAGTGCATCCAAGTAACTCCAAATAGCAGTGATAAAGAATTCGATATATTGTGACTCTTGAAAGAATACGTAGACCAACATTTATAAGCAGAAATAACACTATACCAACTAGCAGCAAAGCAGAGCAAATTCTGTAGGCTTGACGATACCTTTTGAAAATTCAGTTACTGTACAATAAGTAATCCTCTCCTCCTTGAAATCACTGTTGGAAACATAGTTGAAGAAATCAGACAAGCTTTCAGTGATTTGGAGAAGGATTTATGTACCTGAAAGTTTGCCCAGTTTCACCAGCCATATCAGTTGGCTGTTAGAGGCAGTACAGATTACCAATCACTCCGATTTCAAGGTCTGGATTAAACCTAACAGTGAAAAATAACAAGGAATTTGCAAAAACATGCTGGCATAAATTTCAAGAGAGCCCGAGATATATACAATGACTAATTACAGAGGCAGCAAGGAGGAAGAATAATACACATTCAAGTCAAAATGGATCTCAGAGATGTAATTTGGAAAAGCTGGAAAACATTTAATCTCTGGGGGAAAAAAAAATTAAATGAACATAAATAGAGCTTGAAGTTAGATTATTCAAGACCTAAAAAAATTCTAGAAAGTCACCTACATAAAACAGACATAAGCCCTTGTAAGAACTGGGGAAAATTTTATTCCTTCACTGGAGCTATTCTGCAGCTTTAAAGACCAATTTAGTCTTATGAAGGTAGGCTGTCAGCATCAAGCAAATTGCCCAGGTTACTAACATCAGCAAGACTTGAAGCTGCATGTGGTGACTTCAGATACCAGAAACCAAGGATGCTAACATGCTAAGGTAGGACTGAGCATCAGGACCTGAGAGTGTTCTTCTCACAACTTGCCCTTTTGTTGTTGGAGGGGATGCTTAAACCTTCAGGTAGAGAATTCTCCCAGAACCTGCCACCTCCCAATGACAGCTCTCAAACTGACCCTTCTGCTCAGCCCGAGTCATACCACTGCTCCTAGTACTCTCCAAATTGGGCTGAATCTCTAACTGTGAAAGTGAATTGTTTCTTAAACTCAATTTGTTACCTTCAGAGAAAACTAAATTGTGTCAGTATCTTCTGAATTCACTCAGTGACAAAGAAATATAAACGGGTGAAGACACGCTTTGTCTAGTAGAATAGAATATTAAGCTCTCGATTACACAAACTAGAGATCAGGCTACAAAGAAAATAGTAAATGTAACTGCATAATATTTAAGACTCTTTCAGAGTTACACATCCTTGAAGAATCTTTCTACTGTGTGAGCTGGCAAAAAACTTCCGCACAGCATCTTGCCTTAAACTATTCCTTAAGGATCAATTCAAATCTGCATTAAGAAGCTACACTTTAAGCTCCTCTCCCCTACATTCTCCCCTGGTTTCCTTGAAATCTTCCCTCTCCTTTTACCTGAAAAGAATGTACGATCTGGACTTATAAGAATATAGCATCTTCCTTGTAAGAAATATGAATAATCAGCTATATGTGAAAAGTCTCTTGTTCCTTGGTGTTACTTCCTTCATCTTCTTTTAAAATCCAAAATGAAGCCTTAATTTAGGGCAAATTCAAGGCAAGTAAAATATTTATGGATTAGCTGGTATGAGACTGTTGCATAATTTTATGAATTATTTATCAGTTGAATATTTCCCATACCTTAAAAAATTTACAGCTTCTTGCTCATTTTGACTTTTCATAACAACTACATGTTAACACTACAGATAGATTAAATATCCAGGGTGCCTTTCTGAAACACATTTATTATTGGCTGGTGGCAGTTTGGGGGACTCAATATCACAGCAGGATGATCCTACTTCAAACTTAAGAATTCTACAACAACATGTACACGTTTCTAAGGAATGCAGCAGCTGAAATCTGCCATTTTTTAAGGACTTTTAAGTTAGGGGCACATACATATAAAAAAAAATGAACTTGAATAATTAAGTAAGCAAAGAATCTCAATTTTTGAATGCTTGTGTTGCTCATCTAAATACTAGATTTAGATGAAGTCTGGAAAGAAACAATGTCCTTCCCCAAAACCATAAAGGGATCCTTTGTTTTATTTTCTTTTTCTAAATGAAAATAATGTTTATTTAATTATTTTAAAAATTGCTTGCTTACTTCATAGAAAATATCTTCCATGAAAATAAGAATTAAAGGTACAACTATTTACTGGTTTGTAAGCATGAAACTTCGAGGGGTGTTTAATGCATATTTATTCCACTTTAACATTGTGAGAGTCCAAAGCAAAAACCCACGTGAAGAATATCCTCAAGGCAGCTTAAATTTTACTGTATCACCAAAATTCAGGCCACCTTGCAGACATGTATGTATATATATATGCATGCATTTTTCCTCCCAGGTCAGAGTTCTGAAATTCATGTGCATGCAGCATACTCAACTTAGAGAACCCTGAAGACAGTGTGTGCAGTCTACAGGCATCCTCATGACTGAACTGATGGCATACAACAACCAAGCCTCAGTTGCTTTGCCACTGGAGTTTTATAATCCCACCACAGGCTTTGGGATGCAAGACAAAACTAGCTTGAAAAAGGTAGTTACTATGTAAATAAGGAATCCTTTCCCCCCCCTTTAAATCACTCTATACATACTTTTATATATTCACATGATTTCCAAAGCTTTTTTCTTCAAACAGTGAGAATCAACTCTCTTTAAGCCTTCACAAAGTTTGCTGAGCATTTTGCAATTCACTTCTAAAACATCAGTGTGAAAGGACTTCACTATCCTGTAAATACCCCTGAGAAGAATGTTATTCAACAGGGCCATGAATGTTTGATAGTTTTTCTGGTACAAACATACTAGAAACCATACCATTCTGGTATGTTTTTGAGGTAACATGTCAAAGGAGAAAAGACAGTTCAATTCTGCTGATATTGGTGAAATAACAGATTATATCTTAGCAACTGTACACATTTTCTTCAAAAAAAAGAAATTCCTTAATCTTTTTTGTATGAAATAAAAGATAAGCAGGAATGATCAAGAGTCGTCACGATAGATTATTAGAAATAAAACTTTACATCACGTAAATCTGATTAAAATTTACTTTTGCTTTATTTTCAAATATAGATGTACAAAGTCCAGGATGAAGACTGCTGTAACCTTTTTACTGAATTGAGTGTGAATCAACCATACACAGATAAGAATATTCAGGCATTAAGGCATCAGGTGCAATTACAGTTCATCTAGTGAAAGTATTTGAGACTCCTAAAACTCAAAAGAAAAGCCCTGTGTATTGGTAGTAGACATCTCCCCTTAAGCTCTGAATTATCTTGAGTGGTTAAAGTGCATTACACCAGGAATGGAACAGTCCTGTATACTATGAAAAGTATACATATGTTCTCCAAAGAAATGGGACTAACTGTGGAGACCCAAAATAAATGTTTGCTCTTGATGAAGCAAGCAAAATAAGAATGGGCAGAAGCTGATGAGGCACTAAAAGAGGGACTTGGCTGTTAGGGAGGTGGTGTTCTCAGTGGAAATAGTAGCTAGGCTAAAAGAATTATTACCTAGTTATTAGTTCACCTCATGGTACAGAGGCATTCCATATATTGTTCTGCTACACAATTAAGCACAGTGTTACAAAATTATGTGTTTCCTCTTTTGGCCTGAAACTAGGTAGGTAGAGGTATGTAAGAGAAGCATAGTTGGAAAGAGACAGTAAGGGAAGCACTGAGAAGACAAAGAGCAAGGACTGAACTCCTAAGACCTAATATTCCCTGTCCCAAAACTGTGGGAAGAAAAGAGTTCCTTTGATGTCTCTGAGTAAACAGATATAGAGCAATGGACAACTCAAACCTGAGAATGAATCACATCAAGCAAAGCAAATAACTGAAAGCTCTTTATCAGAGGCAAAGAAAGGACTTGAATGAAAGCCTTTTAACACATATTTTTGTTAAATTCAAGTTTTGTGACACTGCAATGAAAATCTCAAGGTATGGCTATTGACTACAGGAGTAACAGAATTAGGGAATAAAATCAAATGGCTCAGCAAAAAATTACTATGTGCTGAATTAATTTTTGATCACTGCCTTGAAACAGTGCACTGACTTTCAAAATACAGAGGTATACTAAATATTTAAGGAGCAAAGTACTTATACATCTACAACTGTTCAAAGGATATAACCCCTCAGGTTACACTGGTTTCATAGGGAATTGAGACCCTGACTCGTTGGAAGGCTGAGTTAGTTACCTTAAAATACAGAAAAGCTAATAGAGACAGACTAACAGGGTTTTTATTTTGAAATGCACTTCAAGATCAAACACCAAAACCTACATCAATGCTAACAGGCAGTAACTTGAGACTTTTCCTTCATCTTCTAGTTCTTTTAAACATTTGACAAAGCTATTCACTACCAATAGCTTTCTAAATATTAATTCAAATAAGCAATCACAGATGAACTCATTATTTTATTCTGTACACATTCACGACACAGCCAAACATTTAAAGTTATACAAAATAACAACCATAACTAGCATGTACAAACAGCTCGTAAAGAAGTATCTAAAGGGCTACAAAAATATGACATAGTAAGTTTTCAATAATCTATTAAAATATTCAGAACATTTACAAAAGGTGAAGCTCACCTAGAATATTGTACACGTAATTCCTAGAAAAGCCTTAAAATGCAAATTGTCATATGAAACTTTATTTTGCTAACTGCATTTTTCCTATTAGTTTGTTGACACTTACACATTATTCATAAACATTTTGATAAAAAGGATACTGAAAAACTAAATGCAAATATAGAATTAGTTAAATAGGTTTACATACAACATGGTTATTTGATTTTTTTTCACACATGAAGTACAGTTTAACATTCTTTTTGTATTAAAAAGAGAAAAAAAGCAATAGCATATGAAATAAAAATCCATTTCTTAACCAGACATTTTAGAGATTGAAATTTTTTTTTTTACAGTATAATCAAGATTTTTTTTTCTACATTTCTGAAATACAGAAGACTAACATATTCTTTTTTATTCTTTTGACTTTTTCCCTACTGCCAAGGCCCTCTTATTGATGGAATTTACTGCAGCCCTTTAAATAATGTGCAATGGAACACCCCTGCAAAAACCTACATTTTCTTTTCAAATGTTCCCCCATTTCCAATCTTGCATTAAAAAGATACTAATGTACACTTGTTAAGTCATACTCTCTTTGCTCAAAAAAACCCAAACCAAACAAACATACAAAAGACTATGGGGAGCTATACATTTCTGATGTTAACTTACCCCATTCAAGCTGCCCAGATCCTTCACCAAGTGTTCATCCGTAGAGGCATCATAGTTAAGTACAGCATGTTGCTTGTCCACGCTTCGTGACTAAAATATACATAAAAAAATATACCAAATAAGATATGTCAAAAACACATCAAGATAGCATTAATGGCTATTTCTTCAAGTAGCATGATTATTTTCTTTCTACATAGCACATTTATTCAAATTATATAAAAAAATTAGTCCCACATATGAAAAAACTCAATCCCAACTCTGGCTCCAGGTGCAGAATCCTAAAATAAATTCAGAAGAATTATTTTCTTAATGTTTCCCCAAATGTGATTATAAGTCAGATCCAGCCATATCTTATCCAAAAATAATTTTTTTCAGTTCATCACAGTATCACTGATGTTTAACCCAACATCATCAACTTCACCTTTATTTCTCTCTCTCTCTCCTTAACTACATGCATCTTTCAAAACACAAATATGATTCTGTAGTATTGCTGTTCTCTCTGAAACGCACCGTTTCCTGTCATGCATCAGTAAATCTTCCATTATGCTGCCTGGGATACTTACCATAGTATACAAGCATTGAAATTGTTTCTCCTTGATCTCAGTTTCCCAAACAAATTAGCTATAGCCTCTTCACTAAATGTCTGAGTGGCTCCTGAATTATTATTCCCACTTCAGCATTTATTTATTTAATTAATTCTTTATTTCACATCCAAATGTCAACCCATAGATCAGGAACAATCCTTGTTACTATTTCCCCTTGCTACTCAACTCATTGTTCACAACTATATAGCACTGGGAATGGTAAATTTATGCTCAAGACTCCTGTGCTAATTTCTGTACCAGCACCTGCAGCCTGTCAGTTTTAGGAGTCCCAGGTTATCACTGCATTAGCCAGTTCGAGGCATCAGACCATGCAATCATGGCTCCTAAGGAAACGTTTTCTCCTCTCAGAATGTCATGTTTATCATCTCATTCCTTCTTGATTTCTCAAGACTTGCTAATATTATTTTCCTTCCTTCTTTTCAATTTATTTCCTTATTCTTCCTTTCCATGGCATCTTCTGACCGCTTCGCTTTCTCCTCAAAGAAGCGGAATCAGTCCTCTTCTGCTTATACTTACTACATTATTTTTAGACTTTTCATTTGAGCCAATTTGCTCTGCAGTCTTGAGGTGTATAGAAGGGGGATCAGGATATAAAAGGGGAGGGGAGAGTTAAGGAAAAGACAGACAAATGAACAACAAGGTGCATGCCAATAAAAGCTGCACTAGCATACTACATCAGTTAAGTGTTCTTAATGGTAGGTGAAGATATACCAGTATAGTTCATTTTCTACTAACTTAGTAACCTTTCTTCAAGTGAAAATAAGCTATCTCAGTAAAATCAAATTCACTGATGTGAGTGTTCTGCTGAGCCTACAATGTCAAGCAGAGATTACACTTTTCCACGCTCAAGTGATGCAAAAATGCAAGCACAAGAATTACCCTATCTTTACCTAGGTTATGGGAAAATTTCTGAACTTCTTTCAAATATGTTATTCAAATACAAACTGCATTAGTAAACAATTATTTAATTATCTTTATGTGCTACTTCCTATTAAAAATAAGTTAAAATAGAAATGACCCAAAAGATCCTTAAAGCTTCGTGATATTTTGTCACATCTTCCAAAATGGTAAGAACAATTACTCAAGCCTGTGACTTTTAGAGAAACACCTGAAATTGTGCAGAACATTAAGGTCCTCCTCAGGCACAGATTACCTGCATATAAATGGACACATTTTTATTCATTGCAGACAATCCTTACAGGTGCAAAGACTGTGCAAATCTTTCAAATGCCATTTTTCCTTCTGATTTGCTATTGCAGCCTTCCATTCAAATTTAAGTACTATCAAAATTACTTTTTATAAGACTGTGGTGCCCTGGCTGGCGGCTAAGCACCACACAGCTGCTCACTCCCTCCCCCCTGCCCCAGTGGGATGGGGAGGAGAACAGGAAGAGCAAAAGTACAAAAACTCATGGGTCAAGTTAAAGATAGTTTAAGCAGCGAAGGAAAGAGGAAGAAGAAAGAAGAAATAAAACAAATCAAGTGATGCAAATGCAATCACTCACCACCTCCCACAAGCAGACCAATGCCCAGCCAGTCTTTGAGCAGCTGTTACCTTCCCCAAAGCCCCATCCCTCATTTTTTATTGCCGAGCATGACATTATATGGCACGGAATATCCCTTTGGTCAGTTTGGGTCAGCTGTCCTGACGTGTTCCCTCTCAACTTCTTGTGCACACCCAACATAGCCATGTGTGTGTAGGAGGAACAGAGTGAGAAAGAGAGAATGTCTTGAAACTGTGCACACACTGTTCAGCAACAGCTAAAATATTGGTGTGTTATCAACAGTGTTTTGGTCACAACTCCAAAACATAGTATCATAAAGGCTTCTCTAAAGAAAATTAACTCCATCCCAGGCAGACCCAGTACAAAGATTTATATATGACTGCAGAAATCATAAAAGACACAGAATAACTGTGCTAAGAGCTGTATGAATATAAAACAGGAAAACTTCATCCTGAATTAAAATAAATTTGTAACTAGCATTATTTTAGACAAAGACTCTTCAATCCAATTCAGACTGCTAAGAAAATGTTCAGAATAGAGAAAGTAAAGAGTATTCTTCTTTGGAAATAATTTTCATATTATGAATAAAGTAGAATTTTTCACCTTGGAGATGATTCCCCCATCAAGATTCAAAAAGTTTTCTAAACTGGTGAAAGAAATTTTCTAAAATGGTGAGAGAGGGGGAAAATGCGGTATTTATCCACAAGCAGGATGATGCATTGGAGCAGCTAGCTAAATACAAAGACTGCACACTATGTTTGAGCATATTTACAAAATCACCCAGTTAAAACAAATCGGTATTACCAGACAGGAAGAAAACCTCTGTTAGAAGAACAGTGGTTAGGTACAGATCTGAGGTCTAATTCTACCAAGCATGCAGCAGAGTTGAAATGCTTTTTAATAAGGCTTTTATAACATGTTTTCTGTCAAGAGATTATGAATAAAAGCATTAAATTCTGCTTTCTTTATCATGCATTGTCCACATGCTTTGCAGTAAGAGAACAACCAAGTTGTCCGGAGTGGAAAGGAAGGTCCTACACAAAGAGCTACACATACAGAACAAGAACACATTATTAGCTTCTCTTTTGGTGGTTCCTCCCCCTTCAGCAGTATGTGGTGTTACAGTCATGCTGGCATGTAGACCTAACATAACAGCAAGCTAAAGAGAATATTCTTGAAAATCACCAGCCCCCTTGATTCTTTTTACTGCCTCTGAAGTCAATACACAACAAATAACATTTATAAATTACTGGAATCTGTTCACAATATTAATCAAAGAGGCAGCTACTTTTGAAGGTGATGATGACTGAAGTTTTGCAACACAAAATAATAAATGCTTGAGTATTCATCTTCATTCAGATCAATCATGGACAGGAGATGGCATAGGGAAGAGAAGAGGAAGAAAAGTCTCCCTTATTCAGAGACAACAACCCATCACAACAAGCTAGTGGTAAAATAAAAGCATTTTTTGATTATAACCTTCTGGGCAGGAACCAACGGGGTGGGGTTTTTTGGTTGCTTTTCTTTTGGTTTTGGGTGTTGGGGTTTTGTTGTGTTTGTTTGGTTCTTTGTTTGGGTTTTTTTTAATACTTCCCTCATAAATCACCAAGACATCATACTGCCTGTCTTTAAAGAGAAGCTAAGCATATTTTCAACTACTTTCTGACAGGACAAAGTATCTCCATCACCAATAAAAACTTTGGATGCCTTCTGAGGTTGAGAGCCAAATGCAGTTTACTAGAGATACTACATTCTGATTATTATACATAAAAATGGATTTCTAGGCACTTCATTTGCAAATGAGATTCTAATTTGGCCATTAATGGCTGCATACGCAACTCTTGGGAACAAAAAATCCAAAATAAAATATTTTACTGAATGATATGAAGGGTTGAGAATAGTAGTTTTGAAGTTCAATTCTCTTAAGAGTTCTGCAGCAACCAAAGACGAGAATTCAAGAAGAAACTCCCAAAATATTACCATTAACCATTCAAATATATATATATACCCTAGAAAGCAGCAGCTCAAAGGACTACGGCTTTGATAGGGGAAAGTGAATGCAATATGGCTACATAACAACACAGTCACACATCTCTAAGAGTTCCACATAGTGATCCTTAAAGTTGAGGAAGCTACTGAAGCCTCAAACTATTTTGGCTAAGTCTTGTATTTTTACAGTTCCACTGAAGCCATTACTGAGATTGAGTCATTCAACTTCCTTAGAGATAGAGAAATACTCTTCTCTACTAATTTCATTTGCCTTTGTACAACAAGATCAGGACATGGATATAGAGTTACATCAAATCATGTAACTAAATTAGATTGCAAGTTGCAGAAAAAAGAAAGCTCTTTTCAAAAGCATCCAGTGCACTTAGCATTATCACATTTTATGGAGTACACAGTCTACTTGCTTTACTGATCATACTGCAAAAATTTATTTCATCTTCTATTCTTGCATTCTGTATGTGATTTATATGAAGAAAATGTGATCCTCTGCACTTCGACAGTAACTGTATGATTGATGGCAATATATTTAAACTAACTGTTTCTATGAACACAAAAGATTAATCGAAACCATCGCTTCCCAACAATGGGGAATTTAATTTTCAAAAGGAATATAAAACTGGCGCATGAAGTTCATGATCTGAGCAGTTGCACATGGAAGGCTGATGCAATTACCTGTAACATCAGCTCACAGTCATCTCTTCCAACAAAAATCATTTCTCGTGGCAGCCTATGGCGGGTGCCTCCACTGCTCACCAAAAACCAGGATGTTAAGCTCATTTTCTGCTTAGCTGATAAATCCTTGGCAAAGCTACGTCATCCTGCAGCGAGAAAGAGAGAGAAATTCATTTTAGTTATTTTTAGCTACAGTTCCTGCCTAGCAAACACCGTGAGCAGAATATAAAAAGCCTCTCAAAATACAGCATTCTCAATAGCATGTACCGAATCCAGCAATCACAGGAAGTGACAGGCTCCAGATTTACATAGTCTGAGGCTTCATGCAACTAGGCAGATTTAATCGGAGGTAAGCTTCTTCAAAATGAACAAGCAGCTAGTTAATGCCAAAGTCATATGTCAAGTTGTCAGAAAGCTTTTAACATTTGACCGCTTATTATCAAGATAATTGCTACATTAATGCTTCACTATCACAACCAATAAACAACGTGGCAAATGTTCACAAAATACAGCAAGTAACTTGCATGTGTGTCATTACATTTTCCTGCGAAAAAGAACTACCTCATTTGGTTTTAAGCTCAGTTCCTCTGTACAGCACCAAGTGAAAGCTTAAATTAAAGGAAGTTTTGCTTCTTATTTAATGTTAGATTTCTCAATAGAACTTATATTTTGGAAATTTAACAGTGTACATTTAGGATTGTAAACAAAGCAGAGCAAAATGAACAATTTAGAAGTTGTTTATAAGTAATAAAACTGAAAGCAGTGTTCCTTCAAAGCTAAACCTTAATTTTCCACTAAACAATGTGACTTACTACATACTTACACAGAAAAAAAAAAACAAAAAAACCCAAAAAAAAACCCACAGCTATTTAAAATGTCATAAAATACAAAAGAAAACAAAACTTGAAAACTGGATAAAATATTTTATGGAAAACTTCTTCACATAATACGGCCTACTTGACACCAGACAAAAATATGATTAAAAGCACTCTCCAGAGTAATTAAACGGTTGATACTTGGAAAAGCCTTTAAGAAGTATTCCAGATCTCTCTTTAAGAAAAAGCAAGCTAAAGCAATCATTTCATTCATTCGTTACCACTCTGTATTCACTAAAAGAGAAGCTAAAGAAAATAAAAAGCAACCAGTCTGCATTCCTCTCAGTACCAAATAGCTGGCATTTCTCTTCTCTTTTATTTATATGTCATTTAGTGGAATTATGCAAGGGTAGCAAATGTACTGGAAGTAGACATAAGCCCATAGCAGACTTGAGCATAATCTGCGTAATAACAAGAATGCAGCGAGGTTCTCAAAACCAAGACTAACATGTAAGCACTGAGTAAGACGACAATGCCAGAACTGCCCTGTTAGGCAAACTACAATCAAGGAGAGACACCGCAAATTATGAAAAGTTATAAAGAGGACTGAGTTAGGTCAAAACTGCACCTGAAAATGACAAAACAGACCTTTATGAAACAGTAAGTCAAAAGCATACCATGGCAGGTGCTAAAATGAACCAGCAGAGCTGTCAACTCTGTTAAAAAAAAAAAATCATGCAATTCAAATGGAAGAAATTAGAAAGATTTAATGTGCTAAAGATTTACTTAATAAAAAAGTAAATATTCATTGCAACAAAGTGTTCTCTTACACAGTGATACCTACAATAGGGTTATCTTTCCACAGCTGTATCACAGCACATGCTTCAAATGAAAATTATGTCCACTTCACGTTCTCCAAATCAACAGAAGTGATGCAGCATCTCTATTATACTTTACACTTTATTCATAGAAAATATGAAGATTACAAATTAAATCTACAATAATAACTTGCTGAAATCAAATTTAAAGACATCTAGTTACCAAATAAGTGTTTTGATAATTAAAACAGTTTATTCAGAACCTTTGAAGGAAATTAGCATTTGTATTTTTAATTTAACCTAGTTTAAAACTAGCAGATAAACTAGGTCAATCAAATGACATTTTCTCATTCCTTTTAAGAAAGGAAAAGGAAGAATCAAAAATGGCCAGCTTAGGTTCCAGCTTTTAACAAGTAAATTAAACGGATGTCTGACAGCAAGCATACTGTTCAATATCAAAGGTCTTCATTCCATTTATATTTTACTGCCTTTTAAATCTCCCATCTGCTTATCATAACGTTTACACCATTTGGCCCTCCTGCTCTAATTGGAAATTCATATGAAAACCTCCAAAAAGATATAAACTCTTTGAAAAAATTCTTGGTCAAATACTATGTCTTAGTTCACATAGGTAGACTGTCAATAAAGGAGAAAAACTATTTTTATTTATAAAACAGACAAGTAGGCCAACAACTACTGATCTAGGGAAAAAAAAAAACAAACAAATGCCAAACCTCCCACAAATGATAAAGCCTGACAACAAACACATTAAATTAAGCTATCTGAAATAACTTTATAAAATGTGTTATACAGAGCAATCATTGCCACACAGCTTGGCAGCACATTTGTAGTTAAAAGCCCATCACCATTTCTATCGAAGTTAATAATGTTGTTCTTTTCAAACAGTGCTGTCTCAACCGTGAACGAATCATCAACCTAGATACATATCTTATTGTAAAGTATTCTTTAGAATAAACCAATGCCTTTGATCAAAGCTATGCTGAAATTCTGCATAGCAAAACTGGCTGAAAACAGGATACAGTAGCAACAGTTACTTAGTATCAGAACAAAAAAGTGTGTTAAAAAAATGAAACGAAACTGCACACTTATTAGTTATATAGACAGTATATGGACAATTACATTGCACCTTGAAAACTTCATGAACACTAACAATATTTTTAATACACTGCTGTATTAAGAACTCTGACTTTAGTATTCTAAACAATACAAGGATGAAAGATTGTTCACTGTCTAGGAGATATCAAATTAAATTACTATATGACAGGTGCAAAATCATCATCAGAAGTGGCTCTTTTGCACAGTGTAAATTTAGGTCATGATAATTGTTGCAATGAAATGTTATGGATACTAAAAGGTTACACTGGGTTCAAATAGCAATAAGCATTCATGGAAGAGAAAAATCATCACACCTATTAAATGCAATGACCCCACATAGCTCAGGAACTTCACACACTGTGCATTTTGAGAGGCTGGGAGTGTGCTCTAGTGAGGTTTCACTTGGTATCATCCTAGTTAATAACCTCTCTTCCTTACCTAGCCTTTGCTTATGGGGAACAGGATACTGGCCCAGATGGACCTGTCTTACTCCAGTACAGACGACACTTTTCAGATGAAGTATTTACAAAAAATATTATGATTTCTTCCATAGAAAAATTAATCTTAAATGCTTTATTGAAACATTTTGTTTTATTAGTCTTTCCTAACATGGCAGTATTGTGTTGTAATCTTTAAACAAACTGGTAAACATTTCATCATTAAGGCTTGATCATTCAAAGCAATACTTCATTCTAGATACCTGGAAGTCAGTTGCTGAGACATCTATTGCAACTGCAAAATGTTTCCTTCTCTGCAGAAGAAACAGCATTTTATGGCGAAGGACTATGAATTTCAAAAGGCAGTAACCAGTGTGTAAGAATGAACACACGGGTAATAAGTCATTTGAAACAGATGATGCAGCAACACGGAAATTGGCTGCATCATCCCTGTAAATATAATTCAGTCCTACAAACTAAAGCCCTGCATTACGCAGCCAAAAGATGGGTGTAACCAATTTCAGATATGTCTAGAGAAACACTGCCAAGATCATAGTTTTGATACAGTAATGTTCTTGTAAGCAAAAACCTGTAATAATCTCATATTTGAGCAATCTACAGTCTACATTTTTTATTTGCCTGCAACTGAAAACAGCCAACTGTTTTCTCCAACTAAACTATTAGCAAGCACTGAGACGCCGATCCTACAGAGAAACAAAAAGCTATGTGTAAAATTTAATCTAACCCTAACATATGCCTGAAATTCTGACTTAAGCACCGCGGTCCTCCATATTAAGACTGAAAATAGTGTAATTTTAATGGTACACAATTATCCTATTACTGTACAACAGATTTTATTTAAGAATATTTTAAAATAACATTTTAAAAAACTGCATCAAGCTGAGACACAGTACTGACAAAGCTGGAAGCCCTATGTTGCCCATGATTTGCCCTTATAAGTTCCTGTTCCCAGCTGCTTAAAGGAGAGCCACTAATGACTGGAGAAGACCTGAAGTTGAAGCTGATTTCCAAGTCACAAAGAAATGCTGTCAGCAAACAATGCCTGCTGGAGAAGTGCCTACCATGACTGCTTTATTGACTATCCAATGTAATTAAGGATACTAGTGCCAGCTGTTCTATTTTCAACTGAAACAGAGAAGTCTATGCTGTAGAAAGAAAAGAGCAAAGTGAAGGTAATTCCAATCCTGAGAAGATTACTGTATCAATATAAAACTGATATTGAAAAGTAATCTATAAAGATAACTGATTGAAATCCAGGAAGTTGTAAGTGGAAACCACCACAATAATATTGTCTACTCCGTAAAATACTCTGAAGTAGGGCAGTATCACAAGCAGCGTTCCACGTGCAATCATAATTAACCTACTCACATATATGCATTAGAAGATAACCTTTAACTATATCACCACATCAAATTTCAACCAGGACCTCTACCTTATTCAGGTTAAAACAAAAAGCTTAACAGTCAATTAATCAGTATTTTTTTCTCCTCTCCTCATTGATTAGCCTGTGCCTTACTTACTGCACATCACTAAAAACCTTTTGTGAATTATTAACTTCCTACTGACTTTATCTGCCATGCTCATCACCACAGCATGAGAAATTCATTAATACGGTAAAATCTCCACAAAATCTCTATAAAGGGTTCATTTTAAATGGAGAACTGTAGAGAGCACTTTTTAACACTAAACTATCTTAATCTTGAGTATTTAAGTTCCAAAACCAGCAGCATTTCTTCTTAAAGTACCTAGTTTTATGCAACACTATAGGTGTTTGAATGGTCTCACTTATTTCTGTTACAACACTGAATGCCTAATTCTTTTGCAAGTAAGATTAAAGCCACATGTAGGGTGGCTAGAAAATTAAGACCACCTTTCCAAAGTACGGGTAGATGGCTCATCTGCCATCATAGGGACTATAAATACAAGAAAATAATTCATACTCTAGGGTAGCTTCTAAGTGTTTTAGTCATGAAACTATCTTCGGTGCTTTCATAATCCCCTGCTTCTTTCACTACTCACATTGCTGTCATCCCAGAAAGGGAAACAAACGGCTCCAGAGACCACAGCCTCCTGGCTGAACCTATTCTCACCAATTCCTAGGGCTAGTCCATCAAGTGAATTTATTAATAAAGTGAGTATCTTGTGCGGGGTGGCGAGGGCGAGGGTAGGGAGCGGGAAAGATGCATGGATGAAGAACCTTTCATTGGCAACTAGAATTCTATCTACATAAGCCATCCTTCATGCCACAGTAGCGTGCAATGTTGCTCCTCAAAACCCTTAAATAAATAGCCATCTAAATTAAAGCGGTTTAGGCTAATGATCAATAAAAATATTTCTTGGAAGAATTTATGGACCTTCTGAATTCACCATGTACTTCACAAAGGGAAACAAGAAAACCTCAGTGTTGGCCATTGCTTGCCAAGCAACATGGGATACAGCTGTAAAAGTTTAGCACAGTGAAAAGACACTACCCAAGTAACACTCTGGTCAAGTCAAGTTGGATCAAGCTGTCAAGTGACAATACTCTTCACTTTGAGGCTTAGGTTAATGTCATAACAATATCCATAACGGTTAATAAAAATATACCCTTAAAGGCTGTAAAAAAACTTAATAAAAATCAATAGAAGCATAAATAAGGTAAATTACACTTAAAAGCATCGAAAATCTTCATCAACATCCCCCAGAGAAGATGAGCTCGCATACTTAGGAAAACTGACCAAAACAATCCTAGATTTTCAGCAGTTGTCCAACAAGCTAGAAGTGCTGTTATCATATATTTCACCGACGGGAAAATTCACCTGAACACATCCCTCTAGAAACATTCAAATGCTATATACAGCCCTGAACAAGAAACTGCTCCCATTCACACTGATATAGAGAAATATTGCCATTAGTTACAAAGTTCATGAAAATTTTATGCAATTACTCAAGAGTTACACTGATGTAACAGAGTAGAACTGGATGGCAAGCATGCAAATAGGTAAAGTGGAAGAAAACAGAAAACCCAAGGCAAGAAAAGTGAAGCATCCATTCAGTTTAACTTCCTTGCTCAAATGGGGAACAGGAGTACATTTAGGATGACTGTTCCTATCACTAAACCAAAATACCTCATAAAAATCGCAGTCCTCCTTGGTCCGTTGGCTTACCTCTTAAACTTCTTAAGGTTTAGCTGCCAAGGCAACTGAATGATAGCCTCGGGTATTCATTCGGCTTCTGAAGTATTTGACCTGCTCCACCTTAGCTCAAATATCCGAATTCGGCCACAATTTCTTGAAAACCAGATCAGAAAATCATACTGAAGCCTTATACTATGTCTAAAGTATTTAACTTTCAGTGTCCATTGAAAGATGTAGCCATGACTAAATTCTACAGAACAAGGGAACCACTGAGAGCAAAGAAACCTTGTTAACCACCACTCAGCTAAACTGTTCTCCTTTTTCCCCTCCCCCTTTTCCCTTTTTATTCTTCTTCTTCTTCTTTTTTTTTTTTTGTACACAGAGATGGAGGAGGAAAGACGGCAAAATAAGAGTATGTAAACCTCCTTGAATCTTAAGTCTACAAAATCACCTGGGCCTTTTGTTTACAGATAAAATTGTTCACTTGCAACATATGCTAGATCCAATATTTTACAGAAGATTTTTTAAAAAGTTATTTCAAGCTTAAGAAGAAGAAAAAAATTAAATATAATAAAACAGAGAAGAAACGAAAAACAGAGCAAGAAAATGCCTTTTTAAAGCATTAGGAGATCAAGCTGAGTCATGCCCCCTGCTTTTTTTTTTTTTTTCATTAGTACACATCCAACACAGGTAGATATGCACATTATCTGTGTTACCTATCATAAAAGACTAAGACAACAACAGTTAGAGTTCTGCCAAATCAATAAAGCAACAGCAACGCATTTCTCAGGGGGTCTCTGGCTGGGGGAGAAAGGAAGAGGAAGAAAAACCAAACAAAAAAAAAAGGCTGGGGGGCGGAGGAAGAGACATACAGCCACACCTGCCGCCTTCTGCTTCCACCTGGCACTCTGTCACTCCGGCCCTAGGGTCAGACTATCACAGCAGACTCCTCAGCAGCCTTTGTGGGAAGAAGCATTTTTTTGTCGTATTTTAAATACAAAAAGGCATAAAAGCCTTCTAGCTGGAAATGCTGCTAAGGATAGAAAGAGATTTTCCTCCTGCATTCAAAGAGTTTGAGCTGTCTACAGAAGGGACTCCGATACTCTTCTTGCCCTACAGGTCACCCCACGCGTCTGATGGAGTAAGGACAAGAAAGCAGCTCAGGAGGCTGTTGCCCTCTGCCAGTCAGCCGATCTGTCCTGTAATGTGGCTACAGCTGTGGGGCTGCACAACCATCCTCTCCCTCCGGTCCAGGTCAGAATTAGATCTATGTCTATTTTATTGCTGTGACACACAGGAATAGCTGACAGAACAGCAACTGAAATAAACCCCTTTTTTTGCCAACAGTGCAGCTGCACTGAAAGTTGCTTGCAGTTTTGATTTTGAGGGACAAAGACTTAAAAGACCATATCCTACTCTGTTTTTGATGTAATAATGACTGAAAAAAAAAAAAGGCCTGAGATCTTTTTATTTGCTATTATATCAATATCAACATACAGATACTGCAAACAAACGTACAAAAATAAGGCTTACCTGATGAAGGCTACCCATCATTTGAGTGTCACAGTATGCAAAAAGATATTATTTGCATGAATAATCAATCAGGATGTCTACAACAAATATGAAGTCCAACATTAAGACTTTCTACCAAGTTTAAGCAAACTCACACAATTGAAACTAAATAAACTCCCATTTAAAGCATCTAAGAAAGTGAAATTAAATGTTGCAGGAACTATGAAGACAGACATGCCTTTCCCTACCACAAAAGTGCCCTAAAAAAAAAAAGAGAGAGAGAGAGAGAGGAGATTAAATTGTATTAAAAACAGCAGATTGAAACTAAGACTTCAGCAACTTGACAAAAAATAAAATACTGGGTTATCTTTACAGAGAATACTGGTAAACACGCAAATTCTTAAAAGACTGACTAGAAAAGTTTGCACGAGACCGGTACTGTACATGGAAACAGTCTTACCCAACAACCATAAGCCTTTTTATACATATATTGCTGTTGTTGTTATAAGAATCAGGGGTATCTGAAGGTTGAATTTTTTAAGGTTTAAGGTATTCTCAGTCTAAATATTAGATTTCAAACTGTTAAAAATATACTCAGTTATTAGCTACTTGGATAAAGCCATTAAGACTTCAAAAAAGTGATCCTATTTTATCCTTTGATAACAGACAATAAAGATATTTTGCATTCAAGAAAGAAAACGGACAGCTCATTTTCCATTCCTAATCTTTACATGTATAAGCAAAAAATCATTTCTCATGAATGTTCTTCTTTACAGCCTTCCTACACTGAAAGGCAATACTTTCCAAAAGCTGCTTTCAATAAACAGTTAAAATAAAGGGCAATGACTGCTTATAAGAGTAGCTTAACCTATGATCAAACAATCAAGTGTTCATATTTTGGCTGTCACTCTCATTCAGATTAAGGAACTGCATAAAGAAAAATTTCCTATTTTCCTAAAATTTTCCTATTTCACCATGATCAAACAAGGTCATCTATATAGACATGAGCACACCCAGTATGCTAATAAAATAGTACATCTGATAAGTAGCCTTTAGAAATGACTGCGGCAAGCAGGCCAAAGAAACGGTAACCAAATTGTCTTTGGGAAAAAGCTTCCTTTAATGAAAGCTACAGAAATAGTTCCCCATGCCCCACGCCATATGAGACTATATTATCAGGCTACATTATTGCCAAGATAAGCAAACAGGAAAATAAAGAAATGAAAAAAAAAATCAGGCATTGCATTCAGGCAGAACATAATCTTAAAGAAGCAGTCAAGTCCTCCTCCTCCACTTCCTATTCTCACTGCCTCCATCGTGGCATATTCCACGTTATTTTCTAGGCTGTGTACAACGAGGAGGTTTTATTTGCATTGGCCAAGTACTGACCACAGTCCTGAGCACTACTGAAAAGACAAACACCACTTTGCAAATAAAATTGGACCTCTTAACCTCCCAAGGGTGGTGATTTCACTTTCCCCAAAATTGTGAAATATATGGGGTTTATTCCATGTCCCAAGATACTCAGTAAGATTAAATTACATTCAAGGGAATGCAAATTTTTTCTTCTTTAATACAGGGAATTATTTACTTCATGGGTATGAAGGTAAGCATACTCTCCAAAGAAAAACATGTATTTAAGTAATTTTAACATCTACCTTTCAGTTTTCAATTCCATTTTACTTCTTGACACAATGCGTAAGTACACAGAACGTGAAAGCAGAAGCGAGAGAGGACAATTACTGAAATCAATGTTACTGATCGCCACATCCATTCAGAGTATTACAGATATATAACTTGAAAAAGGTATTCAATTATTATTCTTTGCTACATCTCCACTGTAACATGAAAAACATATTTATCATTCCAAGGTAGGCTCCATACAAAATATTTGATACATTCTACCCTCTCCCTTATGGAATTCTTTGGAGCTTTTTACAATTACTCTCAACAGCCAAGTCCACAGATGTATTTTTCTTGGAAATACACTAAGTTGTTTGTTCCAAGATCAGTAACACAGGCCCTACATGAAAAAAAAAAAAAGTTGGATGTACTTATTTTACAAAACAACCAAAGGCTCAAAATTTTGCCTTAAAGTTATAAGGGATGTTTGCTCCAGGCAATCTTCATTGTCTGAAGACAAGGAAAGTGTGTGTGTGCGCGCGCGTGTGTGCACAAGCATAATAAAAGTTCATTGATTCTGTGTCATAATTATGTTGTGCTACATGAGTATTCTATAAAGTATTCAATAGCACAAAAAGCTTAAAATCAAACTTCTTTAAAAATTAGCGTGGTAGCTGTGAGGTAAAGAGAGCAGTTTTCTTCATGTTCAGCATTTTCCAATCTCAGACAAAAACATGGGACTCGGTTTTTATATGAATCTCCAGGAAGCGGACTTATCTTAACATTTTTTCCTCTTTCCTCCAGGAAGAGGAAAATATCTTAAAAATTGGTTAGAACAAGGCTTAAAATGCCTTGTATTTTACTTATTTGTTCAGTTCTTTACTCACATCCCAAATCATTCAACAGAAATCTAGTCTTGCAGTTTGGAGTATAGCATTTCTTTAATGTCTGTGTCCTTCCCATCTCTCTCCTTCCCATGAAATGAAACTGAAAGGTAACAAATACAACACAAATACTTTCTCAATGTATGATTACATGAAAACAGCTGCCAAAAAGACAGTATTGAGAATTTAGCAAGACACAAAGCATGGTAAGGCATTTGCACAAACAACAAGAATACCCATGGTTTTAATGATTGATATTACTTATTGCAAAGATTTTAAACCAGTCTGTAATTAGTACCTAGCAAATGGCTTCCCTGGAGAGAAGCTATTCCACATTTGTTTGTGGTGCCTACTCACTCCTTTCTTGTATGCAGCCAACAAACAGGAATATAGCTACTAGCATGGTAAGTCTTAATTCTATTTCTTACACTACCTCTTACTTACTAGATGTGATCAAACAGTTATATGTGAAAATGTCACTGTAAACTTTTAGAATTAATACATACAGTGAGTATGCAGCTTGACATTTTTATGCAAGGACTTGTTTGAGCAGGTATATTACAACCCCTCAACTAAATCACAATCAAAAGCCCTCATTGCTATGTAAGCAGAATATTGTCAGATGGACCTTTATAAGCTGGTTTAAGAATGACTGGTGATTTAAACTTGATTTGGTACAACAGTAGCATATGTTTTGCAGAATACTACAGTGAAAATCTGGTTAACTTCGGAACAGTTGGAGACCACTGGAAAATTCTTTTATTAGTATCATACTATAAATATTTTTAAAGGCTATTAAATGAATGCAAACGTGCCTTTCAATAGACAGAAATCTGTAATTCACATAGTCCTATGGGAGGAAACCTATACAGATTTTCCTTTGTAAGTTCAATATATTTGTTGCCTTAAAAAAAAAACCAAACTAAATAAAAGGAAGAGATGTGAAAGAGAAGGCTAAATGGGAAGAGCTCTGAACTCCACACACACTGTTCCAGGCACCAAACCAAACAAACCATCCACAAAAGGAGACTGAGTCATCCCTTTCATTGGCACTTTAGTGAACAAGTTTGGGGGTTTGGCTTTTGTTTTTTTAAGAACTACCCACAGTTACTATAGAAGTTACTCATTCTATGTCTCCAACAAAAAGATTTGACTGGGAACTTAGTTATGCTCAGCTGCATAAAAAGTAAAAGATATATTAAGCAACACTGACCATGCTGCTGCAACAGAGAAATAGTCTTCTGGTTCACCAAAAATATTTTTAAAAATTTTAACATAGAACTAAATATGGACAAAAGCATAAGAAGTTGATTAAGGTCATCATCAGTTCCATTTTTAAAGGCTGGAACAATGCACGTCCTCTGTTCTTTAAATTACTGTATGTTTCCATGGTATAAAAGTTATTATCACTATTGGTACCTACTGAACGACACTTCTGACAGTTTAATAAGTAACACCTAACATCTTAAAGTAAATTAGTGCTGCATTTCTACGTTTGTTTATTTTGCCTTGGCTCTTCCTGGACTTTACTCGTGTATATTTCCTACTGAAAAGATGGTAATTATTTATTTAGTATATCTATCACATACAAGACTAATATTAATCTCTTGCATCATCTAGAATAGCCCAGTTCTAGCCTTCATTTTATTTCCCCAGACATATTATTAAAAGGCATATTTCTTACTTCAAGCAAGAGTGTGTATTTTTTAAACAAATGATTTACGTTTTTGTAACTGTATTCCCCTTCTGCCACACAGTAATTAAAACTCTTACCGAAACCATTTTTAGTTACCTGAGGAAATGGAGCTTTAGTCACTCTTTTTCTGCCAATTGCTCCTCCTGACAGCAAGCTTTAGAGAGCTGGAGATTTCAGAGACACAAAGCTCCTAAAAGTTTTGGGAGAATAGAGGGCTGAGCAGAATAAGTTCCAAACAAGTCCATCATCCCACTGGCAGAAACGCTGCACTACAAGTTCGGTGGTGGCCAGCTCCTTACAGCCTGCTGGCTGACCTGCACTCACATGGCTCCTCTGTGCTCTGCCTTTGCAGGATATTTGCCATTCAGGTTATTTTCCCTCAGGTTATTTTCCCTCCCAATCAAGGGAGCAAGAAAGAGCACACGTGCATGTTGAGGTTCAGCACAGTCTGGGATACAGGACACATCCCTGAGAAACCAGACACTACTTGCTGTCCTGCATATGTTTTTCTCTCCATTTTATCGTAATAGGATTGCTTTACTTTGAATCAAAAGCAAAGTGCTTTCCCAATGTTGCCAGAAATTCAGAAGTGCTTTTTTCCCTTCAGGCTTGGATATACATGCCATGTACTATTACAAGTTAGAGGGAGGGAGAGAGAAAATAGCAACATGTCCCCCATACTTTGTCTACAAGATGAACAGCTTGAGGGCCATCCCATCCAGGCACACAAGCATTTTTAACAGAATGAGTGCATTCTCATGGTATTGCAAGTATAAACACACAAGCACCATAATGGCTTAAACATCTTAAAAGATGTTTCAGTAATAAAGGTCCAACCATGTCAGCCAATACATCCATAAGTCAAGCTCTACAGTTAGGAACAGCTGCTCTAGAATATACCAGTAACTACCAATCTGCAATCTTCTGCAGACAGAAAGACAGTTGAAATTTAAAAGAATACTGAATAATCATGACAAAACACTTATCCTTTATTATTTGTATTTCAACTGTAATTAGTAAGAAAAACTATGAACAACAGAGCTCCAAACACTGACTTTTATTCCCACTTTCTCCTCAAGTTCTAAGTGCTTTTCAGATTTTTTTCCAAGTTTGGTTCGGAGAGAAAGAAAACACATTTTATTTGCAAATCCTTCCACAACTTTTAATATCTGAAAAGGTGATAAAATTCCAGTGTATACATTGCATTCAGAATTTATAATGAGACTGGAGCAGCCAGTGCCCAAAGTTTTACTGGCCGAAAAGGAGAAGTTAGCAGCTTAATTAAATTTAAAGATTTAAATATAGGAACAGTTTACCGGGCAGCAGTATGGGATGTGAATTTATAGTGTGGAACTTCTTCCTTATTAGCAGCTCCTGCATCCACACTTCCACTGCAGCAAATCTCAAGCAACCTACTTTGTGTGAACTGCCTCGTGTTCCTTGCACGTGCCACACAGTAGGAGTTACTATGGAAAGTTGATACATACAAAGCTAATACAGAGATTACCCTGTCATAAGTTGCTTGCATGTCCAGAACTTCACTGTATTGACTTATTTTCAACCTTACTGTTGAAGACTCAAGTGACAGGCAAATGAGCAGTTTTAATCCTCATCATATAAATGCTAAACTGAAGAAGCTGCAGTTCCCCATCAGCCAAAGCCAGTCCCACTGGTGTCAGGATCCCAACCCTCTTGCTCTGCCCCAGCCACAAAGTCCTGACTACTCCCTTTGCCTTGGCCACAGGACTCACATGGCTATGCAGCTGAGCTGAGGTATTTCAGCATGTTCAACTACTGACAGACTAACTCGTGTGCTCTTCTCCACTCCCACAAACAAATGAATGGTTCCCAGAAGCTAACACACAGCAATTCAGCACCAAAGTGAAAGGAGTGGGGCTGTGCAGCTAGGGGTGGGGAAAAAGGGAAGAACAAGGCAGGATCAGGACAGCCAGCAGCCATTTCTGCTTAGGCTGCTACAAGAACACAGGTCAATTACACCAAATCCACCTAATCATAGAATCGTTTAGTTTGGAAAAGACCTTTAAGATCATCAAGTCCAACCGCTAACCTAGCACCGCCAAGTCCACCACTAAACCACGTCCCTAAGCACCACATCTACCCGTCTTTTAAATACCTCCAGGGATGGGGACTCAACCACTTCCCTGGGCAGCCTGTTCCAGTGCCTGACTACCCTTTCGGTGAAGAAATTTCTTCCTAATATCCAACCTAAACTTCCCCTGGCGCAACTTGAGGCTGTTTCCTCTTGTCCTATCGCTTGTTACTTGGGAGAAGAGATCGACCCCCACCTCGCTACAGCCTCCTTTCAGGTAGTTGTAGAGAGTGATATGGCCTCCTCTCAGCCTTCTTTTCTCCAGGCTAAACAACCCCAGCTCCCTCAGCCGCTCCTCACAAGACTTGTGCTCCAGACCCTTCACCAGCTTCGTTGCCCTTCTCTGGACATGGTCCAGCACCTTGATGTCCTTCTTGTAGGGAGGGGCCCAAAACTGAACACAGTACTTGAGGTGCGGCCTCACCAGTGCTGAGTACAGGGGCACTGTCACCTCCCTGGTCCTGCTGGCCACGCTATTCCTGATACAAGCAAGGGTGCCATTGGCCTTCTTGGCCACCTGGGCTCATTGCTGGCTCACATTCAGCCAAAATAACCTAATTCAACCTAAGCCTCACAGGGCTTCTTATATTTAGACAGATCTATAGTAACTGTAAGAAATATTAATATAATAATTATTATTCAAATACAGTTTTTCATATTTACCCATTACAGGTTAAAACTATACACTTATAAAAAAGATTCAGTGTGTATTTTTATTCTTTTTTTCACTTGCCTCAAGCATTTTTTATAACACATCACAATTGAATGATCAAATCTTTAGTCTCTCACCTCATGATACACTAACGCAGTCTTTCTTCTAAATCTGCCTTAGATCAGTGACCCCAAATGTGAATAAATATCTTGAAAAGAAAGGAAGAATTCCTATGGAAATAACTACACAAATCAAACAATACACAGACATCTTTGAATAAAATTTTTTTTGAAGGCCATGGCATTGTCCCCCAAAAAGCGCAATAGATAAAAATAGTAAGATATAATCCTTTTCTTGGTTTTGGAATGAAACTGCGCCAAGGGAAAGACCCACAAAATACAGAACTCAACATCTTAATCTGCTAAATCTAGTCTTCTCACAAAGTACTGTTTGAAGTAATTTTATGACTTGCACTAAAAACAACAGTATGTTTGGTTTTTTGGGTTTTGTTTGTTTGTTTTAACTAAATCAAAGGTTTCAGTTTGCCTCAACTGGGCAAGGAATGACTCAGGACTTCCTGGTTCACCGTCATGTCTTGACATTGATATTTCAGCTTTTTTTTTTTACTGCCACCTTACGAAGGACTTTGCTATGTGCTATAGGCTGCCCAGACAGTATAAAAATAAAAATGAATTCACCTCGTCAGACATTTAAGCAAATACCCAGTAATAATAACTGGACCAACTGAAAATGGTTATTGTGTAGGTTACATAAACCAGATAAATAGAATTAGAAACCATGAAAGCAATGTCAGAAGCTCTAGAAGAAAAAAACTTGCTTCTTAACAAACCACAGCTCAAGGCATGATGAATAAAAACTTTAAAACATTTCTACTATGTGCAGGTACTGAAATGGGATCCAGGCATCCGGAACTGAAGTTGTTGGATAATTTAGTTCTTAGTTCTGTTACAAACACTGACGTACTCAAAGCAAGTAACCAGGCAGCATTTTGAAACAATACACTTGCAATGATAATCCTGCAAGAGATCAATGCAAACCAGATTCTGGAGTATGCCCTAAAGGGGGAAGTTGACTGTTGCTATTTGCAGTTTCAGCAACGCAACACCTCAACACATTTAACTTTGACAGTTCAAGTTGCCAATACAGTATGCTAAAGAAAATGCAATCAGGCCACAAAAATGGAAAAAAGCAAGGGGGCGGGTTTGTTTAAGGAAAGCTACAAAAAATACACATGCAGGAAGCAAGACAATTATATGTGATTTAGAAGTTGCAAGTACTGAAGAAAGAAATATTTATTCTAGGAAAAAAGAAAAAGACTCTATTGGATAATGCCAAGCAATAAAGTCCCTATAGCAAGCTAAAGAATATGATGCAATAGCATTATATTGTGCCTTGCACTGTTGTGTAAAAACATATCCTGCCATACATAGAAGTCATCTGCTGTACCTGAAGATTCACTGACTTCACCAAGACCTGGGGCAGACAGACAGCTTACCCACGCTCAAGGAAGTCAACAATAAAATTTTGAATGAGAAAAAGAGCCAACAAAACAAACAGAGTATGAAGATTCAGCACAAAATAAATTCCATGTGGCAAACTACAGTTAATAGAAACAACAATACATTTTCTGTGACGGCTACCTTGTTTCAAATACTGCTATTGCCAAACTTAAAAAAAAAAAAAGTTTGTAACATCGCTGGACTTTCAAGTGATTGACTCAAGCTATACTCAAGCTTAAGTTCAGCCTGGCATTTTTTTGTGTGAATATACTTTTCCATTGCTCATTCTTGTTTGTTTGTTTGGTTGGTTTTTTTCTTTAAATATTTACTTTTTTTGCAATACACCTACTGACTATATCCAGCTTCTCTTTTTCACTAATTCCAGTTCTGGGCCAGCAACATTAATTTTCTTACTGTTGTCCAATTTGGAAGAAAACGGAAGAGAACAAAGCCATTCAGTACCATCTACAGGAGAGGAAGAAGTAAAAAAAAAAAAAATAGCATGTTCATCAGAAGCCTCTCTGCAGCTCGCCATAAAACAAGCGGACACAATTCTCCAAATTACGAATTTGTTTTCAACAGATGAAGAACAGCCATATGCTTCCATTCTTCAACTGGCATTTCAGACCTTCATGAATTTGCGCCTGTTTTTGATATGCTACATAAGACATATCTGTAGGACAGATACTGGGCATGCAATTGCACCTCTCAAAAGAGCACTGAGCAAGGAAGTTACATGTAGGATTCCTTGCAATATATTAGGACTGCAGCTGGTCTAAAAAGAGATCACAAGGTGTATTTAGAAGCTGATGAATTAAGATTCGATTAATGAAAAATATGCTACAGAAGTTGTGGTCCAAATGGTAATAGTTAAAACTAAAAACATTTATTTTAACAATCACACATGAATTATGACAGACTTAGAACTAATTAGTTTCACTAAGGTTGCTAAAGATTCAAGTTACTATAGACTTTGCCAAAATAAAGGCACTACCCAATTATCTCCAATATGGCCCAATAAGATAATTAGCGTGATATTTAAAGGACTATTAGAGCATGATGACTGAGCAGCATTTAGAAGAAAAATAGTTTTTGAACATGACCTTTTATTATGTTTATCAGCAAGCACTGTACTAGTAAACCAAACACAAAATGGCCACAGAGGGCAATATCATCTGTAACATGAAAATATTGTAGTCATTCCATAATTCTTATATCAACCAATTGCAATCATTCTTCAAAACTCTCTGCTAATACAAAAGCTAAACAAAAAGAAGTTTGTGGTTCTCAGAGGTTCCTCAATGGCTTCCTGAATAATTTCTGCTTACAATTCAAAAAAGATTTGTAATGGCCGGTTTCAGAGTCAACTTAAAGCTAAAATTCAAGCTGTGTTTTTGACTTGTGAATCACCTCAAAAAGCAGTTCTTACAGGAAAGGTTTGACCCTCATATTACATGACTATCCCCTTGGGAAACCAAATACAACAAAAAGAAAATATGATAATTTAAGGAAGAGGGAGATGGATGAGCATAAGTGTAATCTTCACTAACCTCACAAAACTGGGGTGGCTTTTCCGTAGCAACAAAAATATGTAGGAAATCAAGATTTTAATTATTAAATTAAGCTGGTATGCAGCTGAACATGTATAACACGTGAAGGTCTGAAAAATATAAAAGGCCATTTTTATTAAATTGCCTTTTCAAGACATAGCTGAAGAAATGCAGATCAAGTGGAAGGAATCATGCTTAACAGAAACTACACCTGAGTCAAAAGTTCCGAGCAAAAAATAGATTGAGACTAGCAATGCCTTAGCACAAAATACTATATATACTTGCACCTTTTTTATCTCTCTCTTGGCACCAGGTTATAGCTATACTTGGAGAAAAGATACTGGGTTCGAGTCAGACCAAAGGTCCATCTATGTGGCCATTCTTACATTGCTAGGAAAATTCAAAAGGAAAAAAAAAAAAAAGTTAAGTAGAACTACAATATTACACATTAAGTATCTTCTATTCAGTAAATTAAACTGTAAAATTAAGTAGAATAATTCCTGACATCAAGGTGCCTGCAATGATCTAGTTCCACAGGTTCAAATAATCAGTTAAGTCATGGGGGGCAGGAAGGAGAAGGTGAGATTAATGAAAGCAAGAAAAATGTAAGTTCATGAGAAAATGGAAAAGATATCACGATATTCCAACTTTCTGCATTCTTCTTCCTAATCTTAAAATGTAATCCACAACAAGAAGACAAATAAGAGATAATTGAAAAGGCTTTGGTTTTGAACACAGAACAGAATGAATATTTAGATGGCCAAATATTTGCAACTCAAAAGAAAGATCATCAACAAAATTATTTAAGCATGTCATTTTGAGGGAAAAGTCGTAAGTACATCTGATTTAATGCATTCAGTGTATTGCTACTTTCAGACCATAATGGTTAGCTAATGGATTGATTACAAGTTCTTCATGCAATACCACAGCTGAAGACTAACAAAATACCCCGTGCACAAAGAAACATCTTGGAAATGCCAGGGAGTGGCACCACTTCTCTTATTATTGCTCTGAAAAGCTCAATAATTGCAGTTCTTCCTGGAAAGAAACAAAATGAGCAGAACCAGAATCTCATTTGGAATGAGGCACAAAATGAGATGAGATCTGGAAAGCCCATCACACAGACTTTAGAAGATTCATCTATTTGTCAAGGAAGATACCCTCTTAGTTTCACGGCAAAGCTCAGAATATAACACATTTTAGTTCACAAGAATGGAAACAAGTAAACAGAGGATCCTATTACAAAAACGCCAATCCTTGCAATAAATGCAGCAGAACAAACAGAAGAAGCTAGACTGTAAGAAGGCTGCAGTTGTTGGACCTGAATCGGCTCACTAGGCCCACCAGTTGGAACTCTAAAAAGCACCTACCTAAGGAAAAGTCTGTTTTTCAATAACAATTTTCGAAGAGGAGAAAAAGAAAAGGAGAAGCAAAGTTAACAAATATATTGGGCTCACATGGGAAAAAACTATCATGTTTTACTGAGTATTCCATTCAGAGGATGAAAAGAGAGAAGATGCTTCATATCTCTGTTTTGAATGAACAAAAACACTTTCTCTAAGCGTACACCAAACAGTACTTTCCTACAATTCACAAAAATCACACACTTCAAAACTAGTAAGTAGGCAAGAAAAAAAACTATGAAAATATTTGAAAACATACAGCCTTAAATTCTGTGAAAGAGAAGATACCAATATTAGCCTGGCACAAAAAACCTGCTTTTCCTTGTACAAAGGCCACACCACTTAACAGAACCACTTCTCCTCCCTCTTTTCATATCTACTTTGCAGAGAAACATTTTTTTCATCCAGTGATATGTTCTAAACGTTTAGTCTGTGGCTGTGGACATTTTACATATGAAGGACAGTAAGTAAAGGCTAACAATAAAAACAAACCCAGTATCTTAATTATTTTGTTTTCTTGGATTTATACAGAACCCACCCCCTTTCTGACTGCAGTAGTCTACAGTGGCACAGAGGACAGCCAGATAGGACAGCTAAGCAGACCAAATATATCTTTGCTACTGGAAAAAGGAGTATTCCCTTTTTCCAGGCTTGACACTGCTGTCCCCATGCTGTGTACTTGCTCTGGCACTCATCTGACCACACAATAAGATAATTCAACTTGCTAACCCAAGGGAGGAGGGGAAAAAAAAAAGTTCAAGCAAAACAAAAAGAAAAGAAATAGTTTTCTGCTGGGTTAGCCGAGTGAATCAACTTCTCATGTACTTAGAAAAGTACCAGAGCCACTGTGACAGAGCAGTACAGCCGTGCTGTACCAAAACCAGAGGAAAGTAAGTAACTGGGAATACCCTATGCAGAAGCATTAAGATATGATAACTGCTAGTCAGTCTCTTTAACATCCGCTTACTCCCAGACTTAGCACTTATCCACCATCTAAGAGCCTGCATGACACACTTCAGCTTCAGTGATGCAGCATTGAGTACTTTCCCAAACACAGGTCTCCCTCTCTGAAATCTAATTATGTCAGCAATCTACTAAAACATCTTTGTGAGTTTTATTTGAAACTTCTAGGACAAGCTGCTTTTGACATAATACATGATAAAAAAATATATATAAATTAATTTAAAATATTTTTTGAAGGTCAAACAAAATTTTAATTAAAAAGGTCATTCTAACTACCAATGCACCTGTAAAATAAAAACAGCCGCCCAGCTTTTTGGGGGTAGAGCACGAGAAACTGAATGACAAGAGTGAACCAAGTATGTGCAATTGATTTCAACATTTTTAATGCATGTATGACTGTACAACAGACAGATACACAAAGTTGTTTAAACAAGTAGTTTGCGCTCTCTTTCCACCCTAATTTGCGTGCGTTATGTTACAGTTTAAGTCACATGATCACATACTATTTTTCCCCTGGACATCTGCCTCATTCAACACACTGGATGGATTCCGATTCAGGAAAGCATTAGCATTGTGCACTGAAGGAAGCTGCTCTCTGTAGACCAGTCCATTGAAAATGCGTAGATGAACAATGATCAATACTAGAACGGAAAAAATGCAGGCATTTGGCAAGAGCATTATAAACCTAACAGACAATGGAAGACCCCCACAGGCTCACTTAGCACAGTGAAGATGTGTATCTTAGAAAAGATACACGTATCTAACACTAGCTCCCAGCTAGCAAATTTGAAGCTCCATCCCACAGTAACAAAGAACTTTCTTCTCTCAAATTTCCAACAGTCTCCTGGTCACAACCACATCAATTTTTACTACGTTATGTAGCATGTTCTTCAAAGAGGGGGAAGTGCATGCTATTGTGTCTTTTTACAACCTCACGAGTGCCAGAAGCAGATATGAGAATTTCTGCAAGTAAATTCTGCTATCTTTCACGGATTCAATGCCTGACTCCCCTGTTAAAAATTTTCTAAAGGAAAAGCAGAATTTCACAGATCTTCTTGGCTTTCTAGCTAGAGTAAAAACAATCTGTTTTACCTCAGTCCCATTCTGCCTGCAAAACTAAGAAATGCAGCCCTGTCACAGAAATTGTCTTTCTCGGAGACTCAAGGAGATACTACGGTACCAATAGACATTAAATACCATTTTCCTGCATTTGCAGAAACTGGAAACAGTACTTCAAAATCAATTTCTGCAGCTATTCGTGCCTCAGGTTTCATTCCAGTCACTCAAGGAAGATTCCTAGCTCCCACCTACAAATGAACATAGACTTTTCCAGTTCACTTTCATAACCCCATTCTTTTCTGGCATGTATGTTATCAACAGAATTGTTAAAAAATTCTGCCTGCCAAGTCCGTTACAGCTGATGAAGCACAATATAGCAAGAACCCATTCTTCTTTGCAAAAGTCAGTTAGAATAGAAATGGGAAGCAGTCACTTGTCAAAAAAACCAAAAATGCAGTACCACGACAAAGTAAGTTTGGTAACAACTTTTATGTCAGAATGTTTCTCTTTAAAAGAATTAAAGCAAACATTTTTATCTGATCCATTACAAATAACTTTTAGATTCTTGAAATTTTTACAAAATTCTGTGTATCCTCAGCTACACTATTCTCTCTGTCCAGCCAGCCATCCTGACCTCCTTCAGACAAAAAAAAAAAAAAAGCAAACAACAACAACAAAACATTTACACAAAAGTGACAAAGTGTTTAAAAAAAAAATAATCAAAGAGTGAGGGGAGATTCTTTGTGGTATTTATGTTTAACTTTTTTCCCTCTTCAATAAAATGTAAAGTGGAGGAGCTTCCCTACTAACAGAGTTCAGTTCTAGTCAGACAGACTTCTCAGCATCTGGATATAAAGTAATGCCCAGAGGAAATTAATCATAGGAAATCACAGCATATTTAATCATGTCTTAGTTCCGTTTACAAAGACTGTCCCATCCCACGTATCATTTTACACAAGCAAGCCCAGGGCCAAGAACACTGTCCCAGCGTCTTGAATGGCATTCCAAAGCTGAAAAGATGATCATCGCAGTGCTAGAACAGGCTTTATTCTTTCCAAGTAGTTCAATATTTTGTGAGTACCTTTGCTGTCACTGGGAAGAAAATAATTTCTTCAAAGTGCAGATCAGTGGATGCTATCTGTAATCTCTTGTCCTAAGAGCGCAATTCTTATGTATCTTCAACCCATCAGCATCGCACCTACATCTCATTTTCTCCACACAGCCGTAAGAACGGGCGGACTAATTGTCACCTCATCTCAAAACCGCCTAAAAAACCGCCCCGCGGGCTGGCAACCAGCGCACGCCCTCCCCGCTCCTGGGACCGGCGGGCTCCCCTAGGCCGCCGCCCAACGCCCACCGCACGCGCTCCGCCCGGGCTGGCGGGAAGGCGCACGAGCACCGCTGCTCGCCGGCCGCCGCCGCGACGCACCGGGAAGCCCGCCCGAGGAGCGCGCGCGCCCCCCGCCCCGCCCTCCGCCGGCGGCGCGCGCGGAGGCGGAGGGCGGAGGAGGGCTCCGCCGCGCGCCTCGACGCCAGCTTCCTCTGCTGCAACGCGCTTTCTGCTCGAAAATCGCCATCGGGTTTTTGTTAGCGCAGTAACCCGTTCGCTTCCACGCCAGAAAGACAAAAGTGGGCCCGGCGCCTCCTCTCGCCACCGGGAACAAAAAAGGTTATTTCCTTTTTCCCCGGGAAGAGCCTCACGGAAGAAAAGGTCACGCCTCCAGGAGAGTATTTTTGAGTGCAAAAGACCCGCATACTCCTTGGGTGAAAACGGGCAATAAGAGAAGAGGCAAAACCAAGGGATTTTCTCCATCACCCTTCTCAGAAGAGCGCATTTGCAGGGGTGGGGAGCAAACACCGCACCTCAAAGGAACGGCATCGGTGATTTTTAAATCCGGGGAAACGCCGCCTCCGGCCCCGGGGCAGTGTGTGAAACAGGGGCAACCAAAAAAAACAAACAAACCAAAAAACAAACCGCTGGAAACGTCCGCTCCGCTCATGGAAACGCGCCTGCAGGAGGGGCGGGCGGGCTGCGAAGCCCCGGTGCCGGCGCCGCGGGCGGCCGGGTGGGTGTGCCAGCGGCGGCGCCCCCGGCCGGGCGCCCATCGGGCGGCGGGGCCGAAAGGGGCAGGGAGACGCGGGCAGCGCCCTCCGCATCCGCTCCGCGCCGGTGCCCCGGGGGCAGCGCAGCGCCCCACCACCGGCCCCGCCGCGCTTACGGGGGGAAAGGAAGGCGGGGCCGCCGAGCAGCCTCCAGACCCGGCGGGGACGGGGGAAGGGGAGCGGGCTGTGCCCGAACCGCGCTGCCGCCCCCTCCGCCGGGCGCAGCCCCCGCCGCACGGCGCCGGGGCCCGGCGGGCGAGGGCCGCCTGACACAATAGGCACCGGGCGGATGTCGGGGCGGACAAACGGCGCGACCCCGGTCCCTCTCCCCGCCACGGCTCCCGCCCGACCCGCGGCCACGGCGACAGCATCCTCCCTCACTCACCCCTTCGAGGAGGCTCGCCGCGCCGGGGAGGGGCCGTCCCTGGTGGTGCCGCCGCCGGTGCTCACTGAGCCGGCATCCCCGCGGGGCGGGGGCGGAGCGCTCCGGTCGGTGTCCCTCTGGCAACGGCTCCAACGTTATTCCCCGCACATAGCGGCTCACGGGCAGAGCGGGGCACGGCACCGCGCAGGCGCCGCCCGAGCTCACACAATGCGGGGGGGGGGGGCGGGGGAGGGCAGCGCGCAGGCGCCCGGGGCCGAGCGGCGGAGGTGCCGCGCCGCGCCTGCGCCGGCCGCAGACAATAGCGGTCCCCGCGCCGGCCGCCGCGCCCCCACTGCGCACGCGCCGGAGTACGCGGCGGCGACGAGCGCCGCTCCCCCCGCCTCGGCGGGACCTGCGCTATTCCCAGCCGCTGCGGACCCCGGGAGGTGGGCGGGAGGGCCGCGCCGTGCGCAGGCGCGAAGGCAGCCGCAATCCACAACAAAGGGGACCGAAGAGGCTGCGACCGCCCCCCTCCCACCGCCGGCGGTGGGAGGGGGGCGGCCGGCGGGGACTCCACCTCCCGAGGCGCACAGCGCGCCGCGCTGCGCGCTGGGACCTGTAGTTTCTTTGGTCCGCGTTCCCGCGCGCCGCGTCGCCCGGCGGGCGTGGCGGGTCCCGAGCGCCGGTGGCGGGTAGCAACGGCGGACGCCGAGGAGCAGCCGGAGGGGGTCCCCGCGGGCATTGTGGGAGTTGCGGTTCCTCCGGCGGCCCGCGGCGGTTGCGGAGCGCGGGCAGGCAGAGCGGGTCGGACTACTGTCGCCCCCCGGCGCCGCGGGGCGCCGCCGTGCGGGGCGGCGCCGGCTGCTTCCCCGGGAGCCCGCGGCGTCCTCATGCGGGCGCCCCGCGGGGAGCCCGCCCTGGAGGAGTCCCTGGAGCGGTACCAGAGGCGCCTCCGAGGTGAGCGGGCACCGGCGCGGGGTGAGGGCGGGCTTGCTTCTCCCGCCGGCCGCTCTCGCCTCAGCCGCTGCCCCGGCGCGCCGCCGCCGGCCCCGCTTCTCCTGGCGGGTTCCGCCGTGCCCGGCTGGCGGGGGCCGGCGGGACGCGTTGCGGGCCCGTGTGCGCTGTTGTGGCGGTGCGGGGCCGGGGGAGGCGGGGGCCGGGCTGAGGCAGCGCGGCCCGCGCCGCGCTCGGTGCAGCTGGCGGCAAGAGTGAAGCTGCTTCTGGTCCCTGCTAAACCCCGGCGGCTGGCGCAGTCAGCACCGCCCCGCGTAGCTGTCTGATCGCAACTTGGCTTTGGTACGGCCGCTGCCTCTTTTGGTGTTTGTTTGTTGTTTTATTTTTGTTCGTTTAAGAGTTTTAGCTGTCATTGAAACATCAAATTCTAGACAAGTGGTAAGAGAGGGTGCAAATTGATTCTTGTGAGAGTGATTATTTCCCATGTCATAAAGCGTTTTCATACCTGCCTTCTTGTCCAAGAAGCATTGTATACAGCCTGCCAGAGAGCACCTGCATCTCTCAGCTGCGGCATCTGGGCTTTACCAGCCTTCAGACTGTCTCTGACTAATCAAAGTAAGTGAGGAAAGCCAGTAGATAACTTGTGGGTATGTCACCCTGCTTGGTGCACACAGTTGTGTTCCGGCCACGGTACCCACACATCACGTGTTGTGACACTAGGGAATTAAATGTGTAGTTGCAATATAGGAAACATCATTGCAAAAAGGTAAAACAATGGATATGTTTTTAAATAGCTACTTGACGCTTGATTCTTAGCAAGTATCTTGTATTTCCTTCTCAAAATAGCATCCGTTCTTTGCGCTGAGGATGGATTTTTATTTGATCCAGAAGATAGAACTTGGAAGAATCATCTCTATTTACTTCTCCTGTAGATTAAGTGGGCATGTAGATGCTGCTTGGCACTCGCAGGTAGAACAGTTAAAATGGCAAACATCAGAGCAACTTTTGATATGCGTAGAGTTCCTTTTGTTACATGTAAAAACAATGAATAAAAACCTATGAATTGCCATGCAGACGTGAGTAAGCTTAGTACTGTATCATGTTTTGTTCTTCTGTAGATGAGTATGGAAAACCACTAGATAATTTTCCTGTGCTGGATTTGGACTTCCATGGAGGCAAAGGGTTTCTGCTATGACTTCCATTGACAAAGGAGGAGTGATAAATTAGGATTTTAAAACCGTAGTTGAACACATGTAATTTTGCTGCTTAATAAATCTTCTAATGGCAATATGTTTCTGCTTCAAGACAGTATTGTCACTCACAGAGAAAAAGCTTCATTTAGAAAGGCCACACTTTAAGAGTTTTTGTTCATTTCTGCTGCACCAGTATAGGCATAAGTACAAGCTCAGCCAATATGTTGAAATTTGGTGTATTTCACAAGACTTTTTTTTTTTTTTTAAGAGTGCTTGTGCTTATCTTTTACCTAGAGTAGTTTTTCAGCCTTGTTTGCTTGCTTTTATGCAGATCTGGGAAGGGGCTATGCTGTTAGTGAAGCATTTTGTACATTCATGTTCTCCTTTTGTGATAGCTGAGGGGTTGACCTGCCTTTTCATTTTAGGCAATGAAGGCCAGTCAGTGCTGGTGTTTTGGATTACTGGCAAGTCCAAAAGGTGGCATGCGGGCAGTGGAGAAGGTAGATTTCTTCTGTTCATCCTCATCTAAGTTGATATGGAGATGTGCTGGTGTCTTTAAATTATGGAGCGTGCAGGCAGCATGCTCTGCTCAACAGCCATCCTGCTGGGGCATCCAACCACTGTTGGATGCAGCGGATATGTTGAGCTGCCTGGACTCCCTGCAGAATGCAATGTCCTCGGCTTCCTTAGGTGGTAATAGCAGGTGAAGCCCAACACCTTTGGTCTCCAAGGCTAGTATGTATTCCCATAATTTTAGGATGCTTAGTACTTCTTTATGTAGATGGTCTTGTGTGTGTGTAAGTTGTTAAGCTTGGTAAGGACTTTATAGTTTGTTCCTTGATTCAGACCAGGCTTGTCATGAAAATATGTTTTTGTAGCATTTTGCAACAGAGCTCCAATCTTTCTGATTTTTGTCTTAGGCTCTTTGTGCATTTTAAATGTTCCAACGGGATTTCTCTTTCAACTAGAAGCTCTGTTGGATGGCTTGTGGACTATCATATATATACTATCTTCATAGTTGTGATGAGCTTTTAGGCTTTTGATATGTGGAGTTTTGAAGCATGCCTTTGTACCGAGTTGTCTGGACGTTTTAAGTGACCTCTTTAACTCTCCTATCTTCCAGGGGCCTTTCTTCAGAATTTTGCATCTTGGGCTGCTTAACTGTGTATGAGACTAATATTAGAGTCTTATCTATCCATCACCATGTCAAATGATTGAATGCGTGTATTCTGTTCGTACAACTTACTTTCATTTTATCTGTTTCTGACTGGATCCCCTTACACTGGATCCATTATGTTTTTTAAATCATTTCAGAACATGACCTTCTGGTGGCTGTTTCCCTTTTCATTCCAGGAGACGTGGACTTTTTCCATACAATGCCAAGATAGGTTTGATTTCGTACATCCAGGGGTGCCTCTCAGGGAGTAGATACCAGTAGGGTATTATCACAAACATAACCCCAATGCAGGGCGATATAACCTAAGTTCCATTATGTTTCTCAATGAACCTCTCTATTTCTCAGTGATGTACAATTTTTAACCTCTTTGACCTGTACAGCATTTCTCACATCATTACCACTACCATTAGGAATTTACTGTAGGACAAATAGATCATTCTTACTGCCTAAGTTGTCAAACCTAATTCTTTACCTATTTTTCTTGTACAGTTTTAAAGCTTGAGATTTTTCTCCAAATTCAGATCATTCCTGTCATCTGGATTCTGGAATTTCAGGTGGCATCCCTTGGGCATTATTTGATGGTTTTGAAATACAGTGTTCTTAACTGCCTGTAATGCTTGACATTGTCTGGACCCAGGCTGATAAGTGGCAACAGTTTATTACCACCCATGCTAGAGATCAGAAGAATCATTTTACAGCCTTATTCAGTTTGATGGAAGCGTGAATAAGCTCCCAAAGAGTAACCAATTACTTCAGTGCAGCATCCTTTGTTATAAAGGGAAATCCCTCAGAAGACTGGCACGCAGGGAGCCCAGGTGTTCAGTAAACTGAGACAGAGGACGGAAAGTCAGACCAAAAAACCTGACTAAAACATAACTGGTCTTAGATCCCAACAGGGAGGTTAGGTTCTGATGAAATAACAAAGGTCCTATAACAGGGCTTTTCCTGAATAGTCTAGACCTTGTATAATGAAAGTCTTTAATGTGTGTAATACAGAGTTAAGAGGCTGGTATTTGTACAGTTGGGGTTATTAGGTTACTGTGTAAACATTCACACAATTGAGACCATTTCAAATGAACCTCAAAGTCTTTAGGAGATAATAACATTTCTAATAAAAATTTATTCTCAAGGGAATAGAGGTATTCTGTAAAGGAGAATAAGTGCTGTGCTATTGTATTCATGTTAATAACTAAAAACTGGCAGGTATAGCGTGAATGTCCAATGGGCCTTCTACTGCACCAGGGCCAAGAGCAGAGTGTGATGGCTCCCTGCTACTTTCCCCTTTTCTCCCAACAGCAGTAAACATATGGAGAAGGCTATTTAGAGCCCACTTTGTTTCTAGCATTCACCTGGTTCTTTTAACACAGAACTGTTAACTTATTTTCTTATGTTGAGTTTTCTGCCTGTTTAGTAAACAGCACTGGCTCACTTATGGGCCAGAGTCAGTGTAAGAGGAGGAGCAAAGGAGGGGGAGACCATCCTTTTTAGGTACAGTGCCTGATACAGGCATCTTGTAAATCTGCCCTAAGAAAATGTGGAAATAATGTTCTGTATTCCACTGCATTACCGAGTGCAGTGTCCTATGTAATTTCAGAGAATTAAGAGGAACGGATGAAAATATAAGACTTCTACAAATAAAGTTTCATTTTGTGGCTGCTTTATGTGACTACAAAAATAAATAGGAAAAAATAAATAGGAGAGATGTGAAGTCGAAGCCATCCTAGGAAAAATGAGTATGTGGCACAGTTACCAGCTCTCCAAGTTAGCTGTGCCACTGAAGCAGCTAAGAATTAAATCGTAAATGGCAATCTATAATTGTAAACTTTTGGCTTAGCGTTTTTATTTTTATTTGGCAATTGTTTCTAAGTGTTCTGCTGAACAGAGCACGTAATGTTTGCTTAAGGGTGGTGAATCTGTCAGAAGGAACTGGGAAATGCTTGGATTTTCTCACATGTGAGGGTCTCTAGACCTTAGGCATGTGCTTTACGCTCCGCAGAAAGGGCTGGTTTGGGAACTCATGACAATGAACGCTGCAGCTCCAGAGAACAGTTTCCTCTTAAAGATGATAATTTAGTAAAAGGTGTGTTGAAATCTTAAAGGTGTTTTCCAACCTAAACGATTCTGTGATTCTATGAAAACCACTTATTTCTTGTATGATGCAAAGCAACTATGAAGACCAAGAAACTAAATCAAATGGATCCATGATTCATTATTTTGAAACATCTGAGTGTTAAACACATCTTAGGACTCTCTGAGGCCTGGCTTCTGACCAGCCTGGTATCACTGGTTATTGTTGAATGTTTACATGTAAAATCCTAGCAGCATGGGTAGTAATTGATATGATGCTTCAGTCTCAAAGCTGCCATGTAGTATGTTAGTAGCACGGTAGCATACCTGTGTTTGGCAGCCAGTAAAGAAGTATAGCTGCATATCAGAACGGTAAGTAAAGTAAATTCCAAGACTGTGCAAAACACAATAACACCTTACAAGCAAATTCTCAGTTTCAGTATTTTTAAGCAATTATTTGTCTGAAATGCTACCCCGGAAGAGGTACATGATGTACTATTTTAGATTTCTAAGCGTCAGTAGAAACAAAGTCAAAGTTGATATACTTTTGGACAGTAAAGTTTTCTTTAAATAGGCATCATCTTTCTGTTTTCACTAACTGGTCTAATTTTCTGTTTTGTCAGTTATTTTTTTACATAAATTCTACAGTGTTACTTGTTTTAAGAACTAAAGAATCAGTGTAATTCCTTCTTCTCTAACTTTCTAGGGTTGTTTTCTGATTGGGAACCATAGGATATCAGAAAGTGACCTGTTTGTTGAATTTATAGCCAATAACTTGTAGTCATCTTCCTGTAAACATTATTAGAACTGGACCCTTAGCTTTAGATGACAGACTTATGGCAACTTTTTCATACAGTTGTAGTTTGTTTTCTTCAATTTATGTTGCTGAACACTTCTACCAGCTGGAGTTATTTTCCATGTCTTTCAGGCAATTCTGTTGTTTTGGATGGTTGATTCCTTTGCTAAGTTCTCCACTAGCTCCCAGAGTATTTTCTGTCGCATTTCCCAGTTCATGAATGAGGTAGCTTTGGTGCTTTCTTTTAAAGGAGTGCTCTTTATAGACAGTCTTGGGCAGTGTCTGAAAAAACATCTTTTGTTTAGGCAATGCAAACACGGTTCAATGCCTTCTCTGTTTTTTTTTCTGTTTCTCCTTCAGTGGCAAATTGTTCTCTCAATGTTTTTTGGTGTCCCCCCAAGCTGATTAGTGCTTTGGAAATACAACTACATCTTCCATGTTGTATTTTACTTCAGAGTAAAATACCTGACTCTAGCTTTTATCTTTCTTTTTTTTTTTTTTTTGACAAGTTGAATGGATCTCTAATGTGCCTCCAATGTAAAAAAAGTTGTTCAGCAGTAGCACTGACATTCCCATATAAAAAACCTGCCAGTTGTATTTATACAAAGATACTTCTCTGGAAAAAGGATACCTATACTATTTTTTCAGGGAGTAATACTTAGATTTTCTAGTTACAGTGAGTACAGAAAATAACCACAGTTATCAATGCTTCTTTCAGGACAGAAGAGTATCTTTATTCAGCAGAATATATAGAGTATATGGCATGTGCTTTTTGAACATTGATTAATGTTTCAGTCAGGGCCCTATTGGTTTTGTCCAAAGCATTATGTTTAACTGAACTTAATCTAGCCCAAAGTTGCATTCACGTTTAGATGAATTGAGGGCTAGGAATGTCTTTGTACCTAGAATGGTATGGTCTTGATCCCAGGTTAGGATCGCTGGTTGCTTCTGTCTCTGAAATAATAAGCAGTAACGTCTTTCTATTAGGTGTTTGGTCAACTATGTCATTGCTAAGGCATTAGGTAAGTTATCTGTTTGTCCCTTGTGGGAAGTACTGCCTGTGATTTATACATGATAGTTGACAACTTGACAGCGTTTTTGTGGAGCAATTGCATCTTTTTTTTTTTGATGTGTCGGGTTTGATCCATCAGGTTTTATTGCTAGCTTGCCATTTTTCATAATCACCTCAGATCCTTTAAACACGAAAACCAAAGAGCTTTATAGTAAATAAAATTTATTTTTTGAAGTTTTAATCCAGATAAGTCCCATTTCATTTATATCCTCAGCTCTTCCTATAGGAAATAACACATCGGTGAAGTTTTATCATACAACAGAAATATGTGTTCGGTTTTTATTTGTAGACTCTTGTTCAGATGTAGAAAAGAAAAATGCTGATTGAATTTTAGGTATACAAATCACAGTACTGCAGGCGAGCAGTTTTCTGCAGTATGTTTGTACTGAGGCCCTGTTTCTATAAAATGTACTGTTATAGGAATAGCCTAAGTGAAAAGTTAGGTTGAATGTGTGAGCACTTAAAAATTAATGACTTCTAAATTAATCACAAAATTAGCATGTTGTCTTTAAGCAAAGGTTCTTTGGTGTCCAAAAGTTTGCATCCACAGAGGTTCTTTCTGCTTCTTTCATATTTAAAAAGAATATTTTTACGTTGGCAGAAACAACAAATGTAATCTTTCCACTCGGCAATGTGTCTTTTATCCTAATGCCCAAAATTACGTCCCTTATTTAGGAAAAAAATGTTATAATGTACTTATTCCCTTTTACACGTCTGGTTCAACTCTTACTGAAGTAAATGTTAGCTGTTCGGTGTCTAGTGAATGTAAAGACAGACCATCGGAAACTCCTAACTCCCAGTGTCCCAGTGGTGAGTGTTTTGCTTATGGCAGCAACTTTTGTAATTTGGAAATTGGCAAGCTTTTAAGAAACTTTGGCAAATATGTGATGAAGCTTTAAAAAATGTGGTGACATTATTCCAGAGGAAGGGAAGTGTAGTCAAGAAAAGTAGACATCAGTGTGCCATTGATAATGATTTTAATGTGTTTCACTATTACTGCCCAGTATATTTATGGGAAAAGAGGACATAGTGTAAGATCATCTATGTCGTCTTCGAGGGTAAAGTAGTAGCTTGGAGTTCAGAAGCTGTAATATTATGAAGAGAGAGAAGTTCTGGGAAAAACTGTATATGGGTCTGTCTGGTTTTGATTTGTTTTGGTTTGTTGTTCTTCACTGGCTATGGAGCAAATATTGATACTCTGGTGTTCTCTGACAGAGGTCTACAGTGAATGGGGAAATGAAGGAGTTTTATTGCTCTCAGATGACACACCACTTAGTAACTTAACTGACATTGAACATTTCTTGGCAACAACTAGTTGCAACATAGTTTGCTAAATATTTAAGCCATTGTATCAGTGAGATACTTCTACCATTTCTCAATTAACTCTCCCACCCTCATAGCATTCTGGAACGCTCAAAAATGGATGAATAGCTCAAGTATGCCAATAGAGAAATATTTGACCTAAACCCCTCTTTTTTGAGTCATTGCCTTGTGAATTGTATTTGGGTTTATTATAATAAATTATGACTATCTGAAATGTTCTTTTTATGTCTTATTTTACATTAACTTCATTAAAGGATGGAGTACCCAAAAATCAAAAGCGATGAAGTGAGTCATAAGATCACTGGGCTTTAAAAATAAGTGCTGAGAGAAGATTAATTGGTCAGAAATGGGTCAGGTTTTTATTAAAAACTAGCATTGCTAAAAAGTGAGTGATGGCTGTCATACTGGACTGCGAACCATGTTCTTAAATATAGTGCTTTTTTGAGGGGGATATTTATATTTTATAAGGTATTGGTAAGTTACAACCAAGCAGAGAAAAAGACTGAAAAGCACTGTGAAAACCATTACGGTGGGGAAAAAAAATCAATTTCTCAACTTCAGTCAAGATGATGTGGACTTGAAAAAGATAGATAAAGTGAAGGCAGGAATACATATCTAGCTTTTGTTCTCTGACTTGAACTGCTATTCACCTTTCCATTTGGAAGACAGGAGCTATTAACATTTGTAACCAGCAGCATATATTGTACTCTGAGGCATGTCTTCTGAATTCTACCTAGCAAATGCTTAACTGTGATTATTTTTTTTTAAGCTTTTTTTGCCTGTGAGAAAAAAAATATTTTCAGTTAGTTATTTATGCATCATATCAATTTACAGATGACAAATAAATGAAGAGCATGTGTGCCGGAAAACTTGCCGTTTTTCTAGTTGTAGCAGTTGCTCCAATAAAAAATGTTACCATATAAGCTTTGTCTCAGAAGAGTGAAATTCCTGTTCTGTGGGCATTTATACCTAAATGTTTCATATGCAGTAGTCCTAGGGGAGAATAACCCTCTGTCGTGGTTTAACCCCAGCCATCAACTAAGCACCACACAGCTGCTCGCTCACTCCCCCCACCCCAGTGGGATGGGGGAGAGAATTGGAAGGGGGAAAGTCAGAAAACTCGTGGGTTGAGAGAACAGTTTAATAATTGAAGTAAAATGAAATAGAATAGTAGTAGTAGTAATAATATAATAATATACAAAGCAAGTGATACACTATAAATTGCTCACCACCCGCCGACTGATGCCCAGCCCGTTCCTGAGCAGCGATTGCTGCCCCCCAGCCAACTCCCCCCAGTTTATATGCTGGGCATGATGTCATATGGTATGGCATAGCCCTTTGGCCAGTCTGGGTCAGCTGTCCTGGCTGTGCCCCCTCCCAGCTTCTTGTGCACCAGGCAGAGCATGGAAAGCTGAAAAGTCCTTGACTGGTGTAAGCACTACTTAGCAACAACCAAGACATCAGGGTGTTATCAACAGTATTCTCATCCTAAATCCAAAACACAGCACTATACCAGCTACTAGGAAGAAAAAATCAACTCTATCCCAGCTGAAACCAGGACACCTTCGACAGAATTCAGTGCTAAATGCAGAAAATAGCTTATATAGATTTTATGTTTCTGAAAGTCAAGTAAGGTTTTGAGAGTGTGGCATTTTGTTTTAAATTATAAATAACTGTTAACTATTAATGAAACTTTTCTGTTTCAGGGTAGTTTTGACTGGTAGTCAAAATGACCATGGTATTACTTCAGAGAAACGTAAAAGAAACATGTCTTCATGTATTCCTGACAAAGTGGCTGTCAGTCATGATGGAGTACTGTCTCACTGAGCATGTATGCTCTGTGACTGATGTATGGGTCACTTTCTTGGTTCATGTGGTATTACAGTAGAACCTAGAGGTCCTGCTTTGTTGAACATTGCATAAAGCTGTACTACTTAGGTTACTACTCTGTCTTTTCTAGTTAATATATACATTTCTTAAAGGGAAGAGAAATGAAATACTCATCTCCCTTTGTACATAGGCAGTTGAAAGAAAGGAGTAATAAGCGAGTTGCCTGAGGTCCTACGGTGTGTGCTAGAAGTATCATTATCTAAACCAAGCCCATATTTTCTGAGTCCTAATCCAGTTGTCGTCTCTCAGTTGCAAATCTCTCAAGTTTCTTTTCTGGCACACTGGAAATGTTCAGCTACATCAGAGTGATATGGCATTTATGATTGGAAAGTTTTTGATTTTTATGAAGTCAGCAGAATCAAATAAAAAATTTTAAAAAAGGAATATAAGAAAAAATGTATTGAAAATGAGAAAAGACTATTACTGTATCACCCTCCAGTAAGTCACTTAGTTCTTGAAAGGGTTCATAAAAATATTTTTATTTATTTGAGAATAGTTTTTTGTTGGTGTTTTTTTTTTTTTTTCAGAATGATGAGTGTTATTATTTAGTTTTCACACTTGTTCAGAAGTCAGTCTGTTGTGTTGGCTCGGTTTGCCGAGTTTTTACTTTATTTACTCAGATATTTTTTTAGTTGTGCTATACATTGCTGTGTCATGTGTGGAAAGCATCATTAGAATTCAAAGATATTGTTCTTGGTACCCAGTCCTGCACATTGTATGAAATATCGCATGAGCTTTAGATTCATTGAAAAGTATCAAAGCTGCATATGCTAGGAAATATTTTAGGGTCAAGTATATTATTACTTGTGCTGCTGCAGAGTCCTAATGCATTGACAGGCTAAGATGTTATTTATGGCTGCTTCTTTGAAAATGTAGTCAATATTTCTTCTGCCAGTTGTGACATACAGTAGTTGTTTTGGCTGTTTGCATTAGGTAATCGCTTCCAGTGGCTGAGTTTAGATCAAGTAGTCAAGTTACACAGATGCTGAATGCTTTTAGTTCTCCCTTTTTTTTTTTTCTTCCCCAAATTTAAAATATCAGTCAGTAAATACTTTCTTTTATGTTTTTTATTGTAGCTAATGATGTGATTTTTTTTTTTTTTCAGAGTGTGCTAGTGAAAGCATCCATCAACTGAAATATGCCTTGGAGGAAGGACAGTTTGCAAAAGGTGAGGGTGAAGTTGGATTTGACCAGTCCTCTGTGGACAAGGACAGTGATGATGTGAACAGGGGCAATGATGACAGTGGGAATGCAGCCTGGCAGGAACTGCAGCACAGTCACGCAGGTAAGATTACTCTGAAAGCAAATAGTTTAAAAATGGTTAGAAATTATATTAATTTCAATGAAAAAAGTAAATATTTTTTGTTATAATGTTTTTTATCTCTTCCTAGTTAATCAACTTAAAAGTTTATTGCAACGTCAAGAAAGAATGGAAAGTGAAGTCTCTCCGTCAAGGACGAAGACGTCGTTCTGTGTATGTTTCTTCTTGTTTCTTTTGTGTTGTTTGAATGAACAGCATGCGTGATGAGATCAATTTTCTAGTATCCAGGAAGAAGAAGAAGCACCAAATCATTTTTATATTCTGAAATATAGGAGATTCCTGACGCTATGGCCAGAACTTGGTATGCTTATGACCATAGTGGAAGAAAAAGAAATCTATAATACAGGATTTAGACTTTTCTCCTCTTTTGTTGACCATGCGGTGTGGGTCACAGTCCACATTGCTTTCAGCTTTCTCATTTTCTTTCCACTAAAAGTTCATCCCCTTTGTTTTGGTAACAGTTGGGATCGACCACATGGACAAATTTGTGTGAACACAGCCTCTGTTTTCCTTTGACTGTACTTTAAGGATTTTCGAAGGCCTTCTTATGCTGTAACTATGCTTTTTCTTTAGAGGATTAGAGATGTTCATGTACAGGTTTTGTAGCTCTCTGCCAAAATGGAGTGGTCTCTGTCGAAGTTAGTTTACACCCTTACATGGGCTTCTCAGATTTAGCCTTCCTGCAGCAGAACTGCACCAAAGTACGTGCAATGGACAGTTCAGTTACAGAGCAACTGCTAGATACAAGTATCACTATAGGAAAATAACTCAAAGGCAGTGTTCCAGTTTTATCTTTTGATGGCCTCCACTGGCTACTTTTGGTTTATACTAAGCAAGACAAGCAGCTCTTTGCTGTCAAAGTTGAGGTAGCAGCAGAACAATTGAAAGCCTGTATTGCTGCTGTGTTGCTTTCAACCTGTGTAATGAGTCTAGCTCTACTGTTCTGACATTTAGAAATTTTATTTAAAGTTCAACTTTTCTGAGTGTTCTACAATCCACAAGTTTTGTCTGGTTGTCCTGCCAGGCAGTTTTGCCTCATAATGGTGCAGGATAGAATTAGTGTTTTGTAGCTCAAGGGAATGGTGCATCATTGGTTGATCTTGACATGACATGAATCAGTATCAATTTGTATTCAGCCTTTGGAGGGGAGGGAAAGCATCTTTTAATCCATCTTTGTCAAAGTTTTCTACTTATATTGGGAAATTTTAGTAGAGCGGAAAATTTCAGAAAATGGGTTACTTTTTCTAAGAGATGTGATAGTGCTTTCAGGGAGTGGATTAAAGGAAGGAGGAATAAACAGAGAAAAGATGAGAATTTACTGTACTGGTAGGTCACTGTCCCATTTCTTCCTCATCAGATTCCCCAAAGGAAAGCAAACTGAGATTATGAGTAACCTTAACCTTTTGCTTTGCATTATACTGAAATACCTGATGACCACCGGATAGTAGATGACTGCATGTGTCTATAGCTAAATATAATATTTCACAGAAAGTACACTGTTTAGTAAACTTTACAACATTTCATATGTATAAATAACATTGTCTTAACAAAATTCCCTTCTCTTGCCCATTGATAAAAGTTGCAATAGGCATCAAGTGGGTATGTCTTTTCTTTGATTACACCCAGATGCTTGGGCCAAGATTGTCATTTTGCTCTACCTCATCACCTGAGGTCAAGGCCCAGCAAGATTGCTTCATACGGCAACTGCAGTTCTACAACCCAGGTCTTGGCTAACCTGACTGCACCCAGCCTGGGTTCCTGACACTCTTGTTATAGCTGGAGTTCCTGTGCCTGATTCCTGTTGTTTCTTGCCAGTTTACAGAGCAGCAGATTTAAGACTGCCAGCAGGAGAGCATCTAATTCTGGGGTTTAGAGGTTTGAAATTTGAGGCATTCTGGAAAAGTACAAAGTGGGCCAAATTACTTGGGATGCTGGCAAAACTATTTGTCACCATGTAGAATGCTGGCCTCTAAAGCTGCCAAGCATTTATATTTTATAAGCCCTTGTGTTTGTATGGTAAACTTTTCAATATTAAGAATGCAAATGTGAACAGCATTTCTGAGACTCAGGCATAAATGGTAATTTGTACTGATCAGATGTGTCTTTCAGTTCTGATTTTAATATTTGGCCTACTTTAAATATATGCTTCCCCCGACCTCTGTTCTTTCACCCTGTAACACATGCTATATTATAAGAATATTAATGAAAAATTCCCAAATTAATTTATAATTAATTGATAACACCTGTGTAGTAAAAAGGTAAAGAGAAGTGAATCACAAATAATCTACCATGCATTTGTCACATGAAAGGGCAGGTAGAGGCTTCTAAATAAAGAAAAATAGCCTAGTGACCGTGCTGTGAGTTAATAAGTTGTGCTAAGAAGTCCTCTGTTCTTTTTCTGTTGAGAAAATATACTACGTATTATTTTCCTTTTAGTGAAACCATTCTTTAGCACACTTGTATACATTACATCGATGTTTCTCAAGTTTCTCAGGGTAAACATTAGCACCATTTTTCAGTGAAAAATAATTTGAATAGAAATGGAGTTTTTCATATTTTTGAACACTGCTGTGGTGTAATCTTTTCAGGGAGGTAGCTGGAGGTCTCAGCTGCAAGGCGCCTATTACATTTTCAGAAAAGAGGGAGGGATGAATAGGAGCCAGAGGAACACAAAGATGAGTTACAGATATTATTGACACTGTATTATATGTACTTTAACAAGTGTGATGCATTTTTTTTTTTTTAAACTTAAGACAGTAGTTGAGATTAACAGACTTTAAAGCAAGGTGAATTCTGAGTCAATAGAACACGGAATTTAAGTGCAGTGAGCCAGGTGGAATACATTCAAATTCAGGTCCCTTCTCTAAATGTTTTTCTAGATGGTTCTGGAAAACCCTCCATTTGTCTCTGCAGTCATAGTTCCAGATTTCTCAAGAGTCCCCCCCTTTAACACAGCCAATACTTACATTGGGTATAATTTGACAGGAAGGCTTTTGTTGCTAGAAACCTGCCCCTCACCCTGGTTAGTGAATTTTATTTTTATCTTTAAAGGTTGGACAGGGAATCTTAATACCTTTTTGGCAGAACCTGTAGATAAGATAACTGGTAGATGTGATAGCTAGCCATCAGTAGCTTGGTTTGGGTTTGGGGTTTTTTTGAATGGTGAATGTTTCAGAAATATTTCAAAACAAAAATGTAGATTTCTGAATCTTTTAGGAGATTCGGGAGTTCAACTGTTCAGTTAGTTCCTGAAAATGAGTTCTACAATCTTTAAGACTCAGTATATTTGAGAAGCATATCATGGAATATTTTTGCACATAAAGGTGTGTTTAGTGACCCGAGATCACAGAATTGTATCAGTTTCAAAACTAACTGGGGATTGGCATAAAGATATTTGTTTTCATCCAGAATAGTGAACTAACGCTAGAAATGTACCTGATGTTCCTCTGAGAGGACCCCATTAACAGCTCTATATGAATTTTGTATCCTTACTGGAAAAGAATGCAAGGAAGGAAGATTTACCCTATTAAAAATGCATGTAAAACTGTTCAGTAAATTGGTGAAAAACGCAGACATCTTTTGTATAAGAGGATATATATTCTACTTAAAACATGTCCCAGTTTGACTGTCTCAATTTTAGTTATTTAAAACAAAAACAAACAAACCAAAACATTGTGGCTTGCATTGATATACTTTCTTTTAGCTCCAGGAAATAAGATAGTTCATATGGGTCAACTGGCATTAGACTGTACTTAGTTCTTTCAGTGGATTAAATTTGCAATAGTGGAATCTTAAACTAAGGTAGTAAAACAATATTGAAATACATAAAGAGGACAAGCGAGGATCTGATAGTAGCTGATTTTTTTTAAATTTGAAAGTAGAGACTTCATTAAATATTTTTGTGATTATTCAAAGGCAGTTTCATTGCAGACTAATGTATTTATACTTAATACTGTTACTCCATTAAAATTATTTTAAAGTATGTTATACTTCATTAGAACTAAATAAATTATTGTACTATAAAAATATTTGTTATATCAACTCTAAGTCCTTTTTATTAGACTGACAAGTACTGTTAGTTGCTAATAGGATCAAAGAGAGGCTGTAGTTTTCAGGAAACTATTTCATTTATGATTTTAAGGACATTTTGATAGTATTTATTTACATTCTTAATCTGTACTGTATTCTTAGGAGTAAATGCTGTAAAGTTATAGCGGTTGTGTTTTTCACATTTTGTAAAAAGTGTAATCCCCGTTTAAATCTTGCTGAGCAAGGCAGAGATGTAATTGTTTATCTCGAGTGGGCAAGGATACCCTTCATTGCCTTCTTTAACTAGTTATTTGTGAGGCTACAAAAACTTTACTTATTTATAGGGTCATCAGAAACGTTTTTTAGAATTGTCTTTTAAAATACCAATAATCGAGTTCTTTTATAAACTTGATATCTATTACGCATTTTCCTGTGTCTCTATGGAGGTATGGAGCTGTACATTTTGACAGAAGTGACATACGTACTCTTTGTATTGAAGATTTTAAGTTCTTACTGTTTCTCCCTTCCTCATGATCTAGTACTTGGTGACTTTTTGTTAAGTGTACATAGTATTCTGTGCGCCAGCAACATCTTATTGCAATAAATGAAAAACTGTAAAATAACACTTACTATTCTTTACTTCCTTCAGAAACCCCCAGAAGCTGCAACTGGAGACTTACCAGCCCTTTCTGATCTCGTTCCTATAATCAATGATCAGTCACAGTACATTAACCATTTAGAAGCAGAAGTGAAGTTTTGCAAGGTATTAGACAACATATTTTACCTACTAAAATCCTGGTCCCGTAAATATGAAGAACTGCTTTAGAAACAGCTTACGGTTAGCCTTGAGCTTGATTGTTGTAATGACCAAAACCGAGCCAAACGCAGCTCAGTAGATACTGAGTGTTACCATGCATCTTGGTGCCTGTGTAGTGTTCGAGGGTCTTCAAAGACATTTTTACTTCATATCACAAGTACAAATAAGCACCTTTTTTTAAGAAGTATTTTTGTAGCTTGAATTTCCCTATAATGAAATTTGTCTTTTGAGTATTTTATTCTCTCTAAAAGGGCTAAAATAGTTGAGAATGTTAATCTAGACTTTTGGTCTCAAGATGTATTTAAATGTTGATAGCCATCTCAAGGAGCCTTTTACATGCAGTTTCTGTATCCTATAGGAGGAATTGTCTGGGATGAAAGATCGAGTGCAAATAGTTGTACTTGAAAATGAGGAACTCCATCAGAAACTGAAATTTTTAACTGCGGAATATTTGAGAGAACAAACTCTTCTAGATGCCTCAGTAAGTTTTTATTTTTCTGTTCTTGTTTTAATCAGTGTTCAGGGACCTGATTCTTTTTAAGGAAGGCTATGTAAATGGTTATGTGCAAGCTGAATTTTAGTAAAGATTTAATGAGAGTTTGTAAACATGGATTTCTGTGGATAACTTCATTATCATAGGTTGCCTACCTAAATAACTTGTTTATTGGTTCTTATATGCTACTGTAGTGAAAATTATAAGATTCAATACTTATATAATTAATATTTGTTTAAAAAAACAGTCTATGTACTTATAATTGAAGCATTAATATTTTTATTTTAGGCAAATACTCAGAGCTCCTGGCCTGTAGGTGGTAATGACTGTAGCATGCATCAGCCTGTCACCTCATCACCAGCACATAACAAAAATCAGGCTTTTGTTAGAGCAGCTGTTGGAGAAATAGAAAAATGGCATGCAGAACTGGTTGGTATTAACTTTCTTTACAGTCTTACCTTTGCAAAACCTTTTGGTGCTGCAGTTCTGATGATTAATTTTGTAACAGACATACAGGAGGAGTTTTGGTTGACTGAACCTTATTCTGAGGTCAAATTTTATTCTCTTAAACTTCATCTTCTCATTATACTGTAATTAATATTATTATCCAGTTAGACATGATGGCAGGCTGTATCTGCAGATGTTGACTTCCCAGAGATAAGTCTTGGTTTAAGAACATCCTGTCAGTGATGGCTCCATGTGCTTTGGAGATTCTTAGCAGTAACACAACACACAAGCAGGTGGGAACTAGCTGGTGTAATTTAGGGAGCCCTCCAGGCAAGCTCTTTTGCAATGAGTCTTTCTGCTCCTGGAGCAGTGCAGGCTTAATAAGGTACAAAAGTTGCTTTGTGCAGTTTGTTTTCCCTGAGCTGAATTATACATTCTGTGATTTTTAGAGATACAGAGGAGCCGTAGTGATTCAGAGATAATGCTGTCTCTATCCTGTATTTTTAGTTTGGGAAAATATCCTTAATTTTTGGAAAAACGTGATTAACTGAAAGTTTTGATGTTTTTTATCCATGTGCATATGTATCCTGTGGAATTTAAAGGGTACTTTAATTCTTCGAGATAATTATATATTAATTAATAATTATTTATTAATTAAATAATTATAATTAATTATAATTAATAATAATAAATTATAATTGTTGTTTATAATTAGAATTATGTATTAATTTTCCCAGTAAAATGTATTTTTTTTGTTTTGGTGCTTCCTCTAGAGCTGAAAACCTCTTCAGTGATCCCTAATGCCTGCAGTTTTTTGAAAGCTAGTTTTTACAGTAATTGCACTTTTTCTTTATCTGCCATATTTAAAGCAAGAGAATCATATTGATTGTGACTTCTTTCTAAACGTCATAGTGAGCTAAATTTCTGGCGTTTTATCTAGCTTGTTATCCCCATTGTATTTAACATTGGTGTGGTTGTTTTATATACCTAGTTCTTCACCAGGTAATGAGTAACTCACTGTATTATAAATAAATAGCTTGTCTCCTTGAAGTTCTTCAGAATTCTTCTTTTATTTCGGCTGACTTGTCGGAGAGTAAGAGCAAACTTGAGACAAGTTCATCAGTTTATGTAAATCATTGTAGAGGGCTGCAATTGGAGCTGAAGCAATTTACTGTGTGAGGATCTGGCAAGATGTAGAGAAATAAGAAAGTGGAATGGTTGTTCATTTTGTATTCTTTCATAAGTGTGAAGTACTTAGATTTCTCTGACACTAGTGTTTCAACAAGTTTATATCTTCAAGGGAAAAGAATGAATGTGACTAATGTCTAGATTGATTTGTAAAGACAATATTATGAAGAAAGCAAGAGACACTTCTTTTCTCCCATCTTTTCTAAAGGAGAAACTAAAACTTCTTTATCAAGAAAAAGTCAATATCCTTGATGCTGAAATACAGTCTCTAAGGTAAAGTGAAATGTTGTTTTTTTTTTCTTAAAATTATTATGAAATTATCACTTCATAAGAACACGAGCCACTCTTAATTTGAATTTAACTAAGAGAATGTCTGAATGTCGTGTTTTCTGATAGTGTCCCTGAAAGCTGGTTTTACATGAAGTTTTCTCAAGTATAAATGTAGCAAAATTGAATGGACTGCTATTATATAGCAACATTAGCAATATATGGATTTTATAAATTCAATTGAATTATTGTATTTATAGAAATTACAACTTGATATAGAATGTCTTTATCCTTTTTCCCCTTCTTCTTTATAGAAACATCATGTCTGTTAAGGTAGACCAATCAAAGAAAAAAAGAGAAGTTAAAATTTTACCTTGTGTGAGCTCTGCCATAATTAGTTTTCTTCTACTAATATTTTATATCGCAAGTTTTAGAGATCTTAAGCATCGAACTAGTTTAGGCCACATAATGATTTTGGAGCAGGAAAACATGGTTTTGAAGCATGCAGGCAGTGTTTCCAGTCATGTAACCTGCATATCTTTAAACACAAAAATATTTGAAAATGGGTCCTCATATACTCCTCAAAATTTTAAAGGTTTGAATAGGTAGCAAACTATGGAAAAACAGAGGCAGAGGCAACTGCTTTACAGTTTAGTATTCTGGAGTAAACTTCCCCCTCTACACCTGCATTCATGATCCTCTTGCTGAATCTGTTTAATTATGTTTTTCCCTAAATAAACTGTGTTTTCATATATCTGAAATTTCTAGACTTTCGTGTGTGTATAAAAAGAGTTACTGGTAGGGAGTCAAGTTTAAATATCCCATCTGTAGTGGTGAAGTCTTAAACATGCAAAGCCAGTTGTGCTAGTGAAAGTAAAGGAGGATCTTGAATTTCAGCTACGTAATAAATTCCTCCCCCCCTGCCTTTGGCTTGAAGTGTTACATATACTCAGAAAAAAAATATTGGAGGCTAAAATAGTCTGTACATTTCCACAAGTACATTATTCAGCCTCTTGATTTCTCCTAAGGGACATGATCTTTCAAAATGTAAGCTCTGCAAAGCACTTGAGCATTTGCTAAATTTTAATTAAAGTGAGAAATTATATCACTTTTAGTGGGACTATCCTTGTTTTTAACTTTAAGCATGAATTTATGTAGGACTTGCTGATTTCAGTCCAAGATTTCCCAACAATAGGTCTGTTGTACCATGACTGTCTAAGGATATATGCAGAGCAAATTCTGTTCAGGTTATAGTGGATTATATTGAATAGACCAACTACTAAAATTGGAAAAAGTGCACAGAAGATTTCCCAGATGGAAATAAGCATGCATGCAGTGTATGTATCATGCGCACAGTAAATCCAATGCAACCAGAATGTGTCAGACTTACTATGTGTATGCTGCCCAGATGGCCTGCATAACAAACCAAAAGCTTTGGATTCATTGCACAATTTGTCAAATTGATCTATATGTGCACCGTGTGCGTTTGTCTGGAACTTCCTGATGTCAGCATTCCTACTGCTTGCGCTCTCCCCGGCCTGACAGATGCTCAGAAATTCTGGAGAAAATTCTTTAGAGCACCTGGTAAAAATTTCGGAAACGAGTAAAAATCTTACCCTGTTCTTCTGGAGATGTGGTTGACCTCAAATTCATGTGTATCACTGGATCAGAGCAAATGGGCTGAATACATCTGGATTTTGTCTAGGGAGCTTAGGGGACTTTTACTTTACATTGTAACTTTACGGTTAATTTGAGAGTAGAGAAGAAATGTGAAGTTCATGATATTATTAGCAAGAACAACAGAAAAAATGTTAGATAGGGTATTGAAATATTTATACAGCTGATAGTGTTTCTTGCTAATGAATCCTTTACTCTGTTCGGACAACATGTAAGCCTACAAGCTTTACCTAATAATTTTCTGTGTAACTTCACTACTTTAGTACTGATACTTCTAGTATCAGAAATTAAAATAATTTTGTTTTGTCTATTAATAATTTTGATTGGCAATTCAACTATTATTTCTCTGTTAAAGTCTTCCTTCGGCTGCTGAAATGTGTAAAATAATGTTCATTACAGGGATTCTTACAGTGCTTTTTAGATTGCATCTGTAATAATATATTGCATATAAATATAACTTGTAGAAATGTTTGATTGCTCAAATAATATTTTTTATTTCTTCTTTCTAGAAAAGACCTTTCAGAATCTCAGAAGACATGCAAAGATTTGGAAGGAAGGCTAAAACACCAGAAGTCACTCGTTTCAGCCACAAATTCTAGTTGGGTTGGTGGTCTGTGTCTGAAATGTGCACAACACGAGGCAGTTCTTGCACAGACTCATTCAAATGTCCACATGCAGACCATCGAGAGGGTAACAAAGTAGGTTTGGGGGGGGTATTTACTTTCTCATTGAAAGTACAGTTGCTTACATTAAACCATGTAAGTCTCAATGTGTAGGATTGCATTCATAGAGAGGTGTGCACTTACAGAAAAATGGACTCCCAAGTTGAAGTTATAATGCTAAAATCAATGACAGAATATGAGTGTAGGTCCCAGCCGCTTTGAAATCCATGGTAGTTTTGCTACTTATTTCAACTGGGAAAGAATGTTAGACATTATCTTGTAATTATGATAGTTTGGGCTGTCCAGATAATCACTGTTGATAGTCTGTTTCCCACACTTTCTGTACAAACAAACCCTTCACTCTGTCAGAACAAGTATTATGGAAGTCCATATATTTTGATTGATTATTTCCTGCAAAAGTTCCTTTTCTTTCTGTAGTTGGAAGTTTTTCTGGGTCCACTTTATTCTCCTTACGTTTGGGGAACTTTTAGGATACATCAGCAGTGTAATCCTCCCCCCTCCCCCCCTTGAATTTGCTTAGTCGGTCAGGTGTTTGGGATAGGATGCAATGCTCCTCCCTAACTACAATAAGTCAGTGAAAAAAGTTCCTTTGGATAAAAATAAATGATATTATTTGCTGCAGCCCTTTTTAAATTCTAGCTTTTATTTAAATGATTTTAAAAAACAGCTATACAGGCATAATATATATGATTCAGAAATCCTAACATCATTAAGATGTGTTTTTCTTGAGAAGTTCTGCTAGGCAACCATCTTCAAAAATCTCTCCCTTTCTACTTGCTAGTAATAATGATAGGATACTGCAGCCTTCTCAAAGTTTGTTAAACAGACATCTGTTTATTGTCAGATATCTGAAGCTCCTCCGGATTTCTGAAGTTTTAGAATTAGCCTGCCGGATGTGAGGTAGTGGGTCAATTAGAAGCAAGAAGACTGAAGGGACATAGTTCATATAGTCTGTCAGATGGATATTATCTCTGCTCACTAGATGGCTGTTGCCAGAATTTATGTATTTTTCTATTGCCAAGTCCAATAATTTTCTGGGAAAGCTCTCTGTTGCTGAAAAGTCGTATTTCAAAATCTACTTTCATAAGAAAAGTAATTGTCACAGACACTGGAAAACATGAACAAACTATAAGTCTACATTCTTGTCATCTTGTATTATAGTGCAGTTTGAAATAAAAGATTTGAGCTGACCTATTTATCTTTCTTAAACCATTATTTCGGTTTGAGATTTAACGAAATCTGAAAGCTACATCTTCCTGTGATGCAACTTACTAAAACAAAATATATTTCAGTAAGGATTTTTAAAGCAACTTTGTCCAAATCTTATTGAAATTAAATTTCAAAATATGACTGTTAGTTCTCTGGCAAATACAAGTGTATTACCATTCCACACAACATGAAGAAAAAAAAGAAAAAAACCAAACCCAAACACAACAGTTTTCAGCCAGAATCTCTAGTTGTACCTAAAACACAGACAGTTATACTCTTAATTTAAAAGCTTTCAACATATCAAAATAACGAAAAGGTGAAGTTGAGTATTACAGTTTTACTGACCGTGCTTCACTGTTTGGTATAGGTCTCAGTTTCTTCATTAACAAAAGTTCAGAGGGGATGCAGAATCCAGAAGTCTTGTTGTTTAGTTTAGTTCCAGTTTGCTGCAAAGGGCTATTGATTTTCATTTGATATACTTAGTGATACGAATTACTTGTTGAACCTAACTCTTCCTTTTATTTTTTTTCTCCCTGTGTTACATTTAATGATAGTGTAATTTCATATTGCTTCAAGCTGTTTTTTCAGAAACTCGCCTTTTTTTTTTTTTTTTTTTTTGGCATGGATCCCCATTGTGTAATGTCAACAGAATGTTGCTTAGCTTCAATATATTTATGACTTGAGCTCTGCTGTCATTACTGGCAGTTTCACTAATGGTCCATCCTTCTGAAGTGAAGGACTGGTCAGCAAGCAAATGATATTTTTAATATTTGCCAAGCTAGCAGTATGCTGTCTTTCATTCTTAGCATATGCTGGTTTTAGTCTTGCTTCACTTACCATCCTTATGTCTTTTATCTGTTAACATTTTATATTTTGTATACCTTTTGGTTTTTTTCTCTTGAGAAAAGATAATAGAAGAAATATCTGAGGTTTCTTTATATGCAGAGAAAGAGATGACTTGATGGATGCGCTTGTTTCACTGAGACGAAACATGAAAGAGATTCAACAAAGAGAATCTAATGCTTGTGAGCAAGTTAAACAAGCTGTGCAAATGACAGAAGAGGCCAATATAGAAAAAACAAAGGTAAATTCATAAATGACAGCTTTTCAGTATTCAGATCTACTGCAAATGTTAATTAGTTTTCATGCTAATGAGAGAATACACGTGTAAGACCTTTATCACATGTTAATGTGATGTAGTAGGTTTAGAAGGATTGTACTGTGTGACTGTTTCTTAGCAGTAACATGAACTCAATATTTGAGTTCTTAAATTCTCATCAAGGCTGTAGGGTGTGTTGCATTCTTAGACCATCATTTAAAATCTGATGTAGTTTCACAGCTAGGTGATAGAAATAGAATGGTAGAATTTTCAAAGGCATTCAAGACATGTAGGAGGATAATTGTCATGTCACATTTCTGAGCTACTCTGGAAAGAATACTTAAAATGGTTACAAACAACTCTTTTGCCTCAGATGAGTGCAGTGCAAGAACTGATAAGCTAACAGAACTCTTTGAAGATGAGAAGTCCTGTCTCATGCTACCTACAGGAAGCTTTTGGTGCTATGTACATAATAATGATGATAAAACCAGTTTTGATCTAATGCTTGTGTTAGCCCTAGTTACTGTCTACAATCAACTGTTATTGACCTAAATTATTTCCTTGATATTTAGTGACATCTACTGTATTATTAGTGAACTACTATGGAATTGAGAGAGGGGTGGTTTGTTTTTTTTCTAAATGAAATGCTGTTGGTTTTAGTAGTGGACAAGATTGATATAATTGTTCTATCAATTAAATTGGTATTATTCATCCAATGCTGTAAGAGAGTGTGTGTGTGTGTGTGCAGGGTTTTTAACTATGAACAGTGGGGAAAAAAATAACGAGTTGGAAATCCTATGTACTTGTTAAATTTAACTTGAGATTATCAGAGCTCCTTGTTTTTTATTGAACAAAGAGAGGAAGAATCCTGCTGAGCCCGCTGTTTGCCTGTCACATCCTGTCCCTGAGGGATTAAATTTTTAAATTGCTTACTTGTTTACTTTTTTTGGGGTGGGTTCTACAGTTGTCTGATAGAAATGTTATTCACTTACTGCTATTTAAAACTGCACAAAATACTTTTCCTTCTCTATGCAATAAAGTGATCTGATCTTTTTTCATTTGATGTTGGAAATCTTTGTTTTAATATTTAAAAAGAAAATCCTTACAAAGTCTTATTCAGTGTAGCTCATATTAGAAATGTGGCCTAAAAATAAAACTTAGTAAGATGACTTAGTAGAACCTTTAATAAAATGGTTCTTTGTACCTATACTACTGCCACATAAAGAAAGCAGCTCTGTAGGGTCTCTCCTGGCTGCTTTCTTCACTGCAGCAAGGAAATGTGAAGTGCTATACGTTTGCATACAAGACTGAATAGTAGTCTGTTTTTCTATGCTCAAAAACTGTTGTAATATGAAGGAACAGCAAGAAGTCTTTTACTTACGCTGCATTCATTTAGCATTTTTACATGTACTGGTATTTCTCTTGGTAAGTACAGACCATCTTTTATTTTCCCAGTCCTATAGTACTCTTAAGGTGAAGTGCTGTTTTTCTTTGTAATTACCATGGAATCCAATAGAACAGTCCACGTAAGAGAAGTGAGGAGTTAGCATTTGCAAGCCCAATGTGTTATAATTGCAACTTCATCACCCTGTTGACAGAAAGTCTAAGCTCAGGTGCTTATCGTTTAAAACCACCTTCTTTCTTGTCTTTCAGTTGTCTCTGTAGTTTGTGTCCTCTTGCCTATTACATAGAGCAAGGAGGAGATCTGGTAAGGTTAAACTTCCATAGTAGAAGCAAATCCAGGAATTCCAACATAAATTTCATAGAAGTATAATTGTTTGAAGTGCTTGTTATGTAGTCAAAACAGTGGAGCTAACAAAATACACATTTCTTCTTGCAACTTCTTTCTTACAGAGTGGCATTGGTTTACATGTCTACCAAAGTACACGAGTCTGATGCAGACAATTGTTTGCTGATGCTGATGATAAAATCCTGCAGAAAAGGATTCAAGGCAACAACAGAGGAATTCCCTCACCAAGATAGACTTGTGATAGGAAGAGACCCTGAGGAGGGTCCTGCAGAATTGACATAAACTAGTGGAGACTATTAGAGCATGCTCTAAAAATTATGATTTAATCTGCTTCTCTCATGAATAGCCCAACACCAAGGAAATGGCATATAGGGGATTGGCTTTGAGTAAAAGAAAAATTAATTTGATTTGCTTTTAATGGAGTAGTGTATTTCTGATTTAAACTGACATAACACTCAACTCCTATCCCTTTGGCAGGGGTACATCAGCATAAATTGATAGATTTCCCCCCCACCCCACCCCCCCAGGTTTTTTAGAAGAGAGTGTCTACTGTGCTTCTTGCATATGAACTTATGTTTCTTCTCTTTTGATAGAAAACACATCTATAACGTGTTTTAGCAGTTCAAATTAAGCAGGATATTTATGAGTTTTCAGTAGAATTAATCTTTATTTCACTTCAGGGGAAGAACAAGTGGAAGTGCATACATTATTTGTTTGTTTATTTTTCCGTCAGCTATGCAGGTAGGCAGTAACCACAGTGTTTGTAAGGAGTCAAATATTGGAGGCTGATTCCAGTGATGTACATTCAGGAATTTTAAATGCAAGGCAAATAATCATCTTAGTTTTAGAAGAACAGCTACTTATTTGGAAAATATACTATGAAAAATGCTTCCATCTTTGCCATGACTTCTAAAAGCAATTAGATTTTACAGTAGGGTGTGCATATACATACAAACATATACGTCTGTTTTCAATTTGTTAGTCCTATTCTAGATGTTAACACAGTAAAGTATGTATGAACTTCACAATAACTATATACAAAAAAAAAAAGACATCCTTTCTAATAGCAAATTGGTTTCTCTGAAGGCATTAGATAAATACCATGTTTGTTTAAAATTTTAGGTTTCTTCCACTTAAAAAAATATTTTTTTTCTAGGCTCTAGTCCAGTGTGAGCAGCTGAAAAGTGAGATGGAACGGCAGAAGAATCGTCTTGAAAGTGAGTTAGCTGCCCAGCTAAATAAAAGGACTGATGAAAAAGAAGCACTGCGGGAGGAAATGAAGAAGGAAAGAGAGGACTTGGCAGCAATGGTATGAGTTTGGTTTTTTCTATTTGTGTATTGCAATGAGCATATAGTCCTCTTTAAACTTTCTGTTTGCTTGTCTTTCATTTTGTTTCAGTTTTGGATTTGAGAGCTCAGTAAATCACTTCCACCATTGCTTTAAAGCAGTGGTACGTGACTTAAAGTGATGCTTTGAGTCTGAATAACTGAGTTTTATGCTATGTTACTAAATACGTACTGAGTTGTTGATGTTAGGCACTTTATTTTTGTTTGCATAATATTTTCTAATGTGCTTTCTCAAAGTAGGAGAGGGTTAAGCAATATGCGATGCAAGGTTTGTACCTAGCTTCTTATAAAGATTATTATTTAGGTTGCCAAGTCAAGCATTTGGAAGTTAGCACATGTCAAAATTAAGATTCTTTGCTACTTTGAGCTTACATATATATATAAAAATAATGTTACGGTGTCACATATATATTAACGTTACAGTATCGTAATTGCACTCTAATATGGTATTTTTCAGAGTGGTCTTATCATATGCTTAATGTGCCCACCTGCAGGAATGTGTTGGAATCTCTTTTCCCGCTTTTGCTGATGTTTATAAACTCTTTGAGACATAATCTGTCTTATCATTTATCCTGTGACCATTACAACAGAGCCCTGATAACCTTGTTTTACACTTCTAGATGCTAGTGTAATTTGAGTATAAAACACAAGGTGTTTCTGCCCAATGGAATCTACACAGGAAGCCTCATGCTAACAGCAATAAACCTGTGAGACATGACAGAGGAGGCACTTCTAGGGTGATCGGAGAAAGAAATGGGAAGAAGAGTAGAGAGAGACATGCTTCATGAATTAGTGATTTTCAAGCTTGTTTGATTTGCAGCCTCTTCAGCTTTTTTCTGGTGGAGGTTTGGCAACAACACAGTGAATTTCTTTTCTGATTGTAGGCTTTTTCCATGGTTTTGGGCTTCTTTTAGAAATAAGCCATATAGTTTATAAAATCTGGAGGGCACTAACTGAACAGGACAAGCTATTTAAGTGTTTAAAAAAGAGGAGGTTCTCTAGTAGTGTGGTTGCTTGTGCAGTGACTGGAAAGCTACTAGCATAGACAGGGAACCACAGTGATACGGTATTTCTGGTAGTATGAGATGATAGAATAATGTTCTGAAGCTGCTACAGGACATCAAAGCCTTTGATTCCCATTCCAGATATTAAAACAGGAATTAAGTACAGCGATAAGGATTAAGTGATATTTAAGACAAGTGAACTGTTGTAAGTGATCATCAGAAATCTGTTGCCAGGGCAAACTGAAATAAAAAAAGTTGACCTTGCACTGGAGACAATGAAACATTATCAAGCAACTCCGAATTTGAGTCTTTGCTATCTATTGGAAGTTATCCTTGTTATGCATTTAGTTGTTTGGTTACAGATTTGCTTTAGAGCAGAGTCTGCACTCTAAAGTGCAGCCTATTAGACAAGCATTTCATACCTTTTGTTAATAGAATAATGCACTCCTTAGTGTCATGACATCACTTGGTATTTCATCACCCACTGAGATGTGTTTTACTGGAACTGATTCCCACTTTGAGCAGTTGTAGTCCTTTTTTTAAATCCTACGTACACATTAAACAACATATAGTGACAGTATGATGATGTCGTGTTTGGTAATTAAAGATGTGGGATGACTCTAGAAGACTATGATTTACATCTACGTATGATTAACTACTTTTATGTTTCAGGAAAATGAAATGGTAGAAATGGTATACTGTGCATCAAGTCAACCTGCATATGAATATTTTATCACTTCCTTTATGAAGTGATTTGTTTGAAGGGGAGAATTGGCATGATGCATAAATCAGGTGGATGTATAATCAGTGAAAAATGGTTATGAATATATAATCCTCTACGTTTGGCTTTGAATTCCTGTAAGTTAACCTAGAACTGTCAGACACCATTATTTCCACTTATATTAGTAAGCTTCAGGGCTAAATAGCTGAAGGGTCACTGTCTCTGTTTTATTGTTACATTTTTTTAGCATTCAGCAAAATTTGATCTGAATTACATTAGCATTTTTAACATACTATTCCAATATGTGTTTTGTACAACATCACACTTTGACCTATAGCGCTGAAATGTTTTCTGAACTTGAAAATTAATTTAAGATCTGTGGTTGCAATACCAGTTTTCTTTACCTGGGGGAACATGATTTGGTTTAAATCAATCTACATAAGGATGGATAAGAAAGTGTTAAATAGTGGTCTTACAGCTGCAAGAATAATGCAACCGCAGCTTCTGACATTTTGTCCATACCAACAAGTCCTGGAGACTAGTCCGGTTGATGAAAAGTTTCAAATACACTGCTGTATGATAAATTAATTCAAAATAGCGAACCTGTTGTTAAAATCATTTAGCCATATTCTGCTGTATTTTGAATTTATATTTTTATTATATATTTTTACTGTATATATTTATTTTTTTTTATTATATTTTTAATGCTACGTATTTTGGCTACATAACTACAGTTGCTTTCAAGGAGAAAGTCCCACAAGATTTAGATCTGTGGTTGGTCAAATTGCATCATTACAGTGTTCTTGGGCTTTTTGCAGGTGACAGCCATGTCTGAGAATGTGGCCATGTTGGAGGCTCAGGTAGAGAGAATCACAAGGGAAAAGAACTCTCTAGTTAACCAGTTAGAAGAATCACAACATCAGCTTGCATCTCATGAAATGGACATGAATAAGGTAGGCACATTTATAAATGAGTATTGAGCTTGGTTTTCCTTATCATTGTGACAAAAAATGAGAAATTTTTTATTTCTGCATTTTCCTCTCGATTGGTAAAGAACGTGTGATAAATGTAAACTTCATCTGAAAATCCCAGAAACACAGTATTATGAATAAAAACATAACTTTTTCAGTCTGCCAAGTCACCTTGAGAGGCAAATCTAAGCTTTCTACCTTGCGGACTGTGCAAATCACTAAAACTGCAATTCAGTGTTTCATTTAAAGTTGCATTTGGTGTGCATGAGACACCACAGTATTCAACCCCGTCCTCTAATTGCTACCTCTGGGATATGCAGTGCTAACATAAAGGGAGTTGTATTAAATCACTGTTTTTCAAGTACTTTTCTGTAGAATTGGTATGCAGTGTACTGCTTTACTCATTACTGTTGACGGTATGCCTTTTACAAAGATATCTTCCAGTTAAGAATTATAGCTTAACATCTATCTATTTATGTGTATCACTTCTGGGTGCTTTATTTTGCATGTTTCTCAACCTATTAGAGCCTTAATGTGGGTCATAACATGAGAAAGAAAAAGCAATTGTCATCCAAAATTTATGCTGGGGGATAACACGCTATTAAAGTGATTATTTTTATTAGCTTAGTTTTATAGAATCATAAAATTCTTTGGGATGGAAGGGACCTTTAAAAGTCATCTAGTCCTGCAATTGGCAGGGACATCTTCAAGTAGATGAGGTTGCTCAGAACCCCATCCAGCCTGCACTCGAATGTTTCCAAGGATGGGGCATCTACCACCTCTCCGGGCAACCCGTTCCAGTGTTTCACCACCCTCATCGTGAAAAATTTTTTCTTGATTTTTTCATTATTCACTTGTTACAGAAAGAACTTGAACTTCATGAAGATGAGGGGATGCTAAATTTCTATAGAACAGACAATGTGAGAACTCAGATTTGTTACAGCCTCTTGAAATGTCTGTATACCTTACCAATAATCCCAGGGCCAGTCCTACGTCCCCAGTTGTTACCTGCAAGGTTTTGGCAAGCAATTCATTCTTTAGGCCTCTAGAGACTTCTGGAGAGGTTTTCATCAGTTCCTGTCTTCCTCTGCTGCCCCTGCTGGTAGAAATAGGTGAAAGTATTGCAGCAAATTTACAGCAAAATATCATCCAAACTTATTAGAAAATTTAATCCAATTTCAGCTGAAAGACAAATGAGGGATCATTTCAATAATGTCAAAATGGTTTAACTTACCATTTCTGAAACACACTTTTGTTTTTTCAGACTGAGTTCACAGATGACTAGCACCACTTACAGGGCGGGGGCAGTTAGAAAGGTAGTAGGTCTAAATATCCATTGGTCTTGGAAAGAACAATTTTATAGCCTACCGATTTGAAGCAATCTCCCAGGAGAGGTGACACTATGGTTCCAGTCCCTGCTTCAGTTAATGTTAATCAATACAAAGTTGAATAGGTGGTCACATTGCAGTAGTCTATGCTGTGTTTTTATTGCACTGCCCTGAGAGACTGGAAAACTGCATTTGTGTCCCTGTTCTGAATTGAGAAGTCTCAAACATCCTGGAGGAAAGTCCTGACCATTGAGCTGTGGGGACTGTGTGCATCACCCCGACCTTTTTCATCGCCTATGTAAGTGACATCTCTGTCGGCTTGTGAATCTGGCTCCTTGTTTCCAAACTTGGTTTGCCATTATTAAAAACAGCAAATGGCAACATTTTTCCTTTGAGTTTTATCTGAAATATTTTTTCTGCATGCACCAGAAGTCAGGGAAAAAAGTTCGGAGTGGGAATCTTTTTCCTTCATTCTGAACTACGAGGAGACTGAAAAATCCATTATTAGGACAGCACCATCTGCTGATTCTTCTGCGTTATTCGCTTTGTACGATGTATGGGGGAGCTGAAGGCGAAGATGACTATTTTTTTTTTTTTTATTTTGCTCAGAGGAAGTGACATATCGCACTTTGTTACGTCCTTCATATAAAGAAAGGAGGAGATAGAAAGACAGGGTTGGCAATCCATGCAGTTGCATCTTAGGATTTTTTAGTTGCATATGATATTTCAGTATCAATAAAAGATAATGCTTTAGAACTCTGCCATTCTTCAGAGCATTTGCTACTTTGAGTTATTTGCAACACGGCTAAAGTCACAAGCTGTCCTTTGAATTTATAAGTGATGCTGCTTCTTAAAGTTATGACAGTTGGTTTTGTTTTTTCCTAAGGTGATTTGATTGCAGTATGCGTATTTACCTTTACCCTACCTTTTTTTAAGAAGAAGGAAAAAAAAAAAAAAGTAGTGAAAATGAGAAGAGGTATGAGACTCAAAAATAGAAATTATTTTGGGTTGTAGAATGTGTGTGAGGAGATCACTGAGAAGCACAGAGGACTGTAGCAGCAAATTAAAAGTGTGCACATCTAGGAAGCAAGTCTGGTGAAAGAATATGACTGGGGCAGGGAAGCAGAGTGAGTTGGAAAGAAAGTTCTCTAAGAGTAGCTGTGAGTAAACACATTTGTGTTCTCATTAGGGAATGTGCATGTATTTATGTTTGGTTAATTAAGGTGGAATGAATAGGCACAAAGTGGAGGTGATTACACCGGGTAAGGACAAAACGGGGACAGCTTGTCCACCATCCTTCTCCATTCTGGACAGATAAGATCAAATAGAATCCTTTAAAAGTCTTAGACTGGCAAATGGGAGACTAACATCCCTGCGAAGCAGTAGTGGAAGTTGTGTGGGAGGGATTGGTGTGGGGTTTTCTTCTTTCTCTTTCTTTCCCCTCACCCCTCCCCAGACCTTCTGAAGTTGAGTTGCCTTCAGGTGGAAAGGAATGAGGAGGTAACATAGTGAACATCCCAGCAGCAGAGAATAATTGTTGCCTTTGTGGAAGTGATACTACATTTCTTTAAATGTTGCTTTGATCCCTTTCTTCTGGCCCATGCGTATATTTGAATTAGGCATTGCTTTTAAAGAATTTATTTTCAGTTTGTAGTAAGTCTATAATGCTCTGATGTAACTTTGAAAATTACCGTATTGACATCTAAACATTTTCTTTCGTAACAGTGGAAAATTGGCAAGATAAGAAACTATGCCCTTATATAGGAGTATGATAGATCCTTTACTTCTAGGTTTTGAAAGTGTTGACGTAGACTTTCTTGGGATTTTAGAGAGAATGGGAGAAGAATATAAAACCAGCAACTGCAGTTTAACTGTATTTAGTAGCACATATATTTACAACATAAATATTTATACGTAGCAAAATCTTGATCCAAATATAATCGAATCTAGAAGGCACTGCATATTTCAAAGTTAATGACTATATAGAGCATTCAGATCCACCTTTTTATATAAAAACATTTACCATATGTAGTCTTAAAATATCTGTAAATTAAAATATGTTGCATTTAAATGACCTCTAGAGGGCACCAAAAGATCTAATTGCAGACCCTGGGCTATGGATTCTTCAAGCTACAGATCGTGTTGTCTGTATAATCTAACAGGTGTGTGGAGAAATGCGCTATCAGTTGAATCAAACCAAAATGAAGAAGGATGAGGCAGAAAAGGAGCTCAGAGAGTACAGAACAAAAACTATAAGGGAGCTTGAAATTAAGGACCAGGTAAGAGATAATACTGCTATAACTTTGCAGTTATTAGAAACCTAAGTAGAGTTATTTCGGAAGATGGAATGATTCGTTTTTCTAATAGTGGTCATTTATTACTGTTAAATCGTTTCTAAATTAATGGCAACAAGCCAGCTATTGCTGTTAAATAAATACCTCTTGGTTATCTTATTCTTGTTTTCAGCCCTGGTATGTTCAGTTTTACAATAATACTCATCCCATGCTTTCATATAGAATTATTCTATCATATGTATTCATGCAACATACTTAAATTGTATGTACTGTATACATATGTTTATACACTTTTTCTCACAAATAAATCCACACATAATTACATATACATGCAGCCTGACAAAGCATTAAAGACTCTAAGTATAACCTAACTATACCAAAAATGAAAATCATTTATATTCCAGTTTCTTTAAAGATTCAAGGTTAATGAATGCTGGGATTCATAGAAAAGTTTAAAAAAAAACAAAAAAAAACAAAAAAACAAACAACAAAAAAACCCCAGAAAAACAACAACAACAAAAAACCTTCTAGAAAAAATAACTTTATAAAAATTCCATTAGGCATGAATTGTTGATTATCTAAAACTGTGTTTTATAATAATACAAAACCCAGTATATGCCTTACAGGTAGTCTGAGAAAACATCCCATGCAGTAAGAAAGATTATTAGAGTAACCTGCGACATACTTGGCAAACAGCTTGAAGAGGTGTAATCTGAATCTTTTGAAGTGCCCCTTTTGTTGAGGTTCTATCCATTTTTCTCTAGGTATTCAAACTTCCAGTTGTTCCTTGATAAGTTGTGATTTGCACATGAGAGTGGATGTCTTCTGTATACATAGATGTATAAGATGCACACGAGGATAATTTTTTTATATGCATTTTGTTATTAGAGCAGCCTATCCAACAGGTTTTAAATAATTCTTTTTCTTGTAAATAACTGAAAAAAAAAAAACGGTCCCTGTGTGAGAATATCTGTAAGGAAAAATGCAGTATTTCTAAAATTACATTTTTATTTACCAGTTCCCCAAAATCTTCATGTAGGACAGTAAGTTTATTAACTTAATAGAGTACGAGCTTATGCTGGAAGCAATCTTAATTCAAATTATAATAAAAAGATATGTAAAATCCACAAGAGAAGTTTATTAGATAAAATAACTCTTCAATATGTATAGAAAATCATACAGCGCAGAAAAACAGGGGCCTTAAAGTATTTTGTTTTCAGGGTTGGCTTTTTTTTTTTTAACTCCTGCATCCTTTAGGCCTAAGGACACTTTAAAAAACAAAAGCCAGGCTTGTCGTCTGTGTCTTGACAGATATCACAGATAAGAGAGTTGGCATAATCTTGGCATACAAATAAAACAGGATGTGTTTAATAAGATATTTGAAGAAGTATCTTGGATTTTTAAATCCTGTTCTCCAACTTGCTTCAGGATTGCCTTTTGAACAAATTGCAAAATTTAACAAAATATTTTAACCTCATGTATCGACATACTGGTATTTTATTCAGTGTGGGAATGAATACACCAAAATGTGGTGATTTATAATTTGATATAATTAAAGTGAAGTGATGGGAGGGGGAGTTCCTATCAGCAAAGGTTATTAGAATAATTCAGTAATTACGTAAAGTAATTATATTGTTCAAGTATGATTGTTGGTTCCTTAAAAAAAGGAAGACAAACTATTTTGAAATTCTCAGGAACAGCATCTAGCAGCTGTTTTATAGCTGTGACTCTAGTAACCAAGGAAGTTCTGTATCGGTCCTAATATTATTTAATATGTTAAAAGGCAACCAAAAATGTTGTGTGTATGTTTTGGGGTTTTGCTTTTTTTGCCTTTTTTTTTTTTTTTTTTTTTTTGTAAATCAAATTTTAACAAAAGTTAGTAAGTCATTACAAATTATTTCATTTAAATGAAATGAAAACAGCTCAATCACGTCTAGCTTTGTATTTAAAGAAAAACCTAAAATGTTTCATCTTACGTGGCGCTGAATAGCAAACAGTAATTGTTCTTTGGTCTCTCAGCCATGACCTGACCTTCTGGCTAAGGGAGAGAGAGTTGATACCTTCCTTGGCCACCATCTGTTCATAATAAATACATATTTATTTTTTAAAAGTAGAGAGACAATAGTGTACGAAAATTTTCATGCTATTCTATATTAAACGGTGCATTTTTCTGTTTTAAAAGGAAAGAATTGTGTTTCAGACTGTCTTTTGATATATTGAAAGTGAGTCTACTGTTTCTTGAGGTACGATTGTATTTTTAATTGTGCTGTGGAAAAATTTTAGTTTTGAAGATGTATTTTAGTTTATATGTAGTGACTTTTAAAAAGGGATTGAAGTTATTCAGCTGTGCCAGAATAGGCAGAAATCCCCATATGTAAAATTTAGGATCATCAGATACGTGTATGTCAGTAAATACAGATATGTATTGATCATACACTGATATTTATAAAGTTCTTAAAAACTGAATTGTATCATTTAGGAAAATTAAAGGGAGTATATATCTTTGGTCTTATTCTCTTTTATTCTAATCTCTTTTCCTATCTTTATTAGTCAGTTAAGACTAATAACAAATATTGGTTCCTTGGTGTGACTACGTGTTATTAATATCTGACATGAGTATTTCTTAGGAAAAAATGAAGAAGCACTGAGCAATGTTACCATTTAAATTGAGTAAGTGTTTTGTAATATCATCCATCGTGAGCCTGATTAACATTAGGATTATGGAGGGAATGGGGGGAAAGACATATACCACACAGTTTCTCTACACAAAAACTGCATCTGTTCATCTGGCCCAGTATGTTGTAAAGTAGCATAACCTAGTGCCCTCTCTTTTTCTCGCTCAGCTCTCCCGTTGTGGATGTAGCTGTGCTGAAATAACAGTGCCTTACTTAATACTTTTCCTTCTTAGGAACAAGCTTTATAAGTTATACTGGTATAATGCCTTCATGGCAGTAAACTCTGTCCACACTAGGGGTTGTACTAGCACAGCTATATCAGAGAAAAGTCACGCCCTAACCTAAATAGCTGTTATCAGAACAAAAATTGTGTGGCATATTTGACACAGCAGGACTTCACTTTTATAATACTTTTTCTGTGAATTTGGAAGCACTGCGTGGCATAATTTGTGCATTTCTAATAGAAATCATACTTCTGACACACTATGAAATCGTTTCCTCAGATTAGCATCACTTGCTCTTTTCTGCTCTGCATTATAAAAATAAAAATGAAGTACACTGTTAATCATTTGCTTTCTGTTTGTCTGTAAATCATTTTTATTTGGTTTATAAAATCTTGCAAGCTTCAGCATGTAGAAGTGAAAACAGCTTTGTAGTATTGGTTTATGCAGTCCCAGCCAATTTGGGCGTCATCCTTATTAGGTAGCTCTTACCAGTAGCATTGCAGCACTGGGAGTTGTGGTCTCCTTGTAATAAAGCAATAGGACATGTTAAATCCAACTTCAGAAACTAACTGAAGCTTTTAAATTTTATTTTACCATGTTTCGAAGAATTGGATAAATACTTTGGTTTAGAAATAAATCCAAGCTGGTAATCTTAACCTGTAAAAAGCTATTCTTTTAATACTGTCTTTAAAATCGGGCAAACGTAGTTTGAAGCAAAGGACTACAGAATTCTGTTACCTACCTTGTAGGTGACAGAACGAAAAGCTCCAGAAATGTTATACCAAAACCCACAGATTTTTATGAGTTGCCTGTATGGAAGTTCATAAGCCCAAATAAGAAGAAGTTGGAGAGTCACTGATATGCACAAGCTATGCAAGTGGAAAGAGCGACACATGAAAGCATTTTTGTGTAGTATGACAGAACCTAAATGATATCTCTGTACACTATAGACTGACAATTTTGCAGACAAATAAAAATCTGGCAAAATTGCAGTCCAAAAGCATTTTGCCAAACGGTATTTTGGGAATGTTTATCTCATCTGTGATAAATCCGTGATTTATAGTAACCTAATTTAGACATTTTAAGTGGAGAGGTTACTGACTCTGTCTTCATCAGAAATAATGCAGGACAAGAATTTGCACGTATATTCTGGCAATGCTGCAGAGTGTCTGATGCAAGACCAATACAGCCTTCTGAAGACACTGATTCACTGAAATGTCTTTTTATGAATAGGTATCAGCCTTCCATGAGATACAAGATTTTTCACAAGCTGGGACATTCAGGATATCACCAGATGTTTTGAAACTTAGAAAAATTGCAAGTTTCAATAACGCTGGTGAAGATGGGTTAGGATTATATTATATTATATTATTATCTGTATTCTTGTAACAGTCCTATACCTAAGATATTGTGACCTCGTTAGTTAAAAAGATGCTCTGGAAGTTCTATTTTGAAAAGAAATTCTGTTATATCAGTAAACATACTTGAATACTATTTGGCAGGGAGGAAAAGCCCCAAACCTAGCAGACAGCTTGAAACTCTTAGCATCAAATTTTCTTACCTGGTCCGATCTTGAGTATAATGGCCTTAAAAGTAGCAAAACCAAATTGCTTTTGGACAAGAAAGCACTAAGAAAATGTGATAACCTTTTCTGTAACTGAACTCTTTTTAATGTATCATTTTCAGTTTGGGGCATTCAATGCACTAATTTGAAAATGGGTAAGTAAGGATGGAGTAAAATGATAGTACTTTGTCTTGCTTTGATATGAATTTTCTGACCCATTCAGGAGGAACGTAATTCTTTTTTATAACTGAACTTACTAGCTCATTTCAAGATTTTTGATCTACAACCCTGCAATATATAACAAAAGAAATGTTTAATTACAATTATGATATGGCTGCTGCTGCTCTGCTATGGCTTTCCTCTGTCAGCCATCCATTCCTCGAGGATCAGTGGTATGAGCAGCCTTCATTAAATTCTTTGTCATGTTTCCATAAGAAAAAACCCTGGGACTGGGATTCTCAGGAGTAGAATTTTCTGTACTGATTGGTCTGCATTTTCTGTACTGGTCTGCTTCCCCTAAGCAGCTGTCCTGCTAAGAGGAATGACCCAGTTGGTAATCAGGATTTTGTTGTTCATAGGTGTAGTTGGCCCATGTAACATTGCTCCATGTTCTGTCATCTGGAAAGCGAAAATCATTTATGTGCACTAAACATTATTCAAAGTAGGAAAAGAAAGTAGGAAAAGAATTGCATAGCTCTTGGTATAGTGTGTACATGCGTTATATTTAAAGAAATGCTTATTTTCTGTTGTTTTTTTTTCCTTAGACTAGAAAAGTGGTTGCTTTATCAATAGTCATTGTGCCAACAATCAGAAGAAAAAGGGGGTAAAAGTCTCTGACTATCACTTGTCAGTTGTTACCGCATAGGTTTTCTTTCCAGCTATTCCTTAATGCTGTCCAGGAAAAAAGAGCCAATCCCACATCAGTAATCTCAAATATGTGTTTGAAAGGATAAAAAGAATAAGTTTTTTGTTCTCTCCTGTTTTTCTATAATGAAGTAGGAGTAATCTTCCCCTTCCTTTTTTCTATACGCATCCCTCCTTTTCTGAAATTCCTTTATCAGCAAGCAAACCATCTATTTTGCACCACCCCATTCTCTCCCATGCCCCTGTCCCCCCCTCAGTGCAATCCATTAAAAAAAAAAAAAAAGAAGAAAAATCTTGTTCCACTGTGGAACAAAATCACTTTCTTATTTCTGCTGGTGGCTGCCGAGCTAATCTCCAGTACTGCAATGTTGTCTGTTAAAATGTGACTGTAGTAATCTCCATGGGTTTGTAAGTTTTGTTCCTGAATAGTATTGCAGTTCAAATATTTTGGCAAATTAAAAGCAAATATTTTCAGGGAAATAATGAGGTAAAATCCTTGTATAACATGTTTCAGCTATTCGCTCTTGTCTGTTTCCCAGGGTATTTATCCACAGTATCCATGTTGCTCTTTGAGAGTTTGCACAAGGACAGACACTTAAGATTATTGCTTAATTAAAAAATTGTGTGTGTGTGTATTCATAAATATACATTAGCAACATTAATTTTTTTCTTGCCCCAGCTAACAATTACAGGTAGAAAGGTTTGCTTCAACAGGATGTGTGCATCCCCCTCCATGCTATTCCAAGGAAGTTCTTCCAGCGCCCCTGCTCTTCCTAGCAAACTGCAGCATCCTGTCTCTATTAATTTTCAATCTATTTGGAAGCAGAGGGTTTGTGGCTGCTGACTTTTGCTTAGGTAATGGCTCTCGTCTTGAGGCTCTGCCTTTTAGTGGAGCGCATGGGGTGCCACAGTACTGCCAGGTGCCGTTACATTTCTTTGCAGTAGAAGTGACAAAGTGGTCACAAAACTAATTCTCTTTGAGGAATTCGGGGGTCCCATCAGATCAGGCTAGAATAATAGCCACCCAACAAATTACAGCCTGCATTGCTTATCTAGGTTGTGTCTTCACTTGTCCCTCTGGTCTTCAGAGGTCAACTGATTTGTGAGCCAGCCATAGGGAAAACCCTTCAAAGGATCTGTGGGTGTTTATTTGGGGTTACTTGTCTTCTTGCTTTTCTCTTCACATGAGTTGCCTTTCATGTCATGGAAGGTTTTCACATTTCTGTTTTGGGCTAAATGATTTGTAGACTTTGCAGTTGTCTTATGGTTTTTGTGAAGTGACTTCTTTGAAAGAGGTGGTCTTTGTGGACTCTTTTAAGCCTTGTGTACATTGTACTTCTTACTATTTTTGTGTGTTCTCATAGCTTTATAATAAATCTACTTGCAGAAAGGAGATTTCCCCTTTAAAACCCCATGTAGTTTTCATAACTGCTTTGTATCCTCATTCTGATTTGAATGGGAAGCAGCAGTAATTCATAGAGAGTGCGAAAGGGAGAAAAACATTGTTGGGACATGGTGGGTGTTAACCTCGTGATGGCCCTAACTCTCTTTACAAAGTTGGATAGTTCTTCAGGTGCAATATGCTATGTCAGATGGCCATGCCTGGGAGGTCTGAGGTTTAGAGACCACTCAGAACCTAAAGTTGCTTGATTGATATCAGGATTAGGCTAGAAATGACTGCAAGTGACCCCTGCTGCCTATGGACTGATAGTCATCTTTCCAAGTAAAATACCTCAATCTCGCTACAAAACCTGCCTTGTTTTGTTGGGGTTTTTTAATTAAAAAATAATTTTAAAAATTGTGTTATAGTAGGGTATGATTGTTCTGTCCCTGATTAATTAGTATATTAATAAGTAAAGAAGGCAACATGGATTGAGATCAGTGTTAAACAGAGCAAAAATTTCCTGTCACTTATATATAATGTTTAAGTGTACATGAATGGCTGTACTGGTGGCACCTCTTAGAAAGACCTTGATTATAGCCTCATTCCTGTGCACTGTCACTGATTTCATTGCTTTGAAGGGCTACTTTAGTAAATGAAACTAAGCATGTGAGCATCAGGGCCTGTAAAATTTTACTGTGGATTAATTTGAAGCGTATGGGTTTTTATAGATGTTGATTGCTTTTTGGGGATGTACCTGCAAATACCAACCACCATAGTAATTATATGTAATTTTGTATTACTTTATATTTGTTCTTGTATTTTAAATTCTATTTTATGCCCCTTTAATCTTTTAATGATGGTAGGGAATGAAATATGAAATAAAAAGAAAGTACTGTAAATTCACAAAAATATTTTCCCGTCCAGAATTATTTTACTACAGAATCTGTGCAATGATATAGTCAGTGCAGGTTATATTTATTATATATATATTTACAGGTTATATTCTGTATATATCAGGTGTATTTTCTTACCTGATGTGTGAGCATACTGGTACAACAGTGAATGTTGTAAATCACTTATTAATTCATTTGGTTTTAGCAGGTTTTTGATTTTGTTAGAAGTCGTCTAAAGTTGTTCTTGCATTTACTGCAGAGTATGAGTTATTTTATCACTGCTTAATCATTCTCATTTGTTTAAAAAAAAAAAAAAGCGTTTGTCTTTTCTGTCAGTTTGCTGCTGTTTAAAATTCTGTGAAAAACATCTGCCAGTTTGGAATTTAAAGTTGCATTTTTCTGCATACAATAGAATCAGCATCAGTATGAAAAGAATTAAACAATTATTTTAATCTTTAATTTGGCTTGTTTTGAATGAAATTATTATTTCATTTTATCAGAATTTGTAGAGATAAGGAGATGTCTAGTTAATTAAACAGCACATTTTTACAACATACATAAGTATTGTTAGGTGAAGATAATTTCAGATAATTTATGAAGAGGATATTTGAAGATTGAGACAGTGTTCGAGAAATCATCTTTTATGTTTTCCAGTAAGTTGCATTTTTGTCACTGAAGGAGCATCTCCAGTGTGTTCACCTAAAAATGCATTGTGAAAATCAGAAGGTAATTTGTAAACTCATCATAAACTAATGAATGAGAAGTGAAACACTCACTCTAAGTGTTTCAAGAAAAAAAAAAGTAGAAGGGTCCTATATGCTTCAAAGTGGAAAACTTAAAATATAAAAGGTGGTTGGTGGTAATACTGAAAAAAGAATTATTGATATAGAATAAAATTTTGCTGCAGTGATATTTCACCAGTGCTTTAATTTTTGTTCAGTGAAGCTTCTTTCTTGTAACTGAATTGGATATGCATGTGGACTGGTGTTAATGTGTTTCAACTTACTAATAATGATGATTGCCTTACTGAGGTTTAGCATGCCATCTTTCAATGGCAAAGTGCCTGTTGATATATTTGGGAGTTTAGGCAAGTGCAGTGCATGACAGATTAAATAGTACTTCTAAAATTATGTGCAGAAGTAATAAGAATATTAAAGTTGTGGAGTTAAGCACCAGAAGTTGCCTGTTCCAACCTTAATGTAGTCTTGTTGTACATATACATTATGATAATTCTGTTCCTTGTTATACTGAAAATCTGTTTCAGATTTTCTTAAACGCAAGATTGTCATCTGTCTTTTTGCAGTTCTGTGCTCCATCTCTTGTCTCTCACATACATTGAAAAGTTAAGTACCTTGAAGAAATACTCTCTGGTCATGTTGTAAAAAGCTGTATCACAAGTGATAGGCACTGAGGGATCAAATTAACGCTGCATGAGAAGCAGAGTTGTCAGCAAAATACTTTAGTTGGTGGTTTGTTTCTGTTTCTCTCGCTACAATTACGCTGGGGCCCAGATAGCAGCTGCAGAACTGCTTGCAGCTTCCCAGTAGAAGAAATGGGAACTAAAAGTAACATGAAAACTAGTTTGAGTCTGAGTAGCTTTGGAAAGATGCTGCCTGATAAGGTTCCCTGCAGGAACAGTGAAGAAGATTCATTGGTTCTGTAATTTCTCTATATTTTAAATGGTGATTATACTGTGATGACTTAGTGATGGACTGGACTTAACATATTTCAGGATAGAGTGTATACATTTGTGAGACTATTACTGTGTGTAGGAGAGGGGAGCAGGTTGGTTTTTATTGTATAAACTAGCCTCAAGTTCTGAGGCTTCATATGTTTCAAACTATTATCTGAGTTTTTAAACCAAAGTAACATGTAGCATTCACAGCATGGGCTGTGTATTTTCAGTGTGATGATGCGTGGCTCCTACCAAATTATTTTCAATGAACGTTTTCTGGTGTTTCAAAAAGAAGAATTTGGTTGATATCCCTAAACATACCTGGATTAGATGCTTCTGGTTTCTGAATTGCTGTTAGCGTGTTCCCTTGGGCAGCATTTTTCTGCCATCCCATTCTCATGAGGTTGTCTGCTGTTTCTGCCATGGTCATTGCCAGAATTCTTGTGTAGAATTCCTACTCTTCATACAGCTCACGCCGTGAGTACCCCTAAATATTGGTATTTTAAGAATTTTTTTTATATATATCTATATCTATATATACACCTACACACATGCACAAACACACACGTACATTTGTGTGTGTGTGTGTAAAGGAGCTGATTCTGAATTTTGGAATTACTGATGAAAGTAGCAGAAGTAAAATTTTTCTTCAAAACCTATGTTTGCTTTCTTGATACTTTTTATAGAAATCATAAGACTCCTGTGAATCTTTAAAGATCCTGTCATGGAGTCATTCTCTGAGAATTTCCCTCTGCACTTCCATGACAACTGAAATCTACGGATGTGTTCTTGGATTCAACCCTGCAGGTTCAACATCTGGCTGATGGAAGCAGAACATTTTCACCAGAGGTTCTTGCACTTGCTTCCTTCTGTGGGTCTGTGTCAAAACCTGACTGAGCCTGTTTAACTCAAGGCAATGGTGTAAAGCCCATCTGTTCCTTGAAACTTTTCCCTGAAGGAGTGATCGAGAGTGTATTTATGTTCTCAGCTGTGGCTGTGCTTTTTCAAATACTTAGTTGATGCTTTTTGACTAATTTGTGGTTTGGTTTTTTTAAAGGTATGCTGAATGGATGTATTCTTAAAGCAAATTTTAAGAATGTGGCAGAACTTCCCTGTCTTTAACTTGTAAAGACAGTGAAGAACTTGTGTCCCTGTTCACTACGAATGGAGAAATAACATTAATAAGCTGCTGCTGTTAAGAAAAATAGAGTGTAGAGAACCCACTGAGACTTCTGTTGTTCTACTCAAAATATGCAAAAGTCTCTGGAAATAAGTGAAAATGCAAAGCATATGTAACTGAATACCTTTGCACACCTGGTTTTAAAATATTCTGACAGTGGAATAGGTTGTTACATTCTTTAGAGGGGAAGAGTACTAACAGTTTTGCAGATAGTTTCACTATCTTTGTATTCAAACTTGGAATTACCGATTTAATTTGGTGGGTGGTCTCTCTGATAAAGCAAGGTGACGTTCAAATTCTAATCAAAATTTCCTTCGTGAACCTTTGAGTGCTCTTGGGGGAAAAAAGTGTACAGTTAAGTAATTAGCAAAATTAAAAATAAATAAAAAAACATTATGAAGCCTTTTTCTGGATGAAGAGATTATGTTTGTGACATCATGACTCACTGTAAGTGCTTTAGGTTAACATTTTCATGGGAGGAAAAGAAAACATTATTACGAAGGTGCTTCAAGTGCAAATATTGGGACGGAATTACATTCATTTGTTCTTGTAGAATGTTTGAATGAATAATTTCATTAACTGAAGAAGATATTGAGGCTTGTCTACATGAAGAAACCATCACAAAATAAATTATGGTATGAATTTAAAGTATAATAGCTATTCAGCACTAACTCCTTATATGAACAATTTTATTCTGTACTACAAATGACCTTTCACAGTTTAGTTGACTGAAAAACATGCAAGTTCCCTCAACGCCCAACAACGAATAAATATTTATGTAGGGAGTTAGTGCAGAATAGTTACTACATGATAAAACTACATTGTTAGCTTATCCTGTACTCCACTGGCCTCCTGAAAAGCATCCTTAGGACAAAGTATAGTATTACGTTACAGATGTATTCCTACAGGTACTTGTTTGTTGTATATGGACGTAGAGCAAACTGTATTCCTTCTGAGAATATTTGTGAAAAATGTCTAAACTGTTGACAATACGATTCGGTTAGAGATAGTGAGTCCAGTGTGCTTCTCTGGAATCAAAGGTGCTGGTCATGCAAATTTGCTTATTGTCATTTGTAAAATAAATCAATAGACTCATCGACTGAGTTAGATTTACTTATTTGGTTTAGTTGACATGTAAAGACTAATGATGTTAAGAAAATGATAGGATTAATAGCAGCTGGTATGTTTAGGAGTCAGTAATAAGTCATAAATAACTTATTTTCAATAATGGTAAAATCACAAAATGACCTTTATTCTCTTGCATAATATTACATGAATATGACAAAGCTAAATTCTCATGTGTTGTTGCTCATGTAATAGATAAGCAAAATAAATGACGACAAGAGCTATCCTATGTCCAGCAGCTTCTGAAGGTGGCCGCTGTTCTGCTGCTTTCTGGCTTTCTAATGCAGTGAGTTCAGGACACAGATATGGAAGCCTTCACACGAGAAAATCAGAAAATGATTGAATGTGTGTATCTCTTAAGCCGCGTGAAGACAATAACATTGGTTGTGTATTAATGTATTTAAATATGCTATGCATTTTAGCTTTTCATAAGAATGTAATTTCAAATACTTTTAATTTGCTTGTTTTGCAGTTTTTATCAACAAACAACTTTTGTTCTAAACAAAAGCGTGCATTATTTTTCAGGAGCTTTGATCACATTAACATTTATTGTCTTAAAACGTATCTCTATGCATTTCTTAAATACACTTTCTTTGGTTCTACAATTTTCTAAGAAAATAGAAAAACTAGGATTAGAGCTGAATGGAAACAAACAGCGTTTGGAACAAGCCCAGCAGGATGTGACAGGAGCCAGAGAGGAGTGCCTAAAACTGACAGAACTGCTGAGTAAATCTGAGCACCAACTGCACCTCACCAGGTACCCCTTATCCTATTACATGCTGTAGTACCAATTTCATTCTGCTAATTTTTTGCCACAGGCTTCCCCACAGTTGTTACAGATACTTGCAGTCATTGACTGAATGGGCAGCCCTCAGTCATGTTAAAAGTGGAGATTTAAATAAGCGAGTAATGAACTACAAAGTGAGTTATGAACTATGACTTATGAAAGTGAATTACTAGTGTGAAGAAAAGGCAATATTCAGCTCCAGTGATGAGGTAGCATGCTTTTGGGCAGGAAGAAGAGCAGGGGAGAGGGCGGCTACATTATTTTTGTTGTTGCTGTGTTTGGTAGGATGCAGACATTTTAAATGTTGTTTGAGACTGTAGTGTACAGCAGCACCTTTAAGCGTAGGAGTTCCTAACCTGAAGTTTCTGCAGCAGAATGACCAGGAAATGCATAAATGAACATAATCCTGTTAAGCTGCATTGAAGATTAAATAATCAAAAGGTAATATGACTGTCTATGAATAGGAGGTAAGCTCAGATACGTGAAGAGGATGTTTTAAGTCACTTGCTCAGTGGAGATGTGGTACAACACAAACACTGTGCGACAAGAGACTTTGCCTGAGCTTATTCCATCCTTGGATATAGCTCCCAAAGCCATTTACTGTACTGTTAATTACACATTTCTAGAAAACACCAGAAGGTTAACATGCCAATTATTCATTGCGGCTTGAGTTTTGGTAACTGCAGGACTTTTTCCTTTTGCCACAGAAAATGCTATTGCCTGACTGTTTGCAGGGTTTTGGTTGGGGGGGGGGGGGGGGGTTTGTTTTGTTCCGTCCCCCCGCTTCCCCCAAGAGTGAACATCCAGAAAATAATCTGGCAGCTTTTACTCAGTCCTTAAGGAAAAGAAGTTAAGTTAGTTTAAATTTTACATGGGGGGGAAAAGACCCTTCAGATTTTTATCACTTAACAGAAGTCTGCGTATTTATCCAAGTCTCTTACTCTTTGGGCTTTGTAAGAATTCTGCCATTGAGTAACTGGAAATAAAATAGAGCCTCGCCTAAACTATTAAATTCAATGAATCGCTTTTTTATTCAGCTACATTTCTGTGTAATTCAGAGCACGGTTGTTTAACAGATGGAAGAAAGTACCACTCTAACAGCCTGTATTTAGAGGAAAAAATATGCTAGAGGTTAATGAACTTGAAAAAAGTTTTGGGTGAGTTGTTAAGATATCTAAAGTTTGGATTTAGCAGAACTTTATTAATAATGATTTGTTGTGATAGTTAACCAAATGGCTTACCACGCTCCTTTTAGCAAAAGGCTGATTATATGCAATAAAGCTCTGGATATCTGGAGGAAATCTGACTAGCCAAATTTTTTTTTTTTTTTTGTGAAAATACTCGACTTGTAAAAATGAGGACTATTGCCTACTTTTACATAGCAAGGTACTTAAAGCTGGATACCTAACATACAGATGATTCAGGTAGCTTTTCAGTCTATGGTCTCTGACTCGGGGAGTCTCTGAGATGCGAATCGCTGGAGGCTGGGAACAGTATTTTGGGCAAGTAATGCTCTGTACTGGCCCTGTTCTCATTCAGTTTCACAGACGTCTGCTTTTCGAGACAGATGCTGAATTGCCACAGCTTCTTTGTCTGACCTAGTGCAGCCATGCTTCTGCAATGTCCTAATCTTTATTTTATTTTTTTGTACTTTGTGTTCATGTTATGGCCTCTGCTTATAAGTATGCTTATAAGTAGTGAAATGTTTTCTATGCTGACATCTAATTGTCAGAAAAATATATACACTGAAGCGTGGGAAATAGGTTCAAATCTTTCTCCTTGATATTCCCTAAATTCTATAATACTTTGTTCTCTGTAGGTTTTTGTGTCCTCCTTATCTTTGGAGTGTCTGTGTGCTTTCTAGGAGTACAATAGGTGATGTTGCTGTCACGGGTGAAGGGGGGGGGGGGGGGGGGGAACAAGAGGTGAGAGATTCGTTGCTCCTGAACTGTTGCCTGTTGTCCCCACGTACTTAGATCAGTCGGGCAGGGTTAGAGATGTTCTTGCATAGTCATCTGTTTTCCCTGAGTCACAGAGGAAAAGATCCCCTACTGAAATGAAACTTTTCCTTAGCCTGTACTCTTTTTCTTCCTCTCAGATCACTTCCTGGCAGAGCAGGTTTTTTGTATTAGTGAAGGTATAAAAGTTACATGTCTCTAGTGGCATTAGTTTTGCATTTTGAACTCAGTATGTTTTTAATAGATTGGTACATCCGTAGTTGTTGCACCTGAACTTTATTGGCTTACGGTCTGCCTTCTTTCATTGCTTTTTCCCTTCACCTCAAATGGCAGCTGTGCCAGTGAAGAATACTCACTTGAAGGGTAGTGGTAACAGCAATCCTATGGGGGTTATAGAATCGTTCACTGTGGCACTTGCCAAGGAAAACAGATTTTAAGCTCTAGACTCCTGCCTGTGGGAAGCTGCTGCAGAAATTGCACTGATTTAGTGCATCTCTTGGGTATTCTGGCCTGGGCCTCATCTTGCTGATTTCCCTCTTTTCAGGAGAGGACCAGCTGGTCCACTCCAAGTCTTCTCACAACGCTGGACTTGAGGGAGGCCTGTACGGCTGTTACGCGGTTGTGGATAGTCTTTCTGTTGCCTTGCGTGACCTGTCTGGGTTGTTCTGGCAAAAATTACAGGTAGCTGAGGAGGTGCAGAAAGAATTCTTTCTTTTGTATGAATTTGCGTATTACTAAGGAGAAAAGTTCCTTACTAATCCACTGATTCTAAGTTTGGATATTGTAAATAAATACGATAATAAAACAAATATGAGAACTTTGGATTTTAATGTATGAAAATGTGATGATAAATATTACATGAATGGATTAAATGAGAAAGAGCATGCAGTCCATGTCTTGATGAGAAAAAGAAAGTGCTCTGCAGAACTGCACTCTTTTCCAGGAGTCCCACTTCTTTTGCTGCATCCTAGTTTTCAGACACCGTTGATTGATTACCAACTAAACAGCTTCTGAGTTAACAAAATGTACTTGTTAAAAATCAAGGAAAAGGTTATAATTAGCTATTCTAAACCATTGCCACAGAGTTTAAATTTGCCTTTTCCTGTCACCTTTCTTCCTGGAGCAATATGTTGCTTAGAAATCCTTGCTATTAACATGCATTTCCTGTTATTGAATCTAGTTAGTAATTCTAATTTGTATGTCTTCAAATGATGGGGAAAATACAGAACTTTTGCTGTGTAGTTTTAATTGTCAGTCATGTAACTTTGCAGATGTCACCATGCTATGACACTGATCGTGCTTGTTTAAAGTATTTATTTTTTTTACCTTAGTTTTAGCTTTGTGGTTGTTTGTATTAGAGTTACCGTAGTAGGAGAATCTTATTAAATTACTTCTGAAGTCAACGTTAAATTGCCATTACTTTGGCAAGGTTGGTCTTGCTAATGAAGCTTATCTGAATCCCTTCTTCAGAGAGTAGAAAACATACAGATCTATTGTTCTTAGTTTGTGAGAGAATAATCGTTCAAAGTCACGTCAGTATGCTAGTGGAAAAGATCACATAAAAGATGCAAGATGTTAACAGCTTGCCCAGATTTTAGGATGTCATCTAATTTAGTAAAATTTTTCACTATTCTTGCATAACGGAATAGTCATTAAAAATACTTCCTCTTTTTGTTACAAAACAAATCTGAAGCTATTATTTGTTTCACTTGCAGTCAGATGTAGTTCTGTTTGCGTATGCCAGAGCAGTTAAATAAATCTTAAGAAGTGAGGGAATCACTGAATTTCAAAATTGAACTTTTTCTATGCATTTTTTCAGGCATGGAGATAGGTAGATAGCTCGAGATATGTTTGACTGAAACGTCTAAAATTTGCTGGGAGGTGTCATTGAGTGGAACTGAAGCAGATTTAATTTAATTTAATTTAATTTTTTACTATTCTTGTTTGCTTATATGAAACATTACAAGCAGTATTGAATGTCAACTTGTAGGTGGCTTCCAGTTCAGGTCGCCCGCCAAGCTATCCAGAATCCCCGTGTCACTCTCTTGAAGGATAAAAGTTTGTATTACAGTGAGGACAGTGGATGTTGTCATTCTTGATTATTTTTTTTCCCCATTATGTGATATTTCTTTTCTCCCTTATTTTTGAATATGATACAATCTCTAGAAAGCGGCATGTCAAAGAAAGTGGCATTTGGGGAGTACAGTGGTTTTTAGCAGTGCTATAGCCTTTCTACTGTGCATCAGTCCTTCTTGCTAGTTTCAGCGACTCCATTAGTGCTAATTTGTTTTACACGTATAATAAATAAAGCGCACAAAGCTATCATTCCACCTCCGGGTTCCTGTGGCGTAATTTAGTCACTGAAGCTTTGGTCTTGGGCTGTATGTCGTCACTAGTGTTCCTCATGAGAATTGCAGCATGCCTCATACATTTTCTTATTGAAGCTATACTATTAAATGATAAAATATAAACTAACTTCTTGATTTATAGAAGGTGGTTATACTTAGCCTTCTAGGGAGTTGCACCGTACTTAGTATTATCTATTGTTTTTTTTCTAGTAGTATCTATTAGTTAGTGGCACACTTACTGTCGTGCTGTTGCCAACAATTTTTTTGAGAGTCCATCATCTATGCTGGAAAGGAGGTAACATTTGAAGAAATGCTGTTACTAATATTAAATGACTGAGATATGTTTTATGTTCCCAGACTGACTGAGTGATGAAGGGACCAATAACACTTAAATTGGGGGGATGGAGCGGGGGGACAGGGGAGAAGAAATGAGGTGTAAGCCGTGATTAATTTCTAATTTTTTTTATATTCTGCTTATCTTGTACAAAACTATTATTTTTAAAATGCAGGGAGGAGTGATAACATGAAACAACTCTGATAACTAATAAACTTTTTAGGTCTGCTTCATATGTTTACTTTTCATTAAATTTAGGGATGGTTGCAACTATGTTGTTGTGATTCAGTCAACATTTATTTCTATCTGTTTTTCATATACAAAGGCATCGGGATGCCAGAAAATAAACTGTTAACTGAGAATTAACTTCTCTGGCACGCTTTCATACTTATCTTCCAAATTAAAGAAAATGAAATGGGCAGAAGCAGAGTGTAGATTACCTCCTTTTTGTCAAAAATGGTGGGAATTTGAAAATTAATAATAAAAAAGGGAACAGATGCAGTAACATGCCAGAGGGAGATTAATGTGGAGAGTAAAATCTGTGAGCAACAAAACTGAAGCAAACTGAATCAGTGGGAGGTGGTTGTACAATCAAAATCAGGATAAAAGAGAAATTACAAACAACCCTGCACTTGTCAAAGTAGTAGTAATGAAATCCTGACTCTGCCAGCAGCGAGAACCTGTGTTAGCACTTTGGGGTAAGGCCGGGAGCCGGGTGCCAGGTAGGAGGGCAGCGCGAGGCTGCTGGGCGGCAGCCATCGCGTGTGGAACAGATGGCGGGGAAAGCTGGCCGGGGAGGGGCTCCTTCGCAGAGCTAATCAGACAGTAACGGATAGGGCAGCTGGGAGGACTGACCACCGAGAGGCAAGCGGCGGGGTAGCTGCAGCCTTCCACGATGTGTGCAGTGGTGTGCCCGTCGGCCGGAGAGAAGACCTTGCAACGTCTTTTCCGTGCGGCAACCGCACAAAGTTTGGAGGCGTGCGGCGGCCCTCGCCCCAGCTTGGCGGAGCGGGGAGGCGCGGGCCGGCCGCCGGGCCCCCCGTGCGGCCTGCTGGGCTTTCAGCACGTCCCGCCTAGGTGTATCGTGCCCCCTCCTGCCTCAGCAAAAAGGTGTCTTTTGCTCTCGGTCCTGTCGTGTAAATAAGGTTACGTGTTTTCGGATTTTATCATAGCCGCATATTGAATGCAGAATTTGGCGATTGACAGAGATCTAAAAGCACGTGGGTCCGGGGACTGATCCAGCAAACCGATAAGAAAACTTCGCTCCTGTTGAAAAGGGGGAGAGCTGTAGGTCGGCACCTTCCCACAGGGTTGGGCCCCTCTGATGAATGAAACCAGTTTTCCGATGTTTTATTTTTGCTCGGAGGAGGCACTTCCCTCTTCGTAAATGAGAGCTTGTGAGGAATGAATGGAGGTCCGAGCCTTCTGATCTTGAGTCACATGAATAATTTGACTCGCGTAAGAAGTAAAGATCAATAGGATTTCTTGTGCAAGTAAGAAGTAGTCATGTGCGAGAGGATTACGAGGTCATGCCCCGTGTTGATGACTGTCAGCTTGAAAGAGAAATGAAAACAAAATTTTATCAAGGAAAGGGGGAAATAAAATCCTGAAGCGTAGCAAGGGAGACCTGACCTATTGCTGCCCAGTTTTGTTTCATCGGGCTATGTGATACTTTTTTAGACAATTTCAACAAAGCAATCGACCTCTCCTGCATCTGCTTTTTGAACTTGTGTATCTCTCGTCTGCAGAAGGTTTATAGCTTGGCTCAATTATTCATTTTGAGCAGGGAGGGGAGGAAACATTACAGGGATTTGAAATAGGTGGTATAACATAGCCATATGCTATTTATGCAGCAGTTTCTGCAATAAATCTAATTTGGTGCTGTCAAAAAAAATTAGACTTATTTGGTATAGCAGCACATTAGTAAATGATTGTGGTAGCTTTGAAAGTTGTCATTCACTCTGCTTTACTTGCAATAGTATCTTGCAAAGCTTTTTTTTCCCTTCCTTTTCCCCCGAGCAACTCTGTGAAAATGCCTCAGTTCTTTGTCCTGCAGCTGTAGAAACTGTAAATGTTTCCACAACTGAAAAGAAGGTCTTGCTTTAAGGTAATCGAAGAAGGGCATGGAAGAAAGAATAACCTCTATTGTTAGCAATTATACGAACGTATAGGCAGAAAAATCAATAAAGTGGGGGGGATAAATTTCTCCCTTGCCTACAGATTTCATAGTGCAGCTGAAATTGTTTATCTGATTATACAGCATGTAGATAAATTAGCTGCTCTGCGTTATTATAGAAGGTAAAATATTTTACCTGCCATGATAAGACCATATGCTGCTTTACAAAGACTGATACTGAATGATTTGAAATAAATCGGCTCTGTCGTCTTCTGGCAGTGCCTTGTAGAAATTTCGAAGCTGATATACTTTGTGTCAAGATAATACACAATTATTTAAATACCTTTCTATTTAATCATTTAAACATATTTAAGATGATTGTACAAACATGTAAAGGCCATTGATGAAGTTTAAAAGGGAAAGAAAGAAAATATAAGTGAAGGAGTAAAGAATAAATCCAAAATGGTGTGTTAATTTTGAATATGAAAGTCTCTATAAATCACCTTTTTTAAAGAGTTTAAACGTGGTTGACAATTTAATTTATTGTGCTACAATACAAATTTCTCAAGGAAAAGGCAATAATACATTTTCAGATTTTAGTCTTAGATTCATCTGAATTTTTCTCCATGGCATTTAAACTGCAACTGGTCACATCAAATTTCTCTAATGATTTCATCTTTTATACATCGCATCAGGTTGTTGAGGCAGCCAAATTGCTACTGCATGTAGAGTGTGGTTCAGGAGCAGTGACAATACTTAAAGCGCTTTGGAGCGAGCAGTGAATTCAGATGAAATACAGAAGAGACTAACTGCTGTAGAAAACAAACATCTTTATAAGGTCTTTGTTTTGAGCAGTTATTATTCAGCACTAACAGTAATAAGTTTATGTGTGTGTATCAAATATTTACTTTGATCTCATTCAAATTAGGTTTTCTATTTGTGTGACTAATGACAACAGGATAATGATTTTTCTTTTTTTTTTTTTTTTTTTTGAACCGTAAAAATCTTTCAGACACATGTATTCAATGCTGCTGGATTTTTTGCTGAATTTGCTAGTGGAAAAATGTTTCTGATTTTTATCTTTATTTTTTTACTTGTTCTAGGGCTTTCCTCTCAAGTACATCTGAAAGCTTGTTTTTACAATAAGCTAGAATGTACATTTTCTATCAGCACTTGGTATTTGTGAACTTAAACAATTTTAAAAGCTGCCTTGTGCTTTCAAAAGTATAATTCAAAGTTGTTTATTTTGTGCAGTCACAGTGATTGTTGGTTTGTTGTTTTGGGTTTTTTTGTGGGTTTTTTTTTTTTTTTCTCCTGTGCAAGATTCTGCTTCTGAAATTCTTGCCTAGAAAAAAATTCAACAGAGAACCCAAAGGGTCCTCAACTGGGGACTTCATCAAACTTGACATTGAAGAGCATCAGCCTGTAGGTTATCATCTCTGTAGAAGGTAGCTGGTGGATGGAGGGAGGAAGAAAAGTTACCTGAGCGTGCCAGCTTTGGCTGCCTGGCTGCTCTCCTCACCCCCTTGCTCAGTGCCCTTGTGCCCATCTTTGGTCAGGGGGAAAGTGTGAGCTGGGAGATGCCTGTCCTAAGGGAGCAGATGAGCGCAGCCTCTGCTGTCGGCTACTTGACAGGGCTGACCTCCTTCCCCTGGCTCCGCTGGCAGCGTGGCAAGCTTAATAGCGTGCCACGCTTGGTTGCCCCTGCGTTCCTGGTGGTTTGAGTATCAAACTACATTTTTGTAGAAATAGGAGCAACTGTTCTTGATTAGCTTCTCCTTGCTCAGTTGCCTTCTACAGGGCTTAAATCAAACTGGGGAATAAAAGTTTCTGTGTAGTTAAGTGGGACACTGCTGCATATTGGTTTTGTTCCAGAGTTCCTCCTCTATTTCCCATGCTTCGGTTCACCTGCATGTCGTTTCCTATGGAAGAAGATCGTAACATCAGAAAACAAATGCAGGGGCTAATCCCCGTATAAGGGATATATCGGTATTAAGTTATTATTCAGCTAAACTTGTGCAGTATTTGTCAGTGCAATTTTTATTAGAGTCAAATTCAGACCTAACATAAATATAACTGCATTTCTGCTAATTAGATTGGATTACCTCCTGGATTTGCTCCCAGAAAGCTTTACTTTAAATTAATTTTTGGTAAAAGGGTAATAAAATGGGTGGTGCATTATAATTGCTTACAAAACTTAAAATACATATTTTATTTTTTGGTAATGTATTTAGTCTCAGTGAAAGATTTTCTTTTTTTTTTTTTCAAAGGATTCCCAAAGTATGCAGTGAAATTGAAAGGTATTTCTTATTTTAGAAGACTGAGACTGTTGAGGAGGTTAGTTAATAATTCAGGAGCTTGTGATTATCAGAATATATTCCTGAAAAGAAATATGGGCACAGGAATTGCTAAAAATAATGTATCCTGTTGACAATATGAATTTAGTCTCAGCCCTGACAAAGAATCTTTACAATTTGTCTCACTGTGGAAGGCAGTATTTTCACAAAGAGTTGCATATGTGTGTTTTACAAGGCTTGAAAACAGGAAAAAATATTCAGGATTTTTTTTTTTTCCTTAAACAGTGTTGCATTTGAAACATCAGTAGGTAAGTTTAAAAAAAAAAAAAAGATGCTGCAGATGAAATAATTTACAGTGAATGCTGTTGGCCGCTTTAAGGTTTTACTGTAAACTTACTCATTCAGCTGTTCGCATTTTCTCTTTGCATTTTTAGTCAATATCTTTGTTGCACAGTGCTAAAATGAGAGTCAAAAGCTTTCATTTATTATTTTATTTGTAATATTTTTATTAGCCTTTACCACTTCTTTGCATAGCTCTGCAAGTCTTTCTCAGACTATGCTAGTCTTTGCAAGAAGGTACAGATATACGTATATGAAGAAAAACACATTAGCTGTTGGAGTTAAGAAATGATGATTAAAATCTGTTCTTTTGCTTCTGTATTATTTCTCCTATACCCCAAACTGATCTTCACAAATACAGGACTGTAAAGAACTTCATCTTCTGCTGGTTAGCAGAAGTGGATTTAAATCCACACCGACAGTTCATTTGACAATGACCTTGAGGGGCTTTGCTTCTTGAAGAAGAAAGCAGAAGCTTGCGGTAAACAAAGTTCACTTCTGACAGATGGATTGAATGACAGAAAGGTTGCGAGTGCCAGAATAGCCCTGGCAGAGGAGGAAATGTTCAGTGGAATCCAACAGGAGAGGAGGTGTGAACAGGTGCAGGGTTGCTGACGGAAGGGGAACCAGATGGAAGGAGCCAGAGCCAGTTTATTTAAAGGAAAAGGCAGAAAACACTGAAAGGCTGTGCGATCAGTGGCTAAAAGTGTGCATGGAAGAAGGTAAAAATTCACAAAGCAAAACTGCACAGTGGGATATCTAGCACTTAACATAATGGTAGTAATTTGTGAGTTTCGTTTTAAAGTTGCTATTGAAATACGTTTCTCCCTTACTCTTGACAGCATAAAGAAGAGAGATTTATAACCTGACCAAAAAAAAAAAACCCCTCACCAAAACCCTCAACTGTTATACTGCCTGTCCATTATTTCTAATACTAATGTGCAGACAGTTACAATCAGGATAGTACAAAAATTATGCCACAGTTGACCAAACCAATAAAAGGCATATAAGGCTGGATTTTTATTTTTTAACTCACCTGTTCACATCTAGCTCCTGTGACATGTGGGTAGATAAATGTGTCTTTTATTGGGATGTTTCTGTAATATCTAAGCAAATCAACAACAAGTACAAGGTAGTGTTAGCACAGTATTTCTCATCTTTCTTGCTTTTGGTCACAAGTTCGTCGGTTTGCTGGAATATGTGGTATCCTGCTGTAGGATGGGGGGGAAGTCTAGCTTACCCTAGATCAAATTCCCTCAAAATCAAATAATTGTCTTTCAAATTGTCATCCTGAAGAATGCTGTGTTCTGTCAAATTGTTCTGCTTCTTCCCAGGCTTGTTCATGTGAGGCTTGGTCCTTTGGAGGCAGAGAGTTCCTCCGTTCTTCTCAACTTCAGCAATAGTTGGGGAGAGTTAACAACTTCAAAGTATCAGGCCTATGGTAGCTTAACTGCAGGTTGCGTGTCCAAACCTAATGTCCGTGAAAAATGCAGGTGACTGTTCAGCAGTCATTCATAGCACATCTGTGATCTACTGGATCATTCAGCTGTGCTGATCTGATCCGGATCAGGTGTGAGCACAGTGACTTTCCTTTTGAATTAGCCAGAGCATACAACGCAGTGTTTATGCTGACTTTATGCCAGCTGCAGTAGGACAGATGATACCTGATTCAGCATAAAGCTTGCTGGTGCAAAGTTAACGTACCAAAAATACTGATTTTTTGAACAAATTTAAATTGGCAGCATGAGTTCATAGCAGATCAGGTATCGGCATCATTTCGCTGCATCATTTTTTGATTCAACGGTAGGAGCCTGACGGTTGGATTTACTGTATTAGCAAGCTGAGCCTTGGAGTACAGAGTCAGAATTGTTTGAAGCTGGTCTAAGTCTATGCTGCTGCTGAAAAGGCAAATCCCTAGAGTGGTAATATGTGGCTATGTCTGACCACGTATTGCCAGGCCCTTGCTTGTGCTGACACTGGAAGACAGGCATGCGTATCATCAGGTGGTTCAGGGAGTTAATCAATTTGAAAAAGAATCATTTGCTCTTGCAGTGTCAGTTGCATGAGTGCTAACTATAAGACCACACCTTACGCTGGCAATGTCACCTTAGACTGGCTTAAATCTGTCCTGAAGCTGCATCGTAAGAGACTGCTGGCGCCAAATTCAAGAATCACCATAAGTCAAGAAAATTACTCCTTTATTTCAAATATAGTGAAAATAATTTAAATAACTTTGTGTACACAGAGTAAATGCCTGTAAAAATCTTCTATGGTAAGCAAGCATTTCAACATTCAGCCATTTGTAAAAGTGGTTTGTGGAACAAAGATAAAATATTCCAGAAAGGGGTGCAGTACTGTGAAGTGCTTAGGGCTACATACTAAGACTTCATAAAAAACACTTCTTCTCATATTGCATCTTCCCATGCAACTTCTGTTTCTATAGGGACTTATTAGCCAAATCGTTCACAATCTGATGGTAATAACCACTGCAGGCTGGGTGTTTACTTGCAAGGTGTGTATCTTGCTGGTAAGGCTTACAGATGTGCCAGAAAAATCAGATTTTGGTTCTAAGTCAGTATATCTGACCTAATATGAAATGTTAATTACTGTTAGAGATGCTTTTTTTTCTTCTCAAACAATGAAATAGAGGGTAGTTGGTTGTGACTTGGTATACAGAGAACTATCCAAATTGAAAAGTAGTTATTGTCTACATTGAGGAACTGATCGTTTTCTGTATATATCTTTTGAAGGCAAAACACCGAAAGAATAAAATCATGTTATAGGCTAGGTGTTTGCAAATTCTTTCTTTTATGCTGGATTTAAAGTGAGTAAGAAATCTAACCCTTTCATGTTGTTAATAGATCTAGTAGATAGAAGTAGAGATGGAATATACCGCCGGTTATGTATACAGTCAAGTTAACTATATTCAAGCTTCATATAAGCTTTCATAGGAGTAACAGTCTGTGTCTCAGTTCCTATGCCCTTACAACTTTTCATCTTTCTCGTGCCCATCAGTATCTCCAGTTAGTGGTAATTTTGAAGCAGTTTTCAAGTACAGCAAGTACTCAAAAATAGAGTAGGAATCTTTTCAAGCACAGCCATTAATGTAGAATATCTGCTGATGCCTCAGGTAGGGTGTAAAGGGCAAAGTGGAAGTTTTAGACTTGGCATTTTATTGTTGCTGTAGACCTCCTAGGATTATATAAAGTGCAAATATATGTAAAAGTTATAAGGTGGTTCCAATGGTGTAACTGCATTCTAAATAGAGGAAAGCTGGAAAAAAATTTCAGTGGGAACAAGAAAGTCATATGCACTAATTTCCGTTTCAGCAAAATTGAAATTTTCAGAACAAAATAGAATGTAGTATAACAAGTTGATATTATTTGGATTCTGGGAACTGGGATACAGTTGGGTAATTATTTGCATTGTGGGGAAAATAGTTTTAAGCTAATTTGTCAAAGAATTGTAGCTAGTCTCTTGACAAAGTTGAAAATGTGGAAAGAGCTTAATCTTTTCTTGTTTTCTTCCTCAAAAGTGTTTCTTGTATTTTGATGTGTTTTTGTGAAGTAGTAGTAGCCTGGCAGAGCTATCTTTTCTAGTCTTCTATCTCAGGTAGGGTAGTAGCAAGTTTTGGTTGATTGGTTCACTAACATACTTTAAAGGTATATTTCTACTTTAAAGTTGTTTCTGTAGCATCTTCCAGCCTTCCAGATCCATATTTAAAGAGCTGAATCAATTTGAATGCTTAATTTTGTACCATTTTTAAACCCTTGACCTTTACATAACTTTTCTAATTGCTTGTAGTAGGTTCTGCTTTACATGGTTATGAGAAGAAAACTCTGACATTTCATTATTTAGGAAACTCTCTGTATCTTGCAACTAATGTAACTAGGCACCTTATACTGTAAAAACAAAACTTAAGATTTAAAAAAAAAATTTTTTTTAAGCCTCAGTTCTCATGAATAGGACCACATCCATTCTTAACAATGATGCAGTCCTCCAATTCTACCAATTAAATTAAGAACTAGGTCTCTGCAAAATTTGACCAGGCAAATGTAGATTGTACTGAAGCTCACCAATCACAGTGTGCTGGCTGGGGCAGTTTCCAGAAACTTGAGCTTTCCACTGAGAAGAACTGGCAGTCGGCTCCAGAATCAGCATCCAGTCGGCTCCCAGAAACAGACATAAAGAGCAACTCAGTGGGTAATTCCCACAATGGGATACAGGAAGGGCAATTTTTCAGCTCCTTGGAGAGGTTTAAAGAAATGACCTGATCATGACGCTTTTGAAAGGTATTTCTACATACTTCTTGCACAAGCATGCACGTGTGCATCTTTTTTTATTTATTTTTTGACATAAGAACATTCATTTCATGCCTCTCCTCTGTCCTGTAGAAGCACCAAGAGCCGTAAAATCCAGCCAGTCCAAACATGCTGTGGCAGATTTACATATGCACTGAAAAGAATCGAAACCTTTATTACAAAAAATTGGATGGCAAAAAATCTACAGTGTTTTATAAGAGGAAACCAGGAAACACTGTCCACCTATGTCCTCAGTCATAGCAATCCTAGGTATTAACAAGGACCTAGTAGACGAAAATACATAGGCCTTACAAAGGAAGATAACCAAAAGAATCAGTGCTAAACAAAAGGTTCCTAGAAGCCTGACTTAAGGGAAAGGGAGAAATCTTGTAACCCTGTGTCTTATCAATGACTTGATCCAAACACGAGCAAGGTACGCGCTCTAGAGCTCTGTTAATTTGGAAAGTGGGGAAATTCATGGTTTTGAGTCATAGTTACACTTAAAACCAGCATTTACTTATTTAGCTGAAGAATTTGGGGTCTTACTGTGGTATATTTCCTTACCTAAATGTTTGAAAGTACTAAGACTTCAGATAGCATAAGATAAAACTCTGTCAACACATTCTCCATTATAAATAGCTGAATAGGATACTGCAGTGCTATTAAATTGAAAGGCAGGTCTTAAAGCAGTTTCAGGAGTTTTACATTAATAGAGAAAATGATTTAAGACCGTTCCTGGGGAGAATGACTTCTTGGTAATTTTTTTTTTATTTTTTTTTTTAAATTTGCAGACCAGCCTTTAGGCTTGTCTGCTGACCTGAAAAAAAATAAGCCCTTATCCTTCTGTGTATGACATACTTACGAAGATACATATGGAGCTCAGAAAGAAGAAATTTGTGACGTGTTCTGACCCAACATGTGATCTTATTCTATATACATTCTTTTATGGCCTTTATCATTGCAGTATTTTAAGGCTTTCCGATACTAAAGTAAGAGACTGCAAACATTTTTTTTGTGTTTCCCCTTACAGAATAGGGTAGGTATCGTGACGCCTTGTTTCAGGTTTTATTTATTTTTTTTACAGTGGATGTTGCTCTGATATACTCTGATTTTCCATTCTTCCCTTGACACTTGTAGCTGAAATAATATGAAATAACCTAGGCGAAGATAGTTCAGAAAGCTGCTTGTAATGGGACAGTCCACTAGGCCTGATCGTGGAAGGCTTGCAAAGTAGACTGCATAAAACACTGCTGGGCCTTTGTACCCAAAGCTATTGACTAAAATCTTGGGAGTTCCTAATACACATAGGCTTTCAAGTCCTATTTTCAAAAGTGTTCGAATTGATTTGAGTGCCCTCAGGCCAGATTTTGTCAAAGACATTGGGAATTAAGTGTTTGGGTACCTTTTCAAAACTGTTTTCCATTTGTTATGTAGAAGCTTGTGCTACACATTTGTTTTCAAAAGTACGGGGAGAGGAAGCCCTTTTCCTCTGGAAGAGTGAGGGAGCCCTCAGCTGAGTGCTTCCCCTCTTTTGATGGGATTTGTTGCACAGACGCTCACAGTGCTGGCCCACTTGGCTACCTGTTGTCTGGGAAGAGGTCTGTGCTCAGCCACTGGGGCATGCAGGAAAAGCATCGGTGTTAGGCTCGACTGGCCTTCTTGCTGCCCGAGTATGATGCTGCGTTCCAGGGCTGGTCATTATTTAGGCCAACAGTCTTGTTATCAGATACCTCAAACGTTTGGAACACTAAACGCCTTATTATTTATGAAGTCCAGTTTAAAGTAAGTATCTATGAAAGCCTAAAATATTTTATAATTATATTTTTAACTATAATTAATAAGAAATGAAGATGTCAAAAATAAGGTTATGATAAACTCTTGTGTGCCACTGAACTGAGATAATTGCTAGAGTATTTTAATTTGTCCAATTAAGGTCATAGTCCCTACTAATGGAACCGTTAGCTGTTTACAAAATGCCACATGTTGATCTCATGGAAAAATCAGATAGTCAATATAGGAAGCATGGTTGCTTCACATCATAGTTGCTTTGTCAGAAGACTTACTGGCAACCTCCAGTCAGAGGCCTAATTCTACATTGAGACTCATCCTGTATTTTTTATTTTGTATTTTTACTGTTACCAAAGCAAAAAGGCTCTTCCAGAAATACCTACTATTGAACTGCATTGTGAAATTCAAAGTTCGATCCATCTAAGTTCTGTTCTTTTTACAGTCAAAAATCAATGAGCTATTATTTATGTCAAATATGACTTTCACGTGACTAGTCTTACATCCTTTCTTTTTCTTTACTGTGAAGCCATTTGGCTGAGAGCAGTCTTCTATTGAAAATGGATCTGTGATCCAGTTTTTATTTGTTAGTGGTGGGAAAGGGGTTTTTTAAATCAAATTTGATGGCTCAAATTCAGCCAGCTTACTTTTATGTTAGCTTCGAGGTCAAAGTGAATTTTCACTTCATTTTCAGCAAGGATTTTCTTAGGGTTTGCAAATGATGGTAATCTCGTTCTTTTTCCTGTGCTATGAGCTAGTTTACTGTGCCCTTCGTTTTGTCAAGAATATTTAGAAAGCATAGCTTTCAGTCACTGCAAGCCAATATCCAGTTCACAGAGATATGTGAACAAGCTAACTAAGTAGGCTGCTCATGACAGCCGTAACTCAGGCTCAAAACAATCAGTGTTTAGAACTAAAATCACTGTGGAAAACTTGCACTTCAGAACAGGGCTGAAGGAAAGCTTGAGCTTGCCTCTGTGTCTTTGGTTGCTTCTGATTTTATGGCACAAAAATGAAAGTCACCAGAGTTCAATGCTTCTGCTTTCATAAAACTGATCAACGTTATGGCCAAGTCCAGAATTATTATCAGAGAGGCATTTATTTAGTGTTTTACAATGGATACTATGTGACATAACTTTAATTTTTGCTACTGTCTCCAATTTTGATTCAGTGTGTGCATTCTAGTAGAGAACAGGCTGCTGCAGTTTAACCACTCTGTCCCCTTTTTTGATACCTGTAGATGACGCTTTAAAAAGTTCTGGTACATTTAATCTTTAGCTGTCATTTCTGATTCAGATCTTACCTCTGTCATCAAAATTAGGCTGTTGTTGCTTTGCTTTACAGTAGCTCAGTGCCTTCCTTTAGTCAATATGAGAAATTCTGAAGTTTTTGTAGGAGGAAACTCGTGGTCTCTTAACGCTAATGCGGGAGGGGTACAACTCTTTCCTTCTGTCTACAGTCCATAGCTATTCTTTTTCTTAAATCAAGCTCCCCTTCTTTCACAGTTCAGAGTAATTGCAAATAAGAAGCCGGTGTCAAATCTTCTAAAACTCCTGCAGCATTTGCTGGTTGTAGCAGGAATGTTACCAGCAGTTCTTGAAATCTCTTGGACCACCTTCTGCATGTTTTATCCATGGTGGGGTTTTTCTGTTTTGTGGGCTTTTTTTTTTTTTTTTCCCCCCCTCTGTATATGTAAAATGTGTTGGGGAAATTTTCTGTAGGAGGGCAGAGAGATTGAACTTAGAGAGCAGGGAAGGTGTCAGCTCAAGGTGTAGGTGAAAGACTTGCCACTCAGTTTAGACAACTTTGGCTCCAGGAAATTTTTTCGTTCCTGAGCAGCTCTAGGCACCTCAGATATTGCTCTTTATGTGGCACTGGATGTGTCTCAATCCCAAAATTTTCTAGGTGCTAAGACTGACACTAGTCAGCTCCCCTTCTGCATAAGACTTGCCTGTGTTTTCCTAGTCTTAGAGTTGAGCTTTTGTCCACTGTATAAACTCATCTATTTTCCCCCACTCCATATACACTTCAGCCATAGGGAACTCACCATGCATCCATGGTTTCTGAGCTCCTGCTTGTTTGTTCTATACAGTAAGTAGCACAGGCGAGTGGCTTTTTTGGATGGGTCCCCTTAGCAAGAGAGTGCTTCTGGTGGCAGTAGGTTCTCCATGTATTTTGAACTTGCCTGTTAGCATGTGTTTGACAGGAGGGACCCTTGCAATGAGGAATGGACCTTTACAGGCTTGCCTTGGTAGCGTGAGCTGTGCAGCTTGATACATGCTGAAGGCTACCCCCAGCAGAACGCTAGCCAGCCAGCTGTGTGCCAGATGACAGCACAGCACCCAACTGCACACAGCCATCTCACATGAGAAACTATTCAATAAAATACTGTGCTACTGCCACTTCCTTTAGCTGAAAGTGTCTGGGGGATGTGTTAGGTGCTGGTGTGTTTTTTTGAGTAGTCTGGGGCTTACGACAACTGTCTGAAGGTAAAAGATGTTTGGAAGGGGTTTAAATAGACCGGTTCCCAGCAAATACGGAAAGATTTTTCATAGTAATGCATTCCATATTTGGAGCCTACACTTAGGAAATGACGCAAGATCACTCCTTAGGATAGCCCCAGTATGGTTACGAAGTAATTCTGAGAATGATGTGATAAAGTGCAGCCCAATGTATGAAATTTCCTTGAAAAATGTGCTTTGTTTCCTTAACACTATAATATTCTTCCTATCTAAATGTATTCTCTGTGTCAAGTCATTCTCAGTCTTACCTCAGAAAAAACTGCCTGTGATTTCAAAGGGAGTTTTGCCTAAGGTAGGGCTTGCAACATCAGGACCAGGAATTAGTGTAATGTGACCCACCATTTGTATTGCTTTGGGGTAAGTTTAAGAGACAAGATTTAACATTGTGTGTGTCATGCTGAGATATTGCAATATCTCGGATGGGTTATTAGGCACCAATCCAAAGGTTAAGTGCAGCAACCACATGAGATGTGGCTTTATCCTTACGTGATCTATACCCGTGTTCTGTTTTGTAGTCCCCTGAAATAGCTATTATCCCTAGAATAAACCAACACGTTTATAAGACTTTATTAAAACCTACCCCGAACTATTAAATGTAGTTTCAGTAGAAAAGTGTGTGCATCTGTGTCATTTGAAATCTAGAAATCAATCCTTGTGGTGTGTGAACTCACTGAAAATTTGAATCTGGATCCTAGTGTGCACCAGATAAATATTCACGACCTTTGGGAAAGTCTAGATATGAATTTGCAGTTTAGGAGCTTTTCTAATTTATATGCATATATCTTTTTGGGGTTTTATTTTCCATGCTGTTTTTGCTTGGCTTGCGTTAAATAAAATGCTTCATTGGAGTGTGGTAGTCTAGCATTTGTTTTGCCTCAGGAGTAGATTGCCCCATCTTGCATATCTGGTCAAGTAAATTGCTCTCTTGCTTGCGTACTTTGATAATAGTACTGGGCTTTAGACCTTCCTGTACAACCCCCCAGTGAGCGGAACCACAAGAGGCTGGGCCTGTGTGGTGCTAACAGTCTTCTCCATTGTAATGGATGCATTCATCTCCTATTTGCATAAATTAATAGCTAAAACTTGTTTGGTTGCTTAAAAAAAAACTCATTAAGCTTTCAGAGTAGCTGTATTATGAGCACTGTGGCAATCACTCCCATTGACTTATCTCCTGCTGGTTCACTGGGAACCAGTCCATCTCAGGGTCAGGTCCCCAAGCTTCATTGCAGAATTAAATAAATAGCATTTAAAAGAAAATGCAAATAATCTCTTCAGTGCAAAGTGGATGTTGGGGAACTTCCTTATGAAAAAGAAGTTGTGTTTAAAAATTTTTGACAATAAAATCATATTTTTGTCTGAAAGGCTAATTTTCACTCAGGAAATAGGTCATATTTTTTATCTGTTTTTTACTAGTCACTGGAGAATGTTTGACATTGTAAGAGAAAAAGGTCAGTTTGTATAACCTGAAGTGGGAGGGGAATGTTCAACGTGAAAAGCTTGGCCAGATTTTTTTTTAATTATTATTAATTGAATGTTCTGCTTTGCCTTTTTAATTTATCATCTTCAGTATATGATTTTTATTTTTCTCTATTTCCTATTTGGTTTTTTTTTATAGATTGGAGAAAGAGAGCATTCAGCAAAGCATTAGCAATGAAGCAAAGGCCCGAGCCCTTCAGGCCCAGCAAAGAGAGCAGGAGCTGACACAGAAGATGCAGCAAATGGAAGCCCAGCATGAGAAAACTGGTAGGTGGTAGGGAAAGATTAGAGCCTGGGCACTCACTCACAAGCCAGGCCCACGCCTTACTGTGAAATGACATCAGGAACACCTGTAACCTTTGGCTGGCCGAAGGGAGCAGATGCTAACTACACCGGAGATTCCGAATTACATATTAGTTAGCGTTTAAAAGAGAAAATGGAAAGTATTGCCCACTGTCTGTTGATTTCAGAGTGCTGCTCTCACATCTGTTGCACCATCTGGATTATGAGTTTATTTACCTGTGTTCAAGAAACGTAAAGCTGAGAGAGACCACAACAAAGTAGAAAAACAAAGGGCTTGTTTTTGGCTGGATTTTCAGGCACACATGTTATATAAAGAAAATAGCATCAGAAGCTCTGCGGGAAATGCTCTGAGCTTACAGTTAAAGTCTCCTGAATAGCATTGAACAGTTCCCACAGTACACACATTATAGCTACTCTAAAAGCTTAATGAGTTTGCTTCGGCATCCAAACTGGAGAAAAGCTTTAGCCATTAATCGGTTCTTAATTCACTGTCGCAGCTGGATGTAATTCACTGGCTCCAAATTGATATGTTCCTTTATTTAATCTTTGCAGCCTCAAACATTTTTAGCATTACCATGTGCCCCCCCCCCCAACACCCTCAATCTAGAAGAAGGATGTTTAATCCCTTGCATACTTCAGGTTCTCATAATAGGAGACTTCATTGCATTGACTTAGCTGATCAATAACTTCTAACCTTTAATCTGGAAGTAAAATGGGTTTTCCAAGCAAACAAAAAAAGCCTTTTGTTATTATGAAGTACTATGCCAACAACATTAATAAAGGTGCATATTATAAACAAGAAAAGATGTTTTTAGAGGGGAAATCTCTAACCCCTGAGCATGGAAAGGAGGAGGAGCTTCAGCTCTTATGGAACATGGTATATTCATATGTTTAATAAAATACCATTTTTACCAATCAGTCCTTCAATACCTTTAGAAAACTGATGTAGCCTGTATTAATCCTAAGCAGTGCCAGATAATACTTGGGGTAGCAGGCACATTTACATCTGCCATCTGATTTTCTGCCTTTTTTTCAGCATTATCATGGTACTAGAGGACCTCTCTGTGTGCTCAGGGAATGCAAACAGCTACGTTACGGCTGCTGTCTACACAGTAGGAAAAGAACAGAAGTTCTCAGAATCATTTTTCCCAACTGTAGCCAGCACATCTGCATATGACCAAGTGTAATTTTGCACAAGAGATGTGTAATTTACCCTCCTGGTGCATAAATTGTCCCAATATACAAAAAGGAAACAACATTCAGTCTGAGTTTGTTTTTATATATCTCTAGTAGAATTAGAAGCAGTTGACAATGATAGTCATTTATTATGTACGTAAAGAAACCCTTGTGTATTATCACCCTACACACATACAAGGAATTTGGGTAACAATAGTCTCTCTTTCTGTGAATAATTTTAAAAGTAGAAACCAAGAAACATCATTTTGCAGTATCTTCCTTTTGAAAGACTAAAGATGCTTGATTTCTAGGTCACAAGTTTTGGTGCAACCCAAAATGATAGTAACTGAAAATTAATTTATAAAGTGGTTTCACTGCAACTGTCAGTGGACAATAAGTCTATATCTTATCATTAAAGAGGGAAAAAATACATTAATAATAGTAAGCACAGGACACAGTAAATAAAATAACTGCTTTTTTAAGGGGAGAATGAAATGAGTCTACAGTGTGACTGTTTGGGTTGCCAGTGTATCCTCTGCAGCAGTTGAGCAAGCAAAAGACTGCTGAGACATGGCTTGCCAATTTTATTCCTTTCAGAAATGTCAATGAACTTCCAGCTAAAAAGCAAAACTACCAGATACGTAATCTTTATGGTGATTCTTGTCATACAAGACCTGATTCAGTGGCAACATCGCTTTAACACTTTAGGTTAGCTTATTCTGACAGATAGCCTTTGTTTGATGAATGATAATGTTATAATTCCATGTCCAAGTAGCTGAAGTTTAAAAAGCATACCAAAACCAGAAGGATCTAGAGGAGAGAAATTAAGAATATATAAAATTGTTTCTAAATTATCTATAAATTTATATAATTGTAAAATAAATTTCTAGTTTTACAATTTTATAATTTCTAGTAAATGAACTGGATTCATTGCTGACCTCCCAGAATACATTCATAGCAAAATTAAAGGAAGAATGTTGTATGTTGGCAAGGAAGTTGGAACAAATGTCAGAAAAATACAGGTTAGTATATTTTTCTTATCCGATCCCTTGTAGTATTAGGACATGCTTCTTTTTGGGGGGGGCATTTTAATATTTATTATTATTCATCTTGTCCCAGGTATTATACATTATCTCAATATAATATATGCCACTTAAAAAACATGGATGGATTTTTATCCAAGGTGATTCTAATTTTCCACTTTCCAGATTATGTTTCTGGCTATTACTTCAGATTTCTTATACAATTCCAATGTAAAAATTGCATACTGTTTTCTTCCTGATCTTCATTTTCTTAATATGAAAAGTGGAAAATTGTTAGCAGAGCTACAATTTGAGTTTATCTGAAATTAAATATTTAATATTTTTCATATAAAGTTCTCAAAACTGTAGTCTGTTGGTTTAATTATTTACTTAAAGCTCCATTCACAATACTACACACTGTGTAGTATTATCTCTGAAATAACTGTCATCAAAATTGCTTGTCATTGAAGCTCTGATTCTGCCCCCGCTTGCTATATGGTGCTCTTATTAAAATCAATAGCAGGTCTGAATACAAAGCCATTAGAAATTCAGGAATAGAACGAAACCTGGAAGCTATTTAAAAGTTCTATAGGACAGGACTAGCTTTTTAAAAAAAGAAAAAAAAATTAGTAATTTTGTCATTCTGTGCTAGTAAATAATTTGATTTTTACCTGCTTAAGTGTGAAAATAGTCTCTTTGTTGAAACTTTCTGCAGGGTTCATATTTAAAGTAGTGAACAGGACTTAAGTCACTCTGCAGCTTTCATTAACTTAAGTCATTCTGGCATTCTGCAACTTCTGTAAATTTCATGCAAAGTGAATTTGGTAGTTAAGGGTAGGATTCATCTCGCATGGCTTATGTGAAGTAAGGAAAACACTCAGCAAAGATAAAATTGGTTTTCAAGATAGGATTCTTCCTCTGCTGGGCGGATTTAATCATCCTGTTGAGGTATCATAACAGGGGCAACACTCATTCAGGGAGAGAGCTTATTTATCCCAGTATCCTGTTTTCAGGAATGGTCAAAGGAGAATGATATAAGTAGATGACTATATATAAAAAATATATGATGCTTCCCACAGGTACTGCCTCCACTGCCCATCCTACTTTCCACTGAATATAAAGTGTTGACTAGCTGTTAAGTGGCTGAAGTTGGGAGATGAATCCCATCCAGAGGGTTTGGGGGAGAAATGAGAAACTTGAGGAAATGTAAGCAATCTTCCCTTGCAAATGATGGGTACTTGAGAGAGAAACAAACAGAATTTTTCTTCTGAAAAAGCAGAGCTCCTCTGCTGAAGTAATACAAAATCTAAATAGATTCAAATCATATTATTATTCCAGCAATAAAAATGCACACAGACTTTGTTGCTAGAGCTCACAGTCGCAGACTAGTAACTGTAAAAGGATGAAGGAAAGACAGAAAACATACTGTGAAAACACATTATTCTCTGAAAATAAATACCAGAGATTGCCAAGTGTTTCTCCACCTAGCAACATTAGCTGACTATGTCAAGAACCTGAAAAAGGGAAAAGGAGCCCTCTTGGATCTCCAGAAAGTGGAGTATTTTGCTCAAGAAAGAGTATGGAAGAATGTATGAAAGCAGTTCTGAGAAGTGGCCCTAAAATAGCTTGAGCTTGCCTTCAGTGGAGTTACTGCCGCAGTCAGTAACAAGAATGGAGAAATAGGTAGGGACGAAAAAGGTGTATGAAAATGAGAACAGAAAGGTGGAACTGGAGACAGTGGAAAATGAAAAACTAATAGATGGCTTCAGAAAGTGATGTGATCAGGAGATCAGATGCAGAAAATTACTTTGGCAAAGTTTTAAATGCAGGATCAGTCTATATCTTTCAGTAGCATCTCTCCGAAAGGCAATCTTCGTGCTCATTGTCACCGGATATAGTGTAAAACCACAATTCTGGGTCAGAATGCTGTAGCTTTGTCTTCTGAAAAAAAGTAATCATTTTTGGGAGATTTTATAACTTAGTTCTCGTGTACATTAATAATAGCAGATGATGAAGCAGTAGCATGCCCTATTTGCATGGAAAAGATTCTTTTCCATGTTTTTGACGTTAGTGACCTTATCATAAACTGAATTTTGGACCTGGATGTGTATTTGCTTGGTATACTTCTAGAATCTTTGTGCCTTAGTTTCCATGGGGTTTAAAAATAATGGTATACTAGCAGTACCATTATTTAATTGGTAAAACACTCAAGCTTTTTTAATAACAGATGCCAGAGTAAGTTTATGTAAAATTTTGGGGTTTTGGTAGAAAGTAAAGGGCCCATTTGTAATAAGAGGCATTTCAAATTTATCTGCAAGAAATACATCTTTGCAATTACAATTTAAGTGGGACGCCTCTGAATTGCAGATACACTTTTATATTTAATAAAGGTTTTCTGAGAAATCTAAACTGAAGTTTTCTGGTTCATATGTAAGCTGGAACCATTTTTGTGAGCTAGCCCCGGCATAGGATTAGAAGAGCTTCATAAAAACAATGTCAGACAAATTATAAACCCTCAAGCTGTGCAGAAAGAAGATAGTGTCTGTGAAGGTTTTTGTATGCATAGGCATGTTTAAAAATATAGTCCTTTGTTGATTTCTTCTTTGCTATTTTGTTCTTTTTTTTTTCTCTGATTGTCACTGTCTGAGTTTCTAGGTTGTAGATTAATGCCTAACACTACCCACTGTGTATTTGTGATTTGCGTTTTGTAATTAAGGGGAACAATGGGAGTCCATTGGGTCTCGTTATATATAATGGTTGGTTTAATTTGTTTCACTTCTATCTTGTTAATTGTAAATTGATCATTAAGATTTGAATTCTAATCTGTCACCAGGGTTGTGAGTATTGAAGCTAGAGCAATGATCCTGGTTTTAATCACTGATGATGAGAAACAAATTTTATAATTTTGGTACATATTGCAGTTCATATATTTTAACACTGTATTTTATGGTGTTATAAATATTGTTAAATGACTTTTAGTGTAGTTTTACTGTTTGGACTATAATGTATAAATTATATTACTGGTTTGGCAACAGTAGGCATCCAACTGTGTGAGTTTAATTGAAGTAAAGAACACACACCCGGCTGAACTATTTTTCTGCATGTTTGGTTGACTGCAGTCATTGCGCTCAATACTAGGAGTGAAATGTTTGTTGGAGGTAGCCATACAAAGATGTGAAACAGTCTGTCTAAAAGGATCAGTCATTAAAATTACATGCAACAATACTGCGTCAGCAGAAAATATTTTAGAGCATATATTTAATTGCTGTACAAGTAAACAATTGGTTTTAAGAGTATGAAAAGGCAGTGCTTAAAAAGCACTGCAATGCAAAACCTAGTTCAGAGGAGTAAAGGCAGCATTGCCACCTTAGTGTTCAAAAATCAGCTCATCCTAAAAATATCCGAAGACTGACTTTGAATTGTGACTATTTAACATTTGCTGGTTCTTTGCCTCCAGTATTTGAATGAGGAGGAACCTGTTTCGGTTTTTTGTTTTGTTTTGGGTTTGGTTTTTTTTTTTTTCCAAGACTCTTCCAGTAAGGATGGTAGATAAAACCTTAAATTTGTTTTCAAATAGAAGTTGAGGCTTTCTTCGTAGTTGAATGGATCTGGAAGTACAGAGGGGTTTTTTTGTTGTTGTCCCTGTCCTCCCCCCAGTCATCATCCATTATTTTTAATACAGTGGCAAGTAACGGAGATTTGGCAAAATCTGTTACCCATCTACTTACAAGCGTGCATTTTACATTTTCATTTTCATGTGATGTTGTAGCTTTGCTCTGTGCAGTTTTGAAATAATACTGATTTCATACAGGTCTTTTGAGTCTGTTAGATCTCAGAAGCACACACAAATACATTAACATGACTGTATGACTTGTGGGGCCAGCCTGAGTCTGCAGAAGTGCAACTCCATGCAGAGTTCAACTCAGATGGTGGCATTCCCCATATCTGCATGCTTTAGTTTCTTCGAAGTCCACCACAGCTTACTAGTTGGACTGTTGGACCAGAGTAGCTCTTGTGGAGCAACATCAGCATGCCAGTTCTGTGTTCTTTAGTTGTTCGGGATCCATCAGACATAGTGCTTAGTGCACAGATTTTTCTAATTTACCTCTGCCCCGGCATTACGTGTGGGCTCTCTCTGAAGTTCAGGGCTGTGTACTTCGGCACCTGACCCCCTCTCTCTCCTGTTCCTGCTCCGACAGCTTAGGAGCAGAGTGATTCAGAAGCATTTACACCGACCCTGTCCTGCCCTGGCTGGGTGGAATTGTTACTCTTAGTATAAATGTGCTATCACGTTCAGTACAGTTGTTCAGGCTCATTACAGTTATGGTTGGGTTGGGTTTGTTGGGTTTTTTTTAACCCAACAGTTTTGAAGTTATTTAAATATCACATAGAACTAACTGTACTATCTTAATCTTTGGAAACTCAGGTGGACGAGTGGTGTATATTTAAAGATGCAGAGAGAATCTTTGTTTCAGTGTAATGAAATACTTGAATCTGGGTGGTCAGACTCTTAGATATTTACTTGGAAGGGACATTGTATAAATAATATTTTAACTGGAATGATTTTTTTTTTTTGCTGAGTTCAACTAATTACAAAAGAGATGTTTTAGGAGAAGAGAATGCAAGTAACATGGTTCAAACATCAGGCATTTAGAGCTGTATTTTAGAGATCAGAGATCATGCTACTCATGCTTTCAGTTAATTCAGTACTTTCTTTAGTTTCATTAATTGTAATTTTCAGAAGTATTTTGGTTGATTTGAATCCCTTGATCTTTCCAGAAAGACTTCAGGCACCTTCAAATGTGCTGGAGATGAATACGTCCCTTTAAAACTTGGAGATTTTTGCCACCTTTAAAGTTGCTTCTGCTGTTTCCGTGTATGAGACAGCCACATACAAATATAGAAAAAGAACCAGGATCCCCCAGTTGGGAAACCCTACAAACATGATAATTTACAGTATTCCCACATGGCAAATGCTGTTGTTGCATTTTGCTGGCAAAAAAAGGAACGCAGTCTTGAGTTTAGTCCCTGTTACCACTTGGTTGGGCTTTGTTACATCAGGTCTCTGTTGAGCTACTCTGCTTTTATCCACTTTTTTCCACTTTGCTTTTATCCACTGATTGCCTTTCTTACAGTGTCAGTATCGGGTACAGCCTGCATTCATACTGCGTGATAACAATTGGTCCAACTGACACTACTTTGTTAATGCTGAGACTTAAGTTACCAATATTTCTGTTAAATGATCAGTGTAAAAATTTGACTTCAGTTACCTTTCTACAACATGCTGCCCACTGTTACGTACCTGTCCAGGAAACTCTTGTGCATTTAAGTTTGATGTACAAATACATCAGCATAATTCTGATGTGTTTGTCAGTGATGTTCCTTAATAGAGCTGTAACTCCCTATCTAAATCAAATTACATACAGTCTTCTTCCAAAGTTTCCCTTGCGAAGTTCTTTTAGATTCACAGATGATATCGTGTATTGTTCTCTATTTAAACATGAAAAGATTATGTTGTCATTTCCAGATTTGACTTGTCAGTGTAACAACATGTTTTTGAGGGAGGAGTATTCCTTCCCCCCTGCACTTTGTTGTATTTTTCCGCATGTCAGTTGTTGTTGCATTCCGCAACAGCCAGGAAGGTAAAGTATCTTTCTGCTGTAACTGCAGCATATTTAAGTTTATGATTTAAAGATATCTCAGAAGCTTTTTAACCTCAAGATCTGGAGTGGCAGATGCCATAAAACAAATTTGCTTGCTTTTGATTCTTACTTTCTGATGGTATAGCAGATTCTGACATGTTCTCATTAACCTTTTCCAAAGAGTTAAACTGTACAAGTGCATAATGTATATTTTATCACAATTTAATCTGAGATCTTTTCCTGATATTAAGAAACAGCTCATGCCTGTTTCTCCATGGGCTGATGGTTAGAGGTGTAGCAAGTAGCAGTCCCAGGTCATTCATGGATCTGGTGTCTCTGCTCACTCGTGAAAAATAAGAATTGCTAGAAGTGACTAATTTTCTTAAAGGCTGTGCTGAGTTTTATGTAGATTAGGGTGTGCCTGTATGATTTGTCCCCTGTTTCTTAAGGTTTTATTCATTTTCCTCTTAATGCGTTGTTGTTTTTTTTTTTTAATGTGTGTAGTGGTATTTTGGGCATATTAGGTTAATAGTTTCTAAAACAGTACCACTATTGAGAGTTCAACCTGTACAGTGCAGTAAAGGTTGAACAAGTTTTTAGTAGCCATTTTTTAAATTAGATGTTAGCTTTTACTAATAAAGAACTTGAAATGTGTTTTCAAAATGCTGGCCAAATTCTTGCTTAACAAGTATGAATTTACATTTATTGATCTTATTTAACATCAACGCGTAATGCCAAATGACATGCCTGTTTAAATTAGGCTGAAATTAGCATAGCCAACCTATGACTGAGTGATTGCCATTGGCATATTTACCAGATACCCTTCGGCATCATGTTCTTTTGTCTTAAGATTATTTGAAACAGCGTTTTGTTTCTGTAAGTTCTAGTAATAGCCTGTTTATGCATTACATATACATGTATGAAATTTTATAAATGCTGAAGCCACATATTGATGGCACGCTGCAGGATGAAATCTGACAACATCCATCATCACTGTGTTTTACTTCTGTAGATCTGAAGTCAACCAGCTTAGTCAGGAAAAAGAGTATCTTCATGGCAGATTGGAGAAGATGCAGAAACGGAATGATGAATTGGACCAACAATGTATCCAGCATGGGAGAATGCATGAGAGGATGAAGTCGAGGTAGGAGGTCCTGTTAATCTGTCAGTATGTGGTATGCTCTACTGTACCTGTTGTGTAAACATAAAAATGACACTAGGTTGTTTGAAAGTAATATTCTTCCCTTGTGAAAATGACCACCCCTTCCCCCTCCCCAAGCATTCTGTCAAGTTTTTTTATAACATCTTTTGCTTGTGCCATTTTGGATAAATAAAAGGAAAGCTTGAACAACATAGTCTTCCAAAGAATTTAAGCCTAGTACATATGTGTGTGGGCTGCTTTGGCTGTTATCTGCTCTAACTTGGATGAATTGTCTTACCATATTAAAAAAAAAAAAGGGGGGGGAGGGAGGAAGGAGAGAGGAGATTATTCAGTAATATGAATGTAGAGTACAGATGTGGATTCCGTAATACCATGTAATAGGTGTATTTTTTGGTTTTACCACCTTACCTTTCTCAGTCATATTTAACTTGTATAAACTTGTATAAACAGACAAATCTTGCTGAAGATCTTAGTAACCAGAGAACTATGAACAGCTTCCAGGCACCACTAGCCTTTTCAGAGAAGCAGCAACTTCCTCAGGAAGAGCTGGGGAGCAGCTACAGCAAGACTAGTATGGAATATTTCCACCGATACCAATTCACTGTTCTGGCCAGAGTGTCCAGACTGATAATGCCTTGTGCTGTGATTTGGATTAGATGTCCTTAAAGATCACTGTGGAGACTTTAATTTTTGGTACCAGAAAGTTTATCTATGCTCTCTTGTTCTGTTTTCCACTCCACATTCAGTGTAACAGGCACTGCAAAGAGCACAGGCATGGTTGGGGAGGTAGAGGATAAAATAGGGAGATGACTGAGAGGCAACTCTGCAAACCCAATCAGCCAGGCTGCCTCTTGTCAGTAATGAAAGGCAAAATGTGGTTTAACTTCATTTGGACTAGATACTCCTGGCTGGGCAAAATTCTGTTTCCTTTTTTTGACTGCTGACCACCTGATAGGAACAGAGTTGCGTGTAGTGAAGCAGTCAGTCTTGTATGCTCTTTTTTTTTTTTTTCCCCAACTATCAATTTTTAAACTTTTTTTGCTGCCATCTCTTCGTTCTCTCTCTGTCCATATCAGCTTGTTTCTTGCAAGCTCTCCATACATTCTTTTCAATGGTCCAGACCCCCTTCTATCCTCTTCTTTTTCAGATTTCTGTCTGTACCTTATCCTGTTCTTCTGTAACCCAGAATTGTCATCATCTTTTCTAGCTCAGAGAACAAAGAAATTCAACATGCTACGACTGTGTCCCTAATCTATGTGACCACATGATCGTTCAATTCATCTCACCTCCCTTTCGGTTTCTTTACTTGTGGTGGTTTCATAGCATATGTGGGACATGCACTGAGGACTCAGGGTTACTTTCAGGGAAAAAAAAATTAAATCTCTCTTCTCCCCCTCCCTCCCCCCAAGCTGTTCTTCTGTAGAATTATTAGTATCTAGTTGAATTTAAGACTGCTTTGTAAGTTTTTAGGACAACCTTTCCTCTGTCAGAACCAAACAGATCTACTGGAAAATGTTGCTCATTCTCTGCTGCAGCAGCAGCAGCAATGATTATACACCAGAAAAGATTGAAAGCATTAATCCAGAACAGAAAAGTGGTTTGACAGCAGAGTGGTCATGCTGCAGGCAGTGCCTTACCTGCTACGGCTGTTTTGCCGAGAACAAGGGGAGAAAACAGGACAGTGATAGCATTTGTCTTATTTAATATTTTAGAATATGTAAATATGGCAGAGATTATCAGGTATTTGAATCATGAACAGTATACTTCACCAGCATTTTAAGAGGAGACTCTTTTAACATATTTTTAATGATGATCTTGCGCTATATTCATTTAAAATCCAGTAATAAGTGACAAGGCTGAAATAATAAACTGCTTTTAAAATTCAGTGTAATCTAATTTTAGTTTCCATGTGAAAACTGTAATGGATTTTCAGTATCAGTTCCCAAATGCTATAAATTGGCTATGAAGTATTCAGATTTAGGTGAAGAGAAGCAAAAAGTATAACTAGTACGACAAATAAATTTCCCAGTTCCTTATATTTATGTTGAAGGACTTCCACCAAATAAAAATAGTGATTTTTCTCATCTGATTTTGAAAATAGAGATCTGACTATGCTATTTAGTAAAGGCAGAAGAACAAATAATAATGTGTTCTGCCTCAGATTTTCATCCATCACTCAGATAGTAATAATCACAGCAAAATAATGTTAAGGATGATTACTTCTTAACACAGTAAGTTTCCCCTTTGTATGCAGCTACAAATAGCACTGGTCTTTTTGCAACACAATCCTGCAAAGTGGGTTCCTACCTAATTTTCTATCTGTTGTTATTCTGGCTCTCCTTAGAAAGTTTCTTGTATCAAAATGATTTTGACTTAACTTGGGACCTAACATTTGCATTTGAATAATAAGGAACTGTGACACTTGTTTAAGAAGAAATCTCTGTCACTACTCGTGTTCTTTTAGGATAACATGACAGGCCCTGATATAACTGTTTTGTGGAAGGAGCAAGATCTAATTGATCAGTTGGAGTTTCTTTTAGAGCAATGATATTTTGGTGATTGTGATAGTTGCATTCCTGAAAGTAAACAAGAGAACTCTTTCTTTGGCATTCCTGTCTTTCTGTCTGAATATGTGCTGTATATGAATATAATCTGAAATAACATAAAGCAGGTTTAAAAAAAATTACTTTAAATTGCTATCATTAAAGATTATTTTAAATCAGTCTTTTCAATGCAATGAAAATATTCATCCCTTTCAAGTGTGTTTTTGCTCAGTGAAATGCAGCATTAAAAGAAGTAGATGTCCATCTAAATTATATAGTTGATGTATGCTGTTGGGGCGAACTTGGGTTGAAAGATGTGTGGTTTGCAGGACTAGGGTGACATGTTAAGACAGCAGTAGAGCTTATGCAGAGATGTTCATTTAATGTTGTTAATCTAGCAACTCTGTGGATCTTTGCTTTAGATACAGGTATGATTTTTTTTTACATTAGTTTGTGCTTGTTTTGATGTTTCTTGCAGTTATGTACTTTTCATTTTAGACAGTGATTTGTTTAGCTAAGTAGATTATCTCAACAGTATTAATTAACTTGACAGGGTCACTGTTGTGCCACTGGAAGTGAACTGGTCAGCATGTGTGACTTTATGGATGTGAATCTTGGAGAAATAAATTCTTGTCTGTTATGTGGAAAAGAGCATGTTGGTATAAATTTTCAACCTGAAAGCAAATTTTATTATTAAATTCTTCACATTCCCATGCTGTAGATCTGTGTTCATAGTAGAAATTAGCAGGTAGCAGAAAGTACAGAATTTCTTATAAGGCAGCTATAAAGATAGAAAGCTGGACAGAAAAAGACAAGAATCTGCCTAGATCTATTATTAATGGAACATATTTATGAATAAGTAATATTTGCCCAAGCTGTCATGGGTCAGGATTTCATCAGGCTATTTAAGCTTCCACTGAACTTAGTTAACAACTCTTACAGGTACAAGGTTCAATTATGGCTTTGCTTTTCTGCATCTATTCTTCTCGTAAAGCAAGCATTTGATTGTAAGTCATCTATGTAGAGAATTTTTTCTGTGGACAGCCAGTGTCTAAAATGGGAAGCATTTAATTTAATATAGCTAGCTCTTTTCTGTGTACATTTCCCGTTAAAGACCCAGGTGATGTGTGGAAATACAGCAAATATGGAGTAGTGTCTTCAAGTAGGAGAAGAAAATCCTAAGCAATTGCTTTCCTTTTCTCAAGATGAGCCAGCCTTTACTTCTTATCAAGCAGCAAAAAAAGAGCATTTGGACAGTAGTTTGTATGACCTATGAGGCTCTTCCAAAATGTTTTTAATAAAACATAAATTTAGAAGCTTCTAATGAGTTTTTTCCAAACATTTTTCCAAACTAAGTTCAGTATAGGGCATCTGGGGCTATGAGTTTTCTCTAAAACTTTAGGTTTGGTGATCAGAGTTCGTATTACTGTTATTTTTGCTGTAATGTGTGTGTGATCACTGTCCAATCTGTGTAACATTAACAATAATAATAGACTTTATGCAAATTTGTATGGGGTTTTTTGTTGTGGTGGTTTTTTGGGGATGACAGTGCTGCATGTATTTCGACTGTATTTTTGGTAGCTGAAGTTAAAAAGAAGAGCCTACAGGACTGGCAGTTTGGGGCAGATGTGTGTCTATTCCTCAGGCATCAGTGGTTGTAAGTTAACTATAAAAATGTTACAACCATCTGTGTAACAAGACGGCAGAGATCTGCTCTTGCCTGTTACTATAAATAAGAAGGAGATTTGTTTGACTTCATAGACATTGGATTTATAAAGACTATATGTGTCAAATCGTAACTACGTGCCATGTTGCTGAGATGTGTCTGCAGCCAACTACCTGGGGTGTCTTCCCCTTCAGACATTCTAGTGTAGTGCAGCAACTGTGCAGAAATGTCTGTATAGCACAACATGTGACAAATTATATTTGTTTTCTACCTATGGGGAAATGTATGATTCTTATGGATAAGCTTATCTGGAAGAGTAGCTAAAATGGATTCTTAAATGGACCACTCAAGGAGTTAGAGAGAAAATGTGACATTCAGTTTGACAATGATTTTAAAGGTTTTTCCCACCATTAAACTTATTTTGTTGTTGTTGTTACTAAGTGATAGTGTATGAGAGATCATGTATGCATGAGAGAACACACGCATATGAGAATCATGACGTATATATATATATATTGAGAATATGCCAGCAGTTTCAAGTAACTGATACATAAAATCACAATAGTTGGTTTGCTGTCACTATTACACTTCTGCATAGAGATTTTGGATTTCTTTGGCAAATCTCCAGTAGAACAATTGATTAAAATTATTTCTTGATAACTGGAGCAATCAAGTTGCATTGAAAATTTTACATTTTCTGCCTAAAGCTCTAGTACAATTTTTTGTGTTTTCAAGAAATAATGATGGGTGGAAGAACTCAGTTTTGATCATTGCCTAAAAGACCTTTATTTTTTTTTCCGGTCCAGTTCATTCTTTCTTGAATATATTGTCTTCCTTATTGTTTTTTTTAAGTAACAGTGAGGCAATTGTTACTATCTTTTTACTAGACCAATCATCTGTTTTGAAATGCAATTATAGAACAAAAATGCACTATATTGTGGCTTTTTAATTTAAAATGCATTAATTTTTATGTTGAAAATAGAGATTAACATATGTAGTGTCCGTAACATCTTTGCTGAAAGTTGCCTCAATCTTTAAAGAGCAGAATGCTCCACTTTTTCCTGAGCGTCATTATTCCTACCCACGTACCTTTGGTGTGGTTTCGCCGTAAGGGAATTGCTGTAACAATTGGAGACAGGCTTGCTTGTAAAGCCTTTCAGGCAAGGAGTTTGTAAAGAGCTTTGTGGTCACTGTGTCCGGCATTGCGGTGCTGCCAGATAAAACTCTCAGCTCTGTCTAGAATTTGGGGTTATCACTATTACTTAATTTTTTATTACTATTTAATAGACTGACATTTTAGGTGGAGAAATGTATACTCCAGAGAAGTACTATTAGGAAATAATCAGCGGATGATGTGTATATTCATACACACGTATATGTTGCAAATCCTGTCAGAGTCTGAAAGTGTATTTGGCTTTTGTTTAATTTTCGGGTGTTTGCACACAGTTCACATGGTCTGGCATAAAAACTGCATGTTCAAAATTTCTCCTTCCCTCTTCCTCACCAGTTCGCTTATTTGTCTACTTACTGTAGATATGTTAGTCTATTTCCCCACCACCACCACCACTTTAAATAGATGTCTATATATAGTGTGTATATAAATGCATATATCATTTGTGCTTTTGTATGTGTAATATTCCCATTCTAAATAGTTAATAAGTTATATAAGATTATATAAGTCCCCAATTTAAAGATTTGTTCCCCAGCTACTCGAACAGTAGACATAAAGCAAAAATTATCTTAGTTGTTAGAAAACCTGAAAATGTATACCAAAAGTGAAATACAGGGTCTTCAGAAAATGCTACAAAATAGTATGCAAATAAGTTGTTAGCCTTCTTAAGAAGCAAATGACAAGCAGAGGGAATTATCACACCCAATCTTCAGATAGATGTTATGGGAACTTGATAATGTTCTGTAAGATGTATTCTAGGTCACTGAGTACTATGTTCCTCTACTGCAGCTATCACTAAGTGTGTGTGTGTATAAAATATATATACTTATATATATAGCTTTTTATATATATATATATGTTCCATTGAGAATGTATTGAGCTCATTTTTAAAAGTCATTAGGCCTCACTGCTCCAATTTGGACAACTGTTTCCAGCACCACTGACCTTCTGATTGGGATCCTTCTTATTTTTGGTCTGAATTTATTTGTGTTCGACTTGTACCTACTTGTCCTTGAGCCAAAATTGGGGTAAGTAGTTATTTTGTTCTGCTTTTATTTTATCTGCACCGGTAATGCAGATAATTATAGACAATGGTTGTATCTATTCAGTCCTATTCCTGATTAATAAGTGAAGCCTTCCTTTTTTGTTCTTCTTTTTGCAATAAGCTCTCCATCACCCTCAGTTTTCTGATTGTTGATCTTTTTTGAATATGGGCAATCAGAACTGTCTACAGGGTTTTGGCATTTGAATATCTCGTATGGCAGAATTAATGCATTTACTGGAAATTCCATGACTGATGGATCCTACGATCACATTTGCCTTTTTTGACAGCTGCATAATATTGGCAGCTGATAATCCTTCTCTATCCAAGAAGTACATCCAGGACCTCTTCCTCCCAAGTAAATTCAAGTTGTTAGCAGAGATTTTTGCTATGAACTGAGTATGCGTCAAGTCCCTAGTGTAAGACTTTGTACTATAAAATTTCATCCCGTTTCTGCTATTCCAATCTTCTGAGTCATCTGTTTCTTTCTGTGCAGTATCCCAGACCTTCTCTAAGCTGATGACATCTCTTAAAATTTATCAGCCCACTCTCACTTTTTGTGCTGAGTCATAATTCAAAATATTCAAAAATCTGTTTAAGCTCGAAGAAATCCACTTATAATTCTTCCTCACCTTCAGTTGTTCCTGTCGGCTGTGCTCTTTATTTTAGTCAGTTACTTATCAATGACAGCTTAGTTAACGATTGCTGATGCGGCATGATATTTAATGTTTTGCTGAAGTTAATGTAGGTAAGATTTATTGCATTTCCATTATCAAAAAATCAGCTGTCAAAGAATTTAGGATTGCCGTGACAGAATCTGCTTGGTCTAACTTCTGTTTCAGTTTCTCAGGTTTTGCATTTACCTTCATGTCCTTATATATTCTTTTTCCTTCAAAACTTGTTGTAGGGTTTTCATGCATTTGAGGTCATGGTAACGGGCTGATAATTATCTGAACTACCTTCTTTAAGGATTAGTTAACCTGTTTTCATTGCTTAACAATGTAGTCAATGTGGGGAAGAAGGTGCAGAGGGGAAAACGACAGTGTCTGTGTTCACTTTGCACATCAAGACAGCTGGCCACCACAGTTTCAGTGTTGTAGAAACTGGATAATAATATCTGGGAAAGGGATACCATAAACTTGGGGGATAGTCGATGCCTCAAAGAAAAGCTAGGTGGAAAAATAGCCAGGTTTGCTTGCTTCTGTGTTGAACAGCTATCAACACTCTAACACCCCCTCTGTTAAGAGTCTGGTAATTGTCCACTCCTTGGAATATCTTCTACTCTACTGCTTTGATGTACTCTGCCTTCTCCAAAACAGACACGGGGATAGTTCTTATTCATGCCATCAACTTCTGGGAGTCAAAGCCTTCAGCTCACTAATAGTAAGCTTGTGTTCTTGTCTACCAGGAATGTAAAAAGCCCTGAAATATGTGTGACATAAAACAGCACAACATAAGGTTCCAGGCTGTTCTTGTTACTTTCTGTTGTCAGCACAGTTGTTGGTTTTCAAATTTAAATGTTAATTTAGCATTAACGAAGAATTCTTGATTCTCTCCTCTAAAATGGAGGTGGATAAAGGTGATGTCTTTGACAGCTCAGCTCAGACTCTCCTTGATATGGCAAGATCTAGAAATGCTTGGCCCTATGCAGATCATCACAGTGATGCTGAAAAAGGTGTGCATCGTTGGGGAGAAGTGTACCTGTCGTTTTCCAGTGAAATCCCATTTTATTCTTCTACATTTGCTACAAACCTGCAACTGTTTAAATTTTGGTTGGGGCTTGCTTCTGGTGGTGATAAGTGATCCTTCTTGTCTTAATCCTCCAATTACCTGTTAACCACTACCATATCTTCTACTTTGAAACACTTCGCCTTCAGTGCCTGGTAGTACCCCCTCTGGTCCGTGGTAGTAGTCATGGACCAGTCTTCCTCACCCCTTTCCCCAGAGACGTGAAATAAAAAGTGAGCAGGCTGGATCAAAGTGCTCCTTTGCTGGCAGGTTCATAAAAACGTAGTTGTTTAATGGCAAGAAATAGCACCAATAACATGTCACGTTCATTTAGGTTACCTGCTAAAAGGTATCCAGAGCTACAGAATAAAGGCTTCTACCCAGGATAATAGCCTTTCCAATGTAGTATAAACTCTGGAGGACAACCCTCCCCATGTTCCTCCTAGAAGTATACACCATTTAACAATCTTTAGCAAGTCTTGATTGTTTAGACCATCTAAAAAATTAAATTGTTGAAATCCCTGACTGTTATACTCACTTTGTTTTCTTTCTTCCATATTGTGTTGCATCTGCATTTTTTAAGTTAATTTTTCTGTACTGTATTTCTGTGATATCCTTGTGATATGTCAGAACATTTTAAAAAAAATACGTTTTCAAATCGCCACTGTGAGACTAACACTATGCAGTAGTTCAGCAGCAAATATCTAGCTGGGATATTTAACAGTAATTGGGATCTTCCTATTGGGCCTTTGGTGAACTCACAATAATAGTAAAACCTGACTATTAACCCATTTGGCAAACTACTTTAAGCAGTAGCAGATTTTCTTCCAGTTTTGATCTCTGTGTATAACTCTCAGATTTTCAGACTAAGGCTATTTAAAACCCTCTGTTCCCATATAGTGGGGAGCTGAAAATGAAGACAAATGAATAACATCTAAGAAGCTTTGCAAGTGTGTCATGAAAATGTACCAGCTCCATAACAAAATCTATGCACCTGCGTGCTTTCAAGGTTATTGTTGTAAGAGAAGGAGACCCAAAACTAATGACGATTTATGTTTTTAATATAATAAGTGAGTAGATTTTTGCAAGGCTATTGGAAGGCAGCTTTTTCCTGATACCTTCAGTGTTTTGGTTGCTTCTGCAGGGTCCAGTCCTGCTCCTACGGAAGTTGATAAAACTGTGGATGCTCTCATTTTCCATATATAAGTCTAACCTGCTTTTAAATCTTTGAGTGTTTAGCCTTGATGTGTCTTGTGCCAGTAGTTCCATAACCAATGTTGCACTTAAGTGGTTTTTTTCCCTTCATGATTTTTGTTTTCCATCTTTCAAACTAATTGGAAGTGCTGCTGGTTTTGCATTATGAGACCGAAGACTTATTTTTGCACTTGTTTTGTTCTCTAAAACACAGATAGAATCTTCTTTTGCCTATTTCTTGTCTAAATTAAACTATCATTCTTTTCTGGAGCTCCATCGTATTTATTATCAGTTTCTGAGTGTACTCCAAAAAAATTGCTGTCCTAAAGAATTAAATACTGAAAAGTAGTTGCGTTTATTGTGCCTTGTGATAGTGCTAATTGGTGGTAGCCTAATATTAACAGGCATTGTGCTAGTTTCTGGCACATTTAAGATGCTATCTTAAATGTGTTATCCTTTAACTGCTAATCGCAGAAGTTGTAGTGAAATAAAGATTATGGAAGTAGCTATAATGAAAGACAGTATGATAAGAGCTACTTAGCATCTACATTTCTAGTGTACTCAAGACAGCGTTATGTGTGCTCAGGGCTTCTCAGTTTGGTTCTGAAATAAAGTAATGACGATGGAAAATATTAAAGAAATGGAAAAGGGTAATAGATTATTCTGTGTTTGTTTAACTTGTTCTTTGTGAACAGTAAATTCATTTATGCAAGGAAAGAAAGGGGAAATGAGATTTTTTTTTTTTTAAGTCCTTTTTAACCTCAGAGAGCCAGATTCCACCTTTAGTTATATATATGGAAATACATCCTTGTCCCATAGGAGATTTCATTACTTACGACTTGATCCTGAACAGTCTTTAGAATTCTGATTTGATTCAAGTCAAGATTGCTAAATACTTCCAGGTCTCCAGTTTCAAAAGGTTGTCTCAGTGGCACGGCTGAAATTATAGTAATCTTTTCTCTGCTTATGTAAAGTGGTAGAATCCTTTTGAGTGCTACACTAGCACTTCCCACACTACCAGGGATTTAGCCTTAGTTTTAGCTATGTGACTTGCGTATAGTCAAAAACAACTTTTAGGGTTTTGGGTGGTGGTTTGGTTTTTTTTTGTTCTCCCCCCCGCTTGGATCACTTGAGTGGCTGACCTTTTTTATATATATAAAAAAATATATATGTGTGTGTGTTTGTATACGCATATATACATATATATACACACACATACACACACAGAGTTTCTGAACTAAAAAAAGCCCATCTGTAAAGTGACACCAAGCATGGACAATAGCATAGAATAAATGTTTGGAAGCATGTGACTTAAAAGCACTTTAACTTTTACCATCATGAAGGCTGTTGTAATCTGCTGTGCCTTATCACACATGTGTTAGATTATGCAAATATGCATGTTACCCAAATCAGTTTTATGAACAAAATGCACAAACAAGCTGAGCAGAGGCACATGTATCCTTGGGAAAGGGCTTTCATAGGCTGGGCAGAAATGGAATTTCTTCATTGACCTTCTGTAATGTTAACCCACATCAATAAAATCCACAGGAAATGTGTCTAACATTTTGTCCTTTTTAAATTTCCATTTTTAATAGCAAGAAGACACTCCAGGCAGTGCATTTCTGGGGGATTATTGCATTTCTCGGGTGGCTGAAGTCACTCACCCTTCAGCCTTGTGCCTCACAACACACCCGAGGCGAGCAATAATCCCCAGCAAGGCGCACTGCCTGTCTTGTCTTATTGCTTAATTATTATACCTATTTAATGCTGCTTAGAACATTGTCAGCTGTTGAGAAAAGGTAATTATCACTAGTCAAATGAAAAACACTTTTTTGGCTGCCTTACGGATACACATTTTACTGGTACCTTGATACATAATGAAGCCTGATAGCAAAACTTTTGCTTGTCTCTTCTTCAAGCCACAGCTGTTTCCCTGCTAAATTCATCCCATCTGTCTCCCCTTCCGTAAGGCTGTAGGCAGTATAGCATAAGTACAGAAGCAGTTCAGTGCTATTTTGGATAAACATAGCTGAAATTTGAATCTTTGCCATTTGCAATGCACACATTTTGTTTTACTGCTGTAAAGAGAGCTGTCAAAATAAAAACTACATGGATAATTTACTGAAATACAGTCAAATAAAGGGATGATCAAAGGGGAAAAATGAAGATATAATATAGGGTCACTCTTACTTTCATGGTGTATTCTGAACAATGTAATTGTTGACCTCTTGACATTGCTGGGTTCAGAGAAATCGGTAGTGAATAAAAAAAGTAGAAGCCACTGAATTAGAATATAGCATGAAGAAGTCCAGACTTCATGCCAAAACGGCTAATTGTAGCAGGCAGTTATTTGTGATATTGCCCTGTTGAGATATCTGACCAAGGTATAGTTCCTTGCTTGTTTTATGTAAGGAGTATATAATTGTGTAAGATAATACGGCTTGGAAATTAAAACCAGCATTGCTATATATGACACTTTGTCTCTGAAAATAGAAGGACACCATAGTGATCACTGTGGGGCAATGGTCATCTACACTCTCCTCTACTCTTTGCAGTTTTAGTTGACAGGGAAAAATATATATTAAAGCTGAATACAGTCATCTTCCTTGAGTTTGTTGTTCTAAATTGGATTGGTGGTTAGTTACCCAGGGTTTGTGTTTGAAACTCCAGACTTTCTGGAACAAAAGATCCAAATCCCAGTAAGATCTGCTTGATAGTTCACCTTTGTGACTTGAATAAATTGAGTCTTCCAGACACAAATCTTTTTAAAAAAAGTCTTCTATTCTGCTGAAGTGTTAGAAATCCTATGGCATCTCTAGTAAGAGAAGGACTTTGACCACTACATCTTGGATATATTTTACTTTCACTGTGTTATTATGTTCTGTGTGGCCCATCTCAGAGAAGACTATATTTCATCAGCACTGGCTCTGTATGGCTGGTAAATGCTTGTGAGTCTTTTGTAGGAGAACCTTGGAAGCTCTTTCTAGGTTAACCCTGATGTGTACTTGGGATAGTTCCATGTTCTGTGAAAGTTAATTCTTGAAGGCCGGTGCTTCCAAATTTGTATTGTGTTAGGTAAAGGTGAACAGAGCCATGTTTGTCCTAACCTAGAAGATGCTGTCATTGACAAAGTAAGAAACTGATGAAGAAGTTAACGTTAGTGGACAATGAAATGATCTCAATATAAAATGTTACAAGCAGAAAGTTCCTTTTGGAAAAAGCACTTTGTGGAGTTCACTGCTACTGAAATACTGATTCCAGTGTTCTGTATTGAGGTAGAGAAGGGGACAAAAGGACGTTAAGTCATTAGCTTCTTCAGTATTTACAGGATTGTTTTCAAGCTGCATCAAAAGAAACAAAGCCTTTCATAATATTACTAAGAAAGGTACTGCTACATGAAAAGTTTATGCAGTGATTGTCATGTAAATATATGTAAAATCAATACTCTGGCAAAAGCCAAGACTGCATTACTCCTTCACATTTACAGGAATGTTAGAATTTCTCTCTCTTTATAGACATTAAATTGAAATATATTCAAAGGTTGTGAAATATTATTTTTAGTTTTGTTCAGTAATATGAATATAAATAAGGATGTTATAATCTGGGAGACTGAATGTTGGTGTTTAGTCCTCCTGTAACTAATCCAGGAGCTGGTAACGTGGCTACTGCACCAGAACTAGTACCCTCATGTTTCGGTTTAAAGGAAGAAAGACCCCACCGTTTTTAAAGGAAGCCCACTTCAAGGACTCCACCATATGTACAGGCATCTCCCCCTCTGCCTCCCTTTGGGCTCGACTGAAAGAGTAGTTGTATAGACTTGTCTGAACACTTACTAGGTCACTGAAATATTGCAGTAAACATCCAGGTACTAGGACCATCTTGGAACAATTTCTTTTGTGGTAAATATGTTTTGATATTCTTGAAAGCCCTACTAAGGTCTGAGCTTACCTTTTAAAAATAGTGGCTATGGCTTGGTCATCCAGTTTTGTATACAACTGTGTAAATCACTTGCAGTAAAAGGAGAATGTTTGACATCTGATGGAACATACACATGTACCAACGTAATGTTTCAAGAAACTTAATAAGCCCCCCCCCCCCCGCCCGCCCCAAATGAGAGATTTACTTTTATGCTGCATTACATATTGGAAATGGTTAGCCTCTGTTAGAATCATTTAGGTAGCTGCTGTAAGTTCACATGGGAGGCCTGTACCTTCATGCATAACAAATCTGACAGACCCACTGCATTTTTTACAAACGTGATTCCAAAGCTGCAAGTATCTAAATAAAACTCAGTTTTTACAAAGGGTTTTACCCTCTTACAGCGTTTGTGCAAATGAGAATTAGGGATGGAGGAGTAGGCAAGATCAAGAGCAAAACAAGTTATAGTGGTTGTCTTTCCCATGTGCAAAGTATTAAGAAAGCTCTCAGTCTTGTGCTTTTCACATATTTATTACACTTTATTTTGCAGTCCAGTGTGCTTTACCATAAGTACATGCATTTGTTGACGATGTGATCAAAAATCCAAGATTATGTGAATTCCAGGTGATCCTTCACCTACAGTGTTGAGTATGCTCCCACTGTTGGGACCGTTTATGGTGATCTGGATCTAATAAGGAGACTTCCTTCAATCCAGAACTTCAAATACTCATCTGGTTTTGTCTGGCCATCATCTTTTTACTTACGTCCAGCATTTTTTCTTTCTGCCAATGTGTTTTTAGGTCAGACAGAAGGCCCTGTATTTCCACCCTTTCCTTCTGCAGGTTAGCGTAAGGACAAAAGGAAAAGAAGGAATGGGTCAGAGGGGATCACAAACCAACAGACAAAAAAATCCATTAAGTAATATGGAAGAAGAAAAACACTTCTTGCAGTGCTGTTTTCTGTTCTTTTCCCTTTTTCATGCTTTTCTTGGTTTAAGGTAGTTTTAGGTACTCCATCTCTACATGTGGAAGGAGTGTTTTCTGATAAAAATGTTCTGAAGATTTCTGGACCTTCTGAAAAAAAAATGTTGTTTTTTTTTTTTTTTAATGTACACAGTGAACAAAAACCTCTGCTTGCTCAAAATTTTTCATGCAACTCTACTTGTTTGCTCAGTTGCCTTATGAGTTATATGATCAAAACCAAAAGCCAATACAATCTTTACAGAATATTATTACTTTTCACTCTATCTTAGCTGCCCTCTCCCATTTTCAACTGCCTCTATTTTGGCAAATTTTAGACTTTGTTGTTGTTGTTATTAGTGCTTAGATGTTCTGATTAGATATAATTTGCAAGCTCCACTATTTGAAAGTAATTTTTTTTTTAATAGCAACATGACATACACTGAACAATACATTCCATAAATGTTTTTCTTCTTTGTGCCTAGGTTCTCCTAAACAGAGAAATTCTAGCAACTATTATATGTGCTTGCAGGTCATCTATAAAACAAAAGTAAAATCCTTTTCCTTGAGCAATAGTGCAGGTTTTGCCACTTCTGTTAAAGCAGTGTTGCAAGATAAATGAGTGATCTTTCCCATGCTACTTTCTCTGCTTTTAATAATCAGTGGAACTTTGGTTGCTGAACGGCTGAATTTGTTCAGTCCCTTAAACACAACAGGTAACTCTCAAGCAGAATTGAAAGTGAGGGTTACCTGAGATGCTAGTGTTATTTGTGTGAAAATATAATCTTAAAAATTTTGTCCCACTAAAATTTATTGTCTCCTAAGCAAATTTCTGTTCATATTTTCAGATAGCGCATTTGGGGATTCTTTCCTTTGTAATCTTTATGGGAAGGAATTTTTTCCTAATACTTCAGGGATTTTCTGCATCAGATTGGAGGGTAATGTTACAGTCAGTAATGTTTACATCAACAAATGTAAATTTAAATTAAATCTATTATTTAAATAGCATAATGGAAACACATGGTGCTTTGTAGTCATGTAATTAAAGAAGATCTGTGCCTCCAGGAGTTTATGATCTAAAGATCAAAACCAGTTCCACATGCAACAGACCTCTTCTAAATATCGGTGTACAATTTGGGGATTTTGTCTTGCATTTACTTCAGCATAAATTTTACTCTTGAGCAGAGATTTCACCCAGGCCAGTGCAGTACTGTTTGAGATGTAATGCATAAGTATTGTACTTGATGCCTTGTTCAGGGACAGTTAACTGTTAGCACAGAAAAGCTTGGTGTTTTGATGTCAAGATTTATACCTCATTTATTTAACAGTAACACTGTGAACTAAACTTTGTGGATGATACTAGTTTAGTTAGGGGAAAAAAAAAATCAATTTCTTATCTTTAACAAGGAGTCTGACTAGCCATGGGTTTTTTTTTCCAGTTGTGAAAGTAATTTTGTGCAAAATTGCATTTGAGTTAAATTATTCACTCATTCTGGGGCAATAGTCTGTATTCACTTTCCAGCTGAGCCAACTAAAAATATGGGAAACAGACCAGCCTAGTATTCCATTGTTGCCTTATATAATGTGGTGTTTTGGAAATGATGATGAAGGCAACCTGGATATTTCATGGATGAAATAGTGGATTCATAAACTGAAAGCTTTGCTTGCTATTTGTCATGGTGTTTTCTCCCTTCCTTTCAAAACTCTGTGCTCACAAATCAGAGATGTTGCTTTTATTTAAAAAAGAAAAGGGGAGGACAAAGAAAAAAAATCAAGCCTCTTTATCCTTTGAAGAAATCTGCCTGAATTGCTGACTGAGTTCCCTGAAAAGCCCTGGACTCCTTCAAAACTTGGAACCACGTTCAGACCCCAACTCGGTAAGGTAGTGTACTTTGTTTAGTGTACTTTAAGTCTTAGTTTTCTCCCCGTAGTATGCTACAAAAGAGCCTGGTTGTAAACACATAGGTTGTTATTGTCAAGTGTGATGGTGTGGGATTTCTTCCAATTATCAACCTAATTAGGACCCTGAACTAAAAAGAATTTTTCATTTCTTTTGGTTGTGGGGAGCTAAATGAAGACCTGTCTGTGAGCCCTGGGACTCAGAGGTAGCTGCAAACCATTAAGCCCCTTTGTCGCTGTAACGACTTAGCTGCAAAATAATTTAGCAGCTCTAAGAGGCAACTTCTGCGTTCAGCCTCCTTGCCTGAGCATTTTCCCTAAGTTAAGGTAAGCTTGGACAGGACCTCGCATGTTTGCATGTTTTGTTCCTTATTCCAGTGCTTTTTTTTCCTCGTTTGATGCAGTTGCTTAGGTTTGCACAGCTCAGAGGTGCTACTGTGTTTGGTTTTCTTCGGTTTTTTAAATCCATAATACAGGAGTTCTGGTCATTTCCTGATCATCTGAATGTTTGGAGTTCTGGCAGCTATCAGAGACTTCTGAGCGTTTTATTCTGAATTCTGGCACTTCTTCTCCAAGTGTTGTGCTTCAGTTTTACCCATGCTGTGGTACAGATCATGGTGTTGCTGGTTAAAGGTCACCTGTGTGCTGTGTGGAAATAATGCTGTACCCATCTTTTCTAACGTCTTCTAAGACAAAAGCTGTGAAATGGTTGCATGTTATGAGCGGTAAGCATTAATGAATGTTGGTGCTTTTCTTCCAGACTGCTCTGAGCAAAACTTTTGTGCTTCAGGTATGGCTATACACTAACCAGGGTGAAGTAATAGATTTTCCTACAATGAGCAATAGTACAAGTCCTACCTTCTGCATGTCTGCAACTGGATTTCCTTTCTACTGCACTTCTTTTTTTTTTTTTAACTGAACTGTAGCTTTCTGAGCAAAATGAGCCTTTCGGTCAGATGGTGTGTGGCTTCACACAAACTTTTACTACATGACAGGCTAACTTAGCAACCAAGATGTGTTTTCCACTTATTCCTACTCATTGCTTTTGTCTTGTGCTGACATATTGGATTCTGTGCTGTACAAAAGGAAGCCCTAAATGACAACTGGTGTAGCATTGTGCTTGGGACCCGTGTATTTGGATCTAGACTCAGATGAAGGACTTGTGCTCAAAAACATTCAGTGCTTGGCAGTCCCAAATACCAAATTTCTTTTGTAACAGAAAAAAAAAATCCTTTATAATCCTTAATAATTTATAATTTATAATCCTTAATAATCCTTAATAATTTCAGGGTGCCTTGGGTGAAAGCATAAGCAAGAAGGATAAGATTTCCTAAGAGGGTGTAGCATTGGTAGTCTTAAACAACCAACACATACACACACACACACCCCCACACCCAGAAAACCCAAAACAACAACAAAACAAAACCCACAAACTACAGAGGTCCTATGAAAAGAGACAATAATTCTGACATCAGGCCGTCAAGTAACAGACTCTAATGCAGAAAACTGTCCCAGATTCCAGCATTCCTTTCAGCTGACATTAGAAAACAAGGTAGACTTAGCATGAGAAATAGTCTTTATATGAAGAGATTGCTCTTGTTAGGCCCATATGTGAACCATATATCCAGATTCTCTCTACATCCGCTCACATGTCTCCCTGTCAGCATCTGAAGAGAGATCCCCAAATGTTCAAATGTACCTTTCAGATCAGAGTTTAATTTTAGAAGACTCTCTTGGCCTATTGATTTTTATTATAACAGTGCTGTGATAGAGGAGACATCAGATGGCAAGTAAAATTTCAGAAGTCAAAAGCTACAAAGCTGTAGAAATAAATGCAAACGTAACTTGCAGTAGTATGTTACAATACTTGCATATGGTAAAATATTTATGTGTAAAATATATGTCATTATGGAATAAGTAATAATTCATCAGGGAGTGTATTGTTCACGTGCACTTTGTATGTTACAAACTGCAACACAGAGGCTGAATGCTTCCATGATCTGTGTGTCGGACGAGGAAGGCAAAGTTTAAAAGCCCAAATAATGGTTCCAGAGCGGACACTTGTAGAAATTTGGAACTTCAGTACTGCAGAACATCTTGGACATCAGTTTCTGTGTTTTCTGATATTTAATCTGTAAACATTCTTTTCCATTTCATGGCAAGCTTTAGAATATATAAGCAAAAGCCAAACTTGTTGGCTTCTTAAAAAAAAAAAAAGAAAAAAGGCAAAAAGCTTACTACTTGGGATTGTTTAATGCACATAAGCGAAGTAGGCTCCTAGGCAATTCAGAAGAATCACCCTGATTATTAAAATATGATTAGGTAATGCCTAAGAGTTAGAATAATAAAAACTGATTCCATTAGAATAGTTTGAATACCGTGAAACTTGTAGAAATGTTAATTGAAATCTTTCAGATACCTTATTGATTACTTAATTTCTCTGTAAGGTATATTTTCTTATTGTATCCTTAAAATTAAGTACACAAAGTCACCATCCAGAACTAGAAACGATACCAAAACAGGAGTTGCAATATTAAAAATGACAATACGAAGTGTAGTCATTTTTCAATGTAGCAGTTCTTCGCTTTCTGTTTTGATAATGGATGTCTAAGGGCATTCATGTGGTTATGAAGGAAGAAATCAATTCCCTTGCTAATATCCCCACTTCCCCATGCAGTCCTTTTCAAATTGAAGGGGTTTTGCTTTCAATTGCCCACTTCTCTTTGTCTCAAAATAGGAAAAACACTCTGTTATTTGTACAAATTACTGTAGAAATTCTGTTGTTTCTACAAGTTACAAATGAAATGCCCAATAAAAGTGAGTAGATGATTTACAATTATTATTTATTGATATCAGACATTTCAGGTATACCTAGAATATGAATACCACAAGCTTTAAACCTATTTTTATAATCTTGATTATTCCATATAATAAGAACTGTCTTTTCTTTAAAAACTTTTAAAAACCTCACCCTACCCCCTCAAAAAAAAAAAAACAAACAAAAAAAACCAACCAACCAAACAAACAAACAAAAAAAAACAACAAACCCCAAAACCACTTGGTTTGCATTTGTAGCTATGACCAAGATATGACCCAATCTTTTTTAAGAGACTTTTTTTAAAAGACTTTTTTTCTTAAGTGGTCCAAACTACAATCCAGTGAACTCATTGGCACTTTTGATCAGAAATCATTAAGGGCGAGCATGTGTAAGAAGTGCAATTACACTCTGCCGTCAAGGGAGAAGCTTTTGACATACACTACACCTTCATAATTTTCCACTGCTTGTCAAGAGAATAAAGTATATTATTTTTCCTTAGCCTGCAAGCAACACGAAAGCATGCAGCATTTACGTTATTTCTACAGTAGTCAGTTTGCAGCGGGTCTTGGCCAAGACTTCACACATGGTTTCTTTTCATTGACCTGTTGTGGGACAAGAAGATATAGCACATATACAAAGTTCATTTTCTCTCTCATACCTAAAGCTAGGGCCATACTTTTTACCTAAGCAGTAAATTTAAATCCTGAAATGCTTAATCCAGTGGATGTTTCACATGTGCAAAGGACCTCTGTTGGCTAGCCCCTCTGTTTCTGAAATTCTGTTTCTGGTGTTTGTATGGGCTTTTATTGAAGCGAGGGCAGTACTGGAACTTGCTGGTGAGGGACTGGGATGGGGTGAGAGAACCTGTGTGGCAGCTCTCCAAGCACGTCTTCTGGAACTTCAGTCACAGCTGATGTTCAGAGACATACCAAATGTGGTCATAGATGATTGGTTTTGACCTGATCAGTTGAGAAGACATCCTGCTGGGTTGGTTATTGCTTTGCTATCCAAAGCAACCCAATGGATAAAATAGGCATTTTTAGATCCATTAAGTGCTATTGAGGTTATTGAGAATCTTTCAGGAAAATGCAAAGACCCCTCCATCTAGGAAAATAAAGGAAGTTATTTTGCAAGTTGTTATATGGAAGTTTTCCAGATGACTGGAAAAAAAAAAATCTCTCTTATCTCCCAGAGTGCTCTAAGAAGCCTGGGGCAGGTGGGCCAAGCCTGGGCATTAACACCTGAAGTGAAAAGTGATTAATGACCAGAAATGTGTGTAGAACACACAAGGTCTGAAAGAGATTCATCCAAGAGGCTGAGGAGGTTTTTTGCTGATTTTTTTTTTTTTTTTTTGGTAACATAACTTCATCATTTGTAAGTTTTGAAGAGTATGCATAGAACTAACTGAAATCTTATCTTTAGTTATTTATAAACATTTCTTGTTACTGTAAACACCCTCTATACAGTTCTTTATTTATTATAGCTGGTAAATCAAGCCCTATCAAATTTAAACTGAGCTAAATTGCTACATCATTGAATACATTGCCACATTTTACATTTTGAAATTCAAGTGTGTTTTGAACTTCTGTCATCTTTTTCTTAAGGAAAAGAGGGAAAAAAGTGGAATTATGGGAAGATAATTATGGGAGGAGAAAGTGGCTTTTTAATTTTGTTTTTATATAAAACTATCCAAAGCAATTTTGATGAAATTTAAAATAGCCTTGAGACAGGGAGGGGGGGCAAAAGGAAAGTACTAGCCATAAATAAACAGCTTAGAAACCAAGTATAGTGTCCTCAACAGTGCTGGTTTGAACCAGAGCCTCAACATTGGTCTGCTCGTTCTGTGGGGGTAGGACACAGTCTCCCCATCGCTTGTTTAGGAACAATAACTTCTAAATTAGCTGAGGGGAAAAAACAATTTGTACATTATCTAGTCGAACACAAGCATTCCCATATTGTAAGGAAAGCTGGTTTTGTAAAGGCAGAGGAACGTTCTATGCTCATTGCAATGGGGAGTTGATGTGGGGAGACCATTTGGAGCAAATACAAGTCTAGTTTCTATTCTTCTCGAAAAATGCTAGAACATACACCTGTGCTTCATGGTCCTTATGCTACGTACTGCTTCTCTCTACACAGATAATCACACGAACAATACGTGTGAGCAGCATTTGAGGTAGAGCTGTTATCTTTTATCTCTTTGATGTCTTATTTTACTGATGCATGAAAAGTTGAACAAGGAAATAGTGTTTGTGAACAAAAGGTGCTGCAAATCCTCAGCAGACAGAATTGCAAAACTGTGCCGTCTGTCCTTACACATTTCTGTCTCTGCCTGTCCTTCGTTAACTGAGATGGTTATGCATCGCAGAGTGGTCGATGAGAGTTTTATAGGAGCATTTATTTATAATTTCTATGTTCTAGGTCTTTTTTTCTTTTTTTTTTTAATTTCAGGCTCCAAAGTGTATATTTTCTTTTCTGTTATAGTCAATTATGTCATAAATGGTCAAATGATAACTCATCACAAACAAAATTATTTTTGCAGCCTGTCTTCCTAGCGTCTGGATTCTAAAGAGACAACCTGGATGCCTGCATGCCAGTGCAACCAGGATTTCAACAGTGTCAATAGTCTTTGCTCATCACACCAAAAAAATCAGTGTGTCAGTGTATTCCTGCAGAGTCATTAGCATACAGACTCACTCTGCTTGCTTAACAAAGCATGGTTTGGTGTGTTATAGTTTCCTAGTCTGCTTGTCTGATTCACCTCTGACAAAAGCAGGGAGAAAATGCAGTCCCTTCTTCAGTGGCACACTAATGTGGGAAATAAATCTTCGGGCATAAGGTCTGAAATGGCAGTCATTTAAATAATTCAAATGCAGCGATCATTTTGCCCATGTGCCTTTCATTTCTTTGTTTTGTGTCTCTGTATTTCTCCAATCGCTGAGAGACAAACTATCTTCTGTGACAATCTATATTTTTAAAATATCTAGAGCTAAATAATCCCCGTCCTCTTTAAATGCAGTTTAACTGGTTACATGTTAAATAATTATTTGCTCTCTCTTTTGTGGTGTGGAGGGGGGAGTTGGAGGGGAGAAGTAACATACAAGCAGATGTGCTGCTAGATCTACAGGCTTCTGCCAACCATATGGCATCTTAAAGAAAGATGGTTGGAGCGTCTGGATTAGCAAAGAGTCGGGATGGAAAGCCATGTGTCGTGTTGGTACAGGCAGTTGTTTTAGCTCTCTGTAAAAGGCTTCAGGAGATTGTGTAATGGAACAAATGGTACTGCAAGCCTAGTAACAGCCTTACCGCTGCTGGAGAGGCAATTGGCCCCCAGGCGGGTACTGCTTCATCCTTGCTTGTTGGCTTTTTGTGAAGGATTTTTAGATCGTTATTCTGTGTTCTTCTTTTAACGTACAGGGAAACTTGGGAGATCTAATTCTGAACTTTATACTTGAAAGAGAGCTATTGTGTGTTTAGGATTTTTTCGTACCCTCATCTTTTATAATGAAAACATACAGTTTCCCTCTCTTTGAAGTGAGAAGCTGGTGCCCTTCTGCAAATTTCCTGTATCGTTCGTGAACACTTTGAGACACCGATTCATTGAATTTGTAGCCAATGCCCAGATTTGGGGGGAAAACTGCTCTCTCTGGGATTTGCTTAGTTAAAAACAAGATTTGGGCTATTGTGCTTGTGGCTATAACGTACCAGCTTGGCATTCATATTCTGTTTGACAATTTGCTCTTTATGCAAACAAGGGGCCTGCTCCTATTAAAGGCAAAATTCCTTTTGTTTTTAGCAACCCAGGACTGGGCTCTCGGTGGGGTTTTGTGTGCTTTACAGGAGTCTCTGTAGTTCACATTACAGCTCACGGGAGTTATTCTGGATCAGGATGAAAGCTTTTGTGTCCGGATCTTTAACACAAAGAGGTTTTAGTCATTTCTCTACTGTCATACAATAGAACTCTCTAGTCCTCTGTATGTCTCAATGAAATCAGGCCTCTTAGTACACCTGTAAATGCAGTTTTATCTCCCCGATACTATTTCTTTCAAAGGAAATTAAAAATCTGATGTTGCAGTAAAGGAGTTCAATAAAACTAGGATTATTTTATTTCAAGAGACTTGAAGTACATTATGATCCCATATCACAATTTTTATGCAAGGAGATAACATGAGGGACGCCCAAATATTCATTCATAGGTAAATACTTGCCGAGCAGGTTATGTTATGGTTTGAGAGACATTAGAAACAAACCATTAACTACAGAAGCATCTTCCTTACTGAGGATCTTTGCTGAAAAATGCACTATCTTAAACGGAGACAAATGCTGCTCTAATAGAGCCTAAATTCACAATACTTTAAAAGTAAAAGTACAATTACTGCTCTTTTTTCTCTTTAATTTTTTTCTTACTCTCCAGAAGGCTCCTTATCTGGAGCTTAGGAAACAGCAGTCCTCAGCTTAATCTGCAGTTTAGTTACAGCAGTGCACGCTTTTTCCTGAGCTGCCTGCATGCCCCCCTGCTCAAGCCTGCATATGTTGCTCAACACTGATCAAAAGTACCTTCCCTCGGGAGGGAGACTTGGGTTCGTTTTGTCAGCCTGTTCATTACCTCGCCTCAGCCGAGGCTGAGCCAGGTGTGAGGTGGACAGTTGTCCACCAGGAGCGGTGCCAAGACCACCAGCATCCCTCTGGAAGGCTCTCGCGGTGGCTGCTGAGAAGGAGCGGCGTCGGACCAGTGAGCCCCAGCGGGGACCTCGGGCTCTCTTGGAGCATTTGCTGAGCTTTCACAGTCTTTCAGAAACCCAGGCCGTTTTCTGTGCCGTGTTAGCGTGTGAGTTGACCAGCGCTGTGGTGCACATTACCAAAGCTGTGCGTTTCGTTCAGAAATGTGCATTTCTCTGTGTGGGTTTTCCAATAATGAATTTTGAGTAATGGTGTATTTGTGCTGCAGCAGCAGTATCAGAGGTTACCAAGTCTAGAGAGACAAGTAATTCGTTGATAGTAGGTGGATCTCTTGCTTCTCATTTTGCATATGTGTTTGTCTTCTGCATCCCTACTTAGAAGAACAAAAACCATGGTTGTATTTTTAAACAGAGAGACACGGCTTTGTTTTCTTAATTTACTACTAGTGATTTCAGGCACTTAATTTTAATTGTCCAACTACTTCTGTGAGTGAGAATGTTCAGCTCCCAAAAGCATATCAAGACTTCTGAGCTTTCTTGTTTAAACATTTGTTTCATAAAACTGTTACTGTCGCTTACCACTGCAAGACTAGAACATGGGGAAGTAATATGAGAAAAGCCTAATTTACCGAACAAAACTAAGCAAGGCCTTTTGATGTAATCTAAGGGGGGAGTACTCTTCTTTTCTTATAGTCACATTGAAGATGTGTCAAGAAAGTGAGTAACATATTATTCCAACTTGTAGCAAAGACAAGACTGATAATTTAGCTAGAATTTTTGACGATAACTAAAATACAGTGGAAACGGAAGAGCCTGTGCACGCGCGTGCACAGTTGTGGACAGAACGGATTCTTCTGCTGGAAGGTGCCGATAGTCTCACCGTGGTGGGGCGCCTGTGCTGGGCCCAGTGACTGCTGGCTGGGGTGTGCCGAGCCGTGCCACGGGGGAGCCGGGCTGGAGCCACCTTTGTGCTCGTTTTGCACGGTACTCCCGACAGCCCTGTGCTGCTATGCCAGAGACACTAGAGCAGCTATTCTCATGCACAAGCTCAGCTGCTGCCACCAGAAAGGCAGAAGTGACCCTTCCCACTGGCTGTGATCTGGTTGTGTTGATACTCATCTCCAAACTGCCTGGTTGTATTCCTTATTGTGGATGGGTTAATGTTTATTCTGAAGATAAAGGTAATGATATTTGCCTCTAAAGCAGGAATAAAATTCCCCTGTTTCATAGCAATGATTGAGTTCAGCCTTCAGGCTTGATGCAGTAAATTCAGAGCACAATTGGACTAATACATATAAATCATGAAATAGCCACTCTCTTACAGAGAGTGTAATACTGTCTGTAATGTACTGATACATTTTTAAGATGTATTTTCTGTGAAATTCTTCCCCGCTTTCCTTCAGTGCTTCTAAGCAATTGCAGTTTTCAGTAACTTCACATGCAAATTCACTGTGTTTTCAATACAGGCCAAAACAAAACAGCAAGTGGCCTCTGTATTCGCAAGAGCTGAGCTCCATGAAGGTAGGCTGACAATACTGCTCAGATCCTCCAGCTTTTTTCATTTTCTGGAAAACCTCTGGCTTCTCAGGATGAAACTCTTCCTCGCAGCCCCTCCCAATGCAAAAATCTTTCTTTGTAACCCTCACCACCTCCCCTACATGTGGTCTTCCACGTTACATTCCCTCCAGCTGGTGTTCCCTTGATGCTGTGACTCTCCCTTCAGTCTCCACGGAACTGGCTTATGGTGTAACCAATGGACCTGGGGAGACTGGGGCTGGTCCCAAGCAGATACAGCCCTGGTCCAAAGCGCCGTGTTGCATGACAGCAGCAGCTCCCTGTGAGGTGGGAGCACGCTGGCTTGGCCAGCCGGCACTGACGGAGAAACAGAGGCTGATGCCTCCTCAGGTCCCTTGGGTATATCCGCGCATATCTGAGCACAGCTCTTCCCTACGTCTCATGCACATCCTAGGCTCCTCTGCCCACCATGACCTGCTTCCCAGCCGTTTCTCTAGATCCTCACTCAGTATGTGCCCCCTATTCTCATTTTTGTTTCCTAGGCAGAGTACATTTGGAAAACAGACATGTGTGATAGCGCTGTATTTGAAGGGGAGTAGGCCAGACTTGGGAAGTTCACAAATGGAAGCAATCTGGTCTGTGTGGAGAGAGCAACGGGGCCTTGTATGGAAAGCATCTATCTGAATATGCTGCACAGAAAAATTATCTCTGTCACCACTTTAAAGTCATATTCCTCCTCTTGTGTGTCACAAGCATAAAACTACACTCCATACAAATCTGACATCTAGCATTACTTTCACTGTAATTTATGAAAACCACAATAACCCTGTGTGAACCCTGAAAATAGGCAAATGTGTATCACCTGCTGGCACTTACAGGCAAAATCACTTGTTTGAAATGAACTGGAAATATTTGTACCTCTGGTGTGGAAAATAATGTGGGCATATTTGTACCTCTGGTGTGGAAAATAAGGGTGATGGGATTTAAGCAAAGGAACTAATGAGTGATGCCTACATAAATATTTAACATTTTGTGTTTGAAATTTTTAGAGCTTATTTTTATAGTGGTCAAACTACACAGTATAGCAGCCGTGGTTTTTATGCTGAAGAACATTTTTGAAGGACTATGATATATAGTTATTAAACTGGGAAGCCTCCCTTGCAGATAACCAAATCAGAAGGACTGTACCTGGCACTACTGAGCTCCCGTTTGCAAGGTCACTAGTGAGAAACATTTTACCTTTCAAACACAGGTACTACCAGCTATAAACATAAACAGAAGCTTTATGTTCTCTGTAATACAGAGCCTGCAGTCCTTGCTGGTAGCAGCTAGAGTCCGGGCTGAGTGAGGACAGCGGGACTGAACCCAAAGCTGCTCTGGTAGTCTGCAATTGCGACTGTCAGATACAACTGAAGCAGTTGTAGCTCAGCCGCACTACCCTTTCTAGCATAGTATTTTTTTTAATTAAGACAATGTCTGACAAAGTAAATTAACAGAAGCTGACGCTTTTAGCAGTCTTTTTGCCTCAAATGCCTGATGTCAGCTTGGGCCACATGTACATTCTGCACATGCCACGGGATAGAAAAAGTGAAACCTTCTTCTTCAGTTCTCTGCTGCCTGCCCAAACACCACATGTACTGTCTGTTACATGTCGCTTCTGATGAGGTTCATGCTGGGAATTTCTTTTTAAAGGCAAAGTGTTTCTGAAGGAAAGAGTTCAGATTGGGCAGATTGCATTAAAAAATTCTCAGTGTCTCCAACTCAAATATAGTGATTGTTTTCTGTGGACACGAACTAGCAGTCTGTAAAGGTCCGAGTTTGGTAACAAAAGAAATAATAGGAATCGGAGTAAGCAGTGGGGAGGATGGAGCGCACATTTAGAAGTAAACCAACAACGAAAATTGTTGTAACTAGTAAAACAAGTGCAGGAAAAAATATTTCAGTCGTGCACATATGTACCTTGTGGAGTGATCCTTAGAAACATGAGGGGGGCCACTTTTGAAACCTTGATAGGATACGCATCTCTTAACATTATCAAGACTCTCTTTCCTGATTGAGAAATTGGGCAAAATCTGTTCTGTCCAGCACATAACAAAATCAGGGATATGAATATATAAAAAAAAAAAAATTAGTCTGAGTATAATGTTACAGGATTATATTGATTATATATCTGCTGCAAGCCCTGCCTCCTTTTTTTTGCCCTAAGGTATTTTTCAACACTCTATAGTCAGCCTAAATGGTTTGGAGAATTGTTTTATTAAACGTTTTTCAGCAACAGGCAGAAAATAGTAACCAGAACTATTTTTCTCTAGAGCAAACCTGATCCAGAGTTCATATTCTTAGCATAGATTATATTATTTCGAATTCCTTTAAAGGAGGAAACACCTCTTTTCAGCCTAGGGATTCAAACACAAATAGACATTAGTGAAGCTTTCACCTCTATCATCTTTTCCGGCCTGCCATCCATTCTCTTTCATTGTTTCCTTCCTCTCCAAACCCGGGAGGGCTAAAAGCGGCCGTCGCATCGGCTAAGCCCAGCTGCTACACCCCCCTACGAAAGAGCGGGCTGACAACGTTCTCCCTTCAGCACGTTAGACACGAGCTATTAGAAGGCCAGGAATAGACCCAGGCTCAGGTTTCCTACGTGATCTCTTCGTTTAACCTGTTGGGCCAGCTGTGGAAGTGAAGATATATTCTAATAGTCAGTGATGACATCTGAAACAAAGGGGAAGCTACTGTTCCTAAGTAAACTTGTAATTAAACCCTACTTGTAATTGTTATCATGGCATGTGAAGATTGTCATCTTCTTGGAGAAGATGTAATATAGGCACTTTTTTAAAAGTATGCGGAAAAATTAAGAGTGCCTTTAGTAAAAAGGAATTTAAAGGTTACCCAATGCACATTTAAATTAAAAAAAAAAAAGATTAAGTGATAAAGAACCACCTGGGTCAAGGGTTTTATGGTGGAACGTGGACATTTTCTTCTTAGGTGTCTGATTCCAAACTGTGCAAGGGATATTAACCTCTAGTTACCATCTGTTAACATAAGTTGGAGGAGTTTGTTCTGCCTGTAGTGCAGGCAATGCTTACCTTCCTAAGCTAGAAGTGCTATAGATTGCATTCCTTCTCTGCCTGAACAAATGACAGTCTGGGCCTTTTATGTGGCAAGAGAATTTTGATAGGGATTTCAGAGGGTGGGAAATGCCACAGAAACTTGTTTTAATGTGCCCTAAACTGTCTCCCTGTGTCCTGTTAGAAGTCAGGACTTCCAGTGTGACACAAGTGAGGAGGCTCATTCACTGTCCTTCGTTCCTACTCACTGTTACGGCTTTTTTTTTTTTTTTTTCCCATTTGTGTGAGGTTTTTCCTCTTATGCTTTGTTTCTTTCATTAACATGAGAAAGGTGGATCATAGCGGTTTGCTTTTGAAGCTAGAAGAGAGAATGGAGTTCAGTTAAAAGATGGGCAATATAGATGTTCCCTTTTAAATTTTGGGAGCATATGGGGACTTCTCTGAGGTGCTCATCAGTCAAGGTTGTCTCAAAGCCCTGATTTATAGCTCAATATCTATAGTAAATAGCAATTTAGGACACTAGTGAAACTTCAGGGGATAATTTGCTATTTGTCTGTAGTTCTAAATTTATACGCTCTTATTTAGTTACCTCAAAATTTACTGTGTGAATTTGTCAGTGCTGCAAACCATAATGAAGATGCAGGTTGCTCATATGAGAACTAATTTTACTACTGGTTTAAATGTCCTCGTTGTCCACAGAGCTGATTCAAGATATGAAGAGGTGGTGAACATAAATTTTTGCTGCCTTAATGAAAAAGGCAGCATCACTTCTGCGATGAAAAGGGAAGACAGACCAGCAGCAGCATTGAGGTGGGAAGCAGAGGGGACCTGTACTGCCGTCTCTGCAAGAGGGGCAGGGAGTGACAGCAGCGGGCGCAGTTGCGGCTGCAGAAACAAGCTCACCGTGAGCCCCAGCTGTACACCTTGATTCTTTGCATGGCAGCAAGTCTGGCTTTCCAAGAACCTCACATAGGCAAAGCAAGCCTGATCATTGATTTATACGTGGCAGGAGGTTACCTTAGGCAGTGCCTGCTCTATCTGTGTCAGGATCTAGCTGTGATCACCAGAGTTTGTATTTAAGGTTGTGTGGTGCTGCTTGTTACAAGAGACCACTGAAGTTCTTTGTGATTTCATTAGGCTTGCCAAAAATTGTGGTGTAGGCTGAAACTGTTCAGCAGGGTCGTGGTGGGTAATTACCTCGGGAAGAGATCAGCGAGACCGGCCAGGGGAACAGCAGCAGAGGTGGGAGCCAGGGTGGGAAGGAGTTGCACAGACAACCTTCGTTCTTGGCTATTTGAATATACAAATTTAACATCCTTTAATGTGTTGTAGTACAACTATTGGTTACGTACCACAACTTAAACACTTCCCATCGCTTTAGTACATGATAGCAAATTTGTAGGATGTCCTGAAAAAAATTATAACAGGGGGTAGAAGTTTGCTGATGGAAAGTTTGCTGGGTTTTGCTTTCTTTTCTAATTGGCTTGCTCCCTCTTTTTCTAACAAGCTTGTTTTTAAACCTGCATTTGCTTTTAAAATTCATAGTGTGTTAAAAACATTTGAGATTTGCAAATGGCCGATTACCAAATCTGGCACTGCCTTTGTGTTGGGGCAGAGTCCCCTTCAGTCGCCCCTCGGCAGCGTGGCGGGGGGCTGCGCCATTGCCCCCATTTTCCCCCTTGTAACCAGAAGCAGCCTGAGATGGCTGTGTCCACCCACAGGCAAACGAGCGATGCGAGAGGGACATTAGACACTGGTAGCTTGATGCTCTTATCCTGACAGGCAAATGTTTTTTAAAGGCAGTTTGCTGCACAGCGATGGATTCTCGTGACTTTGGGTTTTGGTAGTTTTGGGGGGCAGCAGGAGCTGTGCCCTGGCACCCCCTCGCCCATGGAGCCGCGGCCCCGGTGCTGGTGGCCCTCATGGGCGGCCGGCGTTCCGGGCCTCGCCGCGGGGTGCCTGGTGGCAGCGGCACCCGTCCCGGCGGCCGCTGGCGCTGCTGGGCGCCATGGGCTGCCTCCATTACCATGGCAACCGGCAGATGGGGGGCTTCGGCGGGGTCGGCGGGGAGGCGGCCGCAGCAGCGCGCCGGCCGAGCCGCTCAATAACAGCCCTTTCAGCTCTGACAGCTCCGCTCTGGCTGGCCAGAAGTAGTTATCAGATTACTTGTATTAAAACCTAATTAAGATGTGTGCCAGTAAATGCAGCGTGGTTATTGGATTTGGTGATTTAGCTGCTGCAGGTTGCTGCAATCCAGTCACGCCATTTCAGCAAATTCAGCTCCATGGAGCAGAGTGAAAACGTTTTACATCAGTAACCTGACTGTGCTGAAAGAGTAAATAACCTTTTAATGCCTCTCCTATGTCAAGGACTGATCCCCACTGCAGGGTGAATGGACACTGCCCACAGACCTTGCATATTAATTTCTTTCAAATCAACTTTAAAACCCAGAGGAGGGCTGACAGGGTGTGTCCGCTTTTCCCTTCACTGCTCATTGCCTGTGGATTGATGGACCTGTGAGTCCCCCAGGGCAGGGAGCTTGCAGCAAGAGCCTTGTGGGTGCCCCTGATTTAGCAGTGGGTCTTTATAGAAAAGAAGGAAGCTTTTGGTTTTGTCTGTAGGCCGCGGACAAGCAGACAATCTAAAGGTAACACAGAGGGTGCTAGTCCAGCTTTGTGGTGTTGGATGCAATGGAAGTTTACTCTGCTGGGTGGAATTCACCTTGGTGCCAAAGCTCTGCTTTATGGTTGATGTTTCACCCAGTTTCTGCAGGCTCTTGCAGTGGTTGTCTACCCATAGCTGCCGAAGTGTAACAAAACCCATCTATCCCTTTCCATTTCATTTCTGCACAGGCTAGGGTATAGCCTAGTCTCAGATCCAGATTTTACTGCTGTATGGAGTGAGAGATGTAGTCTTCTGCAGGTCGTAGCTGCATGAAGTGGCAAGGTAGCTTGGAGCCATTCTAACATAAAGCTGCGTACGCGCTCCAAGTACCAAGAACCAGAGCAAAACGTTTACCTTGAAGCATTCGTTACCGCTTGTGATGCCTCAGTTTTGTTCTCCTTCTGTGGAACCACTTGTCTGACGAAGCTGCCTCTTTCCTGCCTCCGTATGGAAATAGGAATTTTGGTTTAGTGTGGTTAATGGAAAATTATTTTAAGGGTGTTATTATTACTGCTAAATGGGAGTTTACTCCTTAGTGACAGGTTGTCCTGTAAGTAGTCCAAATGTAATGTGGTTCAAGAGCTACATGTCTTCACCTTGTGCCTTGAAGTACCATGACAGAGCATGGAGTCAGTTCCTGCCCTTCAGCGCTCCCAGGCCAAGGAGGAGCAGCCGCCCGACATCCCAGCTGGACAGATCTGGCCACTTTGGTGGAAAAATTGTCTCATTTGGAATGGAGGGCGAGGATACGGTGGTCACTCAGATGCTCAGGACGCAGTACACGTTTGCCTGGTAGGTGGTGTTGCCAAAGTCAACGCGGCGACCGTGCAACCTCACTCACTCGTATTAGCAAAATGTGCAGAAGGTTCTGTCACCCAGTTGTAAAAATGATGGCAGGCATCGATGTGCAGTTGTAACATATGGGAAGTACAGTGAATGTGGGTGGAGCTGTTCATTTCTCATCTTGAATCATTTACGAGATCAGCAGGCAGGCCAGATACAATGCATATGGGAATGTGTGGCTGTGCTGCACATGTCACACGTAATAGCAGATACTGTGAGAGGGCCCAGAGCCTGTCCTCAGGAGCTAAATGCACTGGAGCAGGCTGGTAGTCCCAGCGTGCGGACCAAGGGCCAGCTTGGCAGCAGTTTTGGGAGAGCAGACTGGTAGACAGAATTTGGGAATTCACGGACCGAGATCTACACTGTCTAGAACTACTCCCTCTTTATCCATCACGACTCAGAATTGTAGAAAGGAATGTTATTAACCCTGTACTCAAGCACTGGAGAGAGATACAGATGATAAAAGTAAAGTTGTGGCCTGCTCGTCAAAGCCAGCTCAGTGCCTGGGCCATCTTTCTCCCTCTGCTCAAGGGGACAGTCTCAATGTAACACGGTGGGTGGTGAAGTTACAAAACTGAAAAGCATAATTGAGTAGTATTGTCATAATTAAAGACTTTCCTATTTACAGTAGTTTATCTGAATCACCCTTTGCATGATCTGAAAGGATATAGAGCTTTACAATAGAGCGCACTAAGGCTTGTATCCAGTAATGGTTTTGCAATTTGCATGGGCTGCCTGTGAGTATCAGGCAGAAAGTGTTGTTTTGATGTAAAATTCACATGAGCTGGAAATGCCTTCTCTCTGGGTGCCAGAACTGGAGGAAGTTCCTCGCACCGAAGCGGTGGCTCTTCAGCTGGAGCCTCTCCCCGCGAGAGGAGAGGCATGCCGGGGAAGGGCCTCTCCTCGGGGCTGCGTCAGCGGCGTTTGCTCTGGCAGCCAGAACGGGCCCTGCCGCCGCGATGGGCAATGCTCATCGTGTTGCTGCAGAGATGGGGGTCGAGGGATTTATGTACTTACCCGTGTCTTTAGCTGCCGGTAATAATAATTTTGTGCAAGAGGGTCTCTCAAAGACCATATGATTGTTCTTAAAACAGTCTGAAAGACTAGCAGCATGGGTAAATTAATAATTGAACGTAGAAGTCAGCAGAAACTTCAGTTCTAAGGGCCTGAATCCAGACTGTAGTTGGTAGTTGTTGAGTCAGGCTCTCATGCGTGAGGAGGATTTCATAGCCTCAAGGCTTTACCTAGGTAGGGCAGCACTGGAGTTCTTCCCTTGGCTGTCTGAAGACAGCACTTCCCAGTTACACCTCCCTACCAGTACTGCTTTAAAGTAATAAGTGCTCTAGAAATAAAAGACTGGAAGTTGTCTTTATTACAAACCAAGAAGTGCAGTAAGGTCACGTATCCTCCTCAAGTTAAAGGAAATCAATGGCAAAGTAGTGAGCAGAACTCGGCTCTCCGGTCTGAAACTGCGCCGTTGCCTCCAGCGACCTCCGCCGTTGTTCTTGCGCTCCCTGGGAGCAAGGTGCTCCTGGAAAAGCTGCTATCGTTAAGAACAAAACCAGAACAGTACAAGGCTGGGTTTTTGTTTGTGGGGGCAGTTTTGCTTTGTTTTTTTGAAGTTCCGCGCCCCTGAAATCACCTTTAGTAAAGAAATGAAGCATAAACAGCTCCTGTGCCAAGATGGTATAGTTTGGAGGGCATAGGGAGTGTGAAATTAGACACGCAGTGTGTAAGCGTGTATTTAGTAGAATATCCCGTGCCATCGAAGCGGTGGTTTTGTTTGCTTCTTTGGACGTTTACAACCAGCTGTCGCTGTTTGCAGCTAGCTGCAGTTAGTTTTGTTCCGATCCCCAGGAGATGGTCCTGCAGCTCCTCAGATCCCTTTTGCAAGGAAACGTTAGCAGAGTAACGGGACACCATGAAATACGGGCGCTCGGAGTGTTTGCTACACGATCGTTGCAGTTTGATTTCGAAGAAGTTGGCTGGCAGATAGGGATCAGTAAATACTGGTTTTGACGTAGATTTTGGCAATTTTGTTTCAGCTAGATTTTCCTAGCTTTTTATCGAGAAATTTGGGGGTGTTTACTAATGCAGTTATTTGAACGATCCTGATTAAGAATGTGAATATTCAGAGTGATTAGCCTAGCTGAGTTATGACAGCTGTACAATCAAAACTACCACATGGAGCTGAAAGTAGAAGGATTCAGAAAATCACCTGCCTTATTGAAAGCGTAGAACTAATTCCATTAAAAACACAGCCTATATCAGGTACAACCTAAAAACCTTGTTCAGCTGAAGCTGTATTTCAATATGTTGAGCAAGAAACGGTTTACAAAAGGAAGAGCAAAGTTTAGATCCAGAACTAACCTTGACAAAAGCAGAGTCGGTTCATGCTCCCTAAGTGTATAGTGTTCAGATGTGTAGGTTTTTCCCTAGAGTACTGTTGGTTAGAGACAAGAAGCTTCTAAGATACACAAAAGGACTTCTAATTAAAGACATTTCCATTTAAAGAGTGAAATGTTTTCATGTAAAAACACAATTTCCAGCTTATATGTGTTTACATCCCTTGCTACAGGTCCAAAGCAGACTTTTTAAATTTTTCATGGCAGGAGTAATAAACAGTCACCGGGGACACAAGAAGCCGTACCAGGTTTTGTGATTAAAGAAGTAAAGGTGCGGTCGCCCTGTCTGCAGCAGTGTTGTCCCAGCTGGGGCACTTGTTTTTCCAAGCGTAAGCGAAAAGCCTCCGCGTGTTCCTTCTGATACCCGCCAGCTTGTTCCCTCTGGCTTGCAGCCCCTGATGAGGAGGACCTCTGGAGTGACGGGCTCTTTACATCCTTCCCCAGGAATCCCTGTTACCCTACTAAAGGACCTACACTGACGTGTTTAATTAACACCAAGCTTGCTTGAAATAAACGTTGCGTGCTGTAACACGTTTTGGGCATTGGCTAGGTTGTAAAGAGCAGCGGACAGAAACCAAAAGTTTTTGTCACTTTAGGGCGAGTTTGTCAGAGGGTTGGGACGTTTGGGTTTATAATCTGGGCTAGCGTGTGTGTTTCAGGAAGACGGTCACTGAAGCAGCTACGGAGCGTGCAGCTAGCTCAGCTACAGATATCAGGACGCAGTCCTGCGGTCTTTACTGATGTCACCTAATGGCAAAGCAAATTCACTGTCATGTCATGATAAGGCTTCTAAATTAGAAGTGCAAATCTTTAAAAGTGCTCATTTAAAGTGTGAAGATAAAATGTATGGAATGCCCATCCTAGGAGTAATGCTTGAGTCTCAGCCCAGCCGCCAGACTGAGGCTCTGTCATCTGGGAGCTGCACCCGCCAGTGCAAACATCAAAGCTTCTACTGTGAACTCCAACTTCAGATGCTCTGCAACCCTTTTATCTATTTTTTTCCAGGTTACAGCAGCTTGACAAGCACTGCCAGGCCACTGCCCAGCAGTTAGTGGAGTTGCTCAACAAACAGAATCAGCTCTTCAAAGAGAAGCAGCTGCTTACAGAAGAGGTGCAGTTTCTGCGAATACAGGTACTGTGCCAAAAGAAAAGAAAGTCTGAGGGGAATATTCTGCAGCTCTAGCAGAGAAATCCGCCAGCAGTCTCATTTCAGCTGTTGGGTTTTGTTGCTGTTGTTGTTTTAAATAAGGCATTACCTTATGAAAAAAAACTAAAATCCGTGCAATTGGAAAGAGACTGGTAGCTGACCTGAGTTCAACTTCAAACTTAAAACTAAATGAAGACAGTGTCCCGAGGTGACGATAAGACAGAAGTTGTTCTTCTTGGTGACAGTTCCTGGCTTTCTTATCATAAGATTCTGTGTTCCTTTTTCAGAGAAGAGGGAAATCCGTTCTTTAACAGCATTAACGTTTAAACAGTAGCTCGATGTTGATAGTTTCTTTCGAGTTTTTTTGCTGACATTTGTTAGACTTAAGTCCCCCTATCACCTTGTGATTTCCCCTTGCCCCTTACTTTTAAAAGTCATTTATCCTTCCTGCTGCTCCATCACCACTCACCCAAGCGTGAGCTGGAGAAGGTGATAGCAGTCTGCCCGAGCCGTAATCACTGCACTGCATCTCTAGCAGGACCGGCTCTTGCTTCCAGCGGTCTCGAGGAAGCTGTGGCTTCTCATGGGCTGTTGCTGGGGAGTTTTTTTGCCCACTGTTCTTCAGTCAGTCACGCTTTGGAAATAAGGGAGAGGACTGTGTGGTTTGGTTTTATTCTCTGTCTTTTATTTACTTGTTTTAGAAAAAGAAGAGCTAACAAGCACAGAATGAGGTTTTCAGTAAAACTGTCAAATAATCAAACCGTTGTTATGCGACGAAGTAAATGAACTATTTCAACCATAGCACGGTGTTTTCTAACTTGCAAACTAGTGAGTTTGCCCAGGATAGCTGGAGTTCTGTTAACAAGGTAACAAAAGACATTCAGTGTCAGAAATTTAGTCCAGAAGCACACCTAGCAGTAAACAGGGCATGAATCGTCTTAGAATTTTAAAATATTTAAATCATACTATTTGTCATAGGCTTTTTAGCTGTAGAATTTAATAAATATTTAACCCAGGAGAATAAAGTCCATACTTTGTTATGCCTTTAATCATGTCAGTGTGTTTGGTTTTACAGGATTTCCTGTTGTAGTAGACAACCTCGGTGGTAGCTCAAGCTAGTGTAAGGTCACCAGCAGGTAGTAACTACTGGCAAATTTCAGGGCTACTAGCACTCTCTGTATAGGATAGTTGAAGAAGGCGGTTGTTCGAAAAAGAAAATCACAATTTCTGTTTTAAGGGAAGCACCCTTGGTAATGTGAACACACTTTACATGGTCCACAGGGATTTTGTTATTGATAATCTATTTTATCTGGAAGTGAGCATGCTTTACGAAGTTGGGCAGAAGTATAAAACTCATACAAAAATATGATGTGAAAAATATGAAAATTTACGTACAGAAATCATGCAGATATTATACTGCTATCAAGAATTGACGGGCAAAAGCTTCCTTCTTTATGTTCGTTAGAAGTTAGTTGTGCTCCAGAGGATACTTTTTAATTTGAGAACACTCAGAAGAGAAGAACGATATAAAAAAATTATTACAAAATGAGTCCTAAAAAATCTATTTGCAGCTATTTAAAGCAACGGTGGTTCTCTGGGAATTGGAATTCAGCCCAAAGAGCTGCCTGGAATATCAGACAATTGTTTTAAGAAAACTAAAGAGCAGTTCACCATAGATGGGAGATTTTAACTACAGAAAGATGTATGTAGTTGGTGTAGGAATATATATAAAAAAAATCAGTTGCAGAATCAGTGTTGATCACAGGTGAAAGCGACATCATATTCCACGTTTTATTGTCTTATTCAACAGTTCTCCTTTATAATACATTTTTTTTGGTGGAGGGGAAAGAGGAGAAACCAGTCATACCTAATCTCTTAAAAATTATGTAAAATACACTAGCTTCAATGTGCTATTGGATCTTGGAACATAAGCCACTAGTAACTGCAGTTGCATATTTCAGGAAAAAAAATGGGATGCAGATCTCAAACAGGACACAGATGGAATCAAGTAAAAACCTGGATGGATAAAGAGAAATGAGCAGAAGTAGGTATTTTTTTTCTATATCCTATATACAGAGAGAGGGGAGGGAGAGGAAAGGAGGACTAAAACTATTTGCAGATGTGGGTTGAATCTGGCAAACACTTCAAGACAAAAGGGAGAAGGAAGTGTTTGAAACATTTTTGGGTTTGAAATTGTTGGAGTTTTTTGTGTTTGTTTTTTTTTTAAGCACTTTAAAATTTAGGACAAGCACTCCGCAGCAAAGACAGGTTTACCTGACAGAATTTAAAAGAAAAAAAAAAATCTTAAAGATTTAAATTGGAGGGAAAGGTGGGAACTTCTTCTAGAAGAACTCAGATTTTACCATAGGTACTTTTTGGTCTGGATAATCACTGGGTGTTTTGTCTTTTGATTTGGAATTGGTTTTGTCGCTTCCAGTAGTATTTTCCTTCTGAGGAAGCAGAATCCTCTCTATTTTTTCAGAAAGGCTACAATTTGTTTTGTAATAAATCATAAAACTTAGTGTCATGTTGAAAGAAACATTATATAAATACTTGTATTTGGAGCAGTGCTATTGGAGTTACAGTACTGCTAGCTACGCAGTTACAGCTGTTCCTATTGCTTTTTAAGAGTTACTTAACTTTAATTTAAAAGTCCCAGATTTTAAAATTGCATCATTTATTTTAATCTAGCTGACCTAGAGGGGAAAAAAAGGGAAAAAAACCACTGACAAACCTATAACCTTCATAGGATTTGTTTTCAAAACTCAGGTTACTGCAATTTTTCTTTCTAGTGTTGGTGTTTACTGTATGGGGGGGAAGGAGGGAGGGAAGAGGGGGAAAAAAAGAAAAAAAAAAAGTCTTTAAATCCAGCCACATTGTGGTGTCTTGAGAGTCTGTTTTTCATGGAAAACTCATTTGACACGGTAAGGAAAATTCTGGGGTTTAAAGTGAATGAAAAGAAGTCATTATAAAAGAAATACCTGATCCTGCTACGTGCTGAATTCCCTTACAGGTAACACGAGTTACAAGGCTTTTAGCATCCTTGTTGAAGGAGTAACCAAGACAATTTGAAAACATCTTCCTTATTCTCGGCAGTGAATTATGTGCTTTTAAAATAATAATGTTAAATCTCCTATTACTGAAAGAAGCTCAGTATTATTTCAGAATAACCACCTGCCTACAACATGATGAAGATGCTCACACTGTAATTTTCATTTTCATCGAGCTAAAAAGGACCAGTATGAGAATGTGGCCGGACCTTACAGCATAGGCTGTGTATCAGGCCATTATACTAATACGTAATAGATGGCACTAATATTTAATAATGGTATACAGCATAACATATTCAGGTCCACGTAAAGGTAGCCAGAAGTTTAATTATGGGATTTACACCTCTCATTTTGAAAGCTTTTGAAAGATTCAAGTTTTGAGTTTCTACCTTTGAAAGTCTCTTTTACATTGCAACTCGCTCCAAGTCAGGAGGAGAAGGGATATTTAGCTCCCCTCCTATATAGGTACTAAATACAAATGTGCCTACTATAGCAAACAAACATCTAACTGAGATTACTGGGAACCTCAGTGCTGCCCACCCAGTGTGAGTATGTCTCTGAAAGGTGGGATGCTCCTCACTTGCAGGATCTGCCTGTGTGTCCATCAGTTTGACAGAACCAAGCATTTGTCCCAGTTGACAATCCCCTCGCCGGCCCCGGCTGCCGGAAGGGGCTGCTGGCCAGCTGAGCCAGCGCAGACTGGCAGGACTCGGACCCTGGGGATTACCCCCAGCGAGGGCTGTCGTCCTACGCTGCCGCTCTGCCTTCCCCCCAAAGATCTCCTGCTGCAAGCCAGCCCCTCGCTGGCAGGAACCCGCGCCCTCCCTGTGCTCTCCACGTGGCCGAGCCACTAAAACTGTCTCCTCCCTCATTACAGATGTCTGTTCACAGCGAGCATGTCTGCGAACAGACCGCCTTTCTTCTAAACAGGAGTTAAAATATACTCACCCGCGACTATATTCCCATCCTCGCCCCTCTTAGTCGCACAGTGGGAGGTGCTGTCAGAGTTACAGCCGGTCCTGAGCGGTGCTTTTCTTGGTTTTCTTACATCAGCATGAATTTTCAGTGAGGTCCCAGCAGCGAATGCAGTGCTTGACGTGCTCCCAAGTGCCCCGTTTGCTTTTTTTTTTTTCATTATATGTTACCAAAGGGGAGCTTTATGTCCAGAAAACAAGGAGCTCATCCATCTCTGATGTCAGAAGTGATTCAGGCTGAACCTTACACAGCCCTCGGCTGTTCTTCTGGAGACCTGGGAGACTGCTTAGGTTATCAGGGGGAGAGCTTTTTTTTTTTTTTTTTTTTTGCTTTTTAGCATAGTTGAAATGCACAAACCTAGTGCCTCTGCCGGGTGTTTGTAACAGCCAGTGACATTCCACAGCCAGGGGCTGGTTGTTGGGGTTTTGTTTGTTTTGCTTTTTAAGCAGGTGAAAGGCAAGTCGTCATTACTCCGTGGATGGAGTTGGTCAGAAACGATGAGTGTTAAACTATGACAGGGGTGGATACAGGTAGACCTCTCCTTGATGTCTGACTGCCCTGACGTGACACTTCCAAGTGCTACATCACCTAGTATTCAGCTCTTCAGATGTTGTGGACCTGCAGCTGTAGGAAGGCCGTACCTCCTGTGCGGCGCCTGGCCGGTGGGCAAAGCTGGGGAGCAGCTCAGGAGCTAAGCTTGGCCCTCCGGAGAGCTCCACCTTGGGTTTTGCAGCTGTGCAAATGAGGACGGAGGCAGCCGAGTGCTTTCTAACCAGACAAGAAGCTGGTGGCTCCTCTCCCCCTCCACTGCAAGTATAGTGAACAGCACTTAAACCATTCAGACGTCCATGGTTCTGCTCCTACAAAAACTTCCAACCTGTACGCCTTAGAATACCCAACCCCCCAGTTAAAACTGAGGGGAGGGAGGAACCTGAGCAATTTGTGCTGCAGCGGTCTGCTCACTGACTGTCAACGTACTGCTGGGAGGAGGAGAAACTTTAAAACTGGGAAGGCCCCTGCCCTCGACTAGCCAGGGACCAACTCATTTGCCAGTCACCTGGGCATTAGGAGTGACAGATTTGTCACGGCAGGTCTCAGATGACTGCTTTAGCATCCAGGCTGTTGTATAGTGGGGTGCACTGAGACTCTGTCAGTACTTGCGCTTTATTTTTAAAGCAGTTGAGGCCTGGGTGTAGTCAGGTGGAGAAAGGCCTGCGTCGTCAATCGAGCAAAGCATTAACACTGGGTAACTGTGGTGACGAAAGACACGTAGGCACTCCGTGTTGGTACCTAACTGGTTTGCATGCATACAGGCAGGGCTAATGACCCGCTTTTTGTGGCTGTAGGTGACAAGAAGATGAAAATGACCACTTTTGAGTTCGAGGCATATATGACAGTACGCCATTTCCAGGGTAGAAATGTTTTGGAGTCTAGTGGTACCAAATGCTACTGTCTGAAAAGGGGCACCTAAAATGAGGACCACCTCGGGGTGCAGCTGGGCATGCTCACTGCAGCGGTCAGGGGGAGAGCAGTGGGCACGAATGTGCCAGGCTATCAGCTGGGCCACCAAGGGCAGCTGTGGGGCAGAGGAACAGGCTGCTCGGGGACGTTGTAAGCCACCCACAATAGCAGAAGTTGCCCGGGGACTTCAGGAGCCGAGCGGTCAGGGGATTTTTTTTTTTTGCCTTTTTAATCGTGTGCGCCAACGCTGGCCGTACACCGAGGGTTGCTGCAGCATGGAGTAGGTTTCCCCTGGCTGTCACTAACCAGTCACTGACAGGGAATTCAAGCCCCAAGGCTTTCGGTGGCTGTAGTTCGTTTTTCCCTGCAGTGGTCGCAGACGCAACTGCAGCAGTTGGTGTTGGTGCATGTATTTATTTGGGGGAAAAAAGAACCATGTTATTGTTTTTAATTAAGTAAGCAAGCCTTTAATGAACTGCAGCTTCGTAAATTCTCCTTTTTTAACTCAGCCCTAATTGCCTCATGAACTAAGGAAAAAAAAAAGCAAAACCCTTTAGTCCTCTAATCCAAAACCAGCCAAAGTAGAAAGTTTATTTTTATTTCTGAGGTCATTTACATCTCTCAAATTCAAATTTTAGAACTCCAGTGGCTTAATTCTAGGTAGCTCCCCCAGCTCCAACAGAGTTTGATGTCTCGCTCTTAATTCAGTCCTGAGGAAGCCGGAGCAACAGCCACGCACGAGCTTCCGACCTGGGCCTTGGCCTTCCCACCAGCGGTTTCCCGCCGGCACCCCGGCAGCAGCTTCCCCTTTGGCTGCCGCCGCCCGCCCCGGGCAGGCGCCGTGCAATTCACAGTAAACAGGCTCTGGCACAGCCCTGCCGCCTCCTTCCTGGCAAGGGGAAGGGGCAGGATCTCAGACGTGCCCCAGAACAAGAGCTCCGTTATTTACTGCTAAACGTGAACGATGTCTAAAGCTCATGGAGATCCTGTTTTTCAGAAATCAAATAGCTCTTGCTCTTGCGACCTGTAAGACTTCTGATGGTAGAAAGAGGCGAGGACAGCAGGCCCGCAGGAAGCGCAGGCTTGGAAACAGCGCTTGTTTACATCGCATTACCACCGTCTTAACCATTTCTGGATTTCTCTTCTAAGAACTGGCCCGCAGGCTGAAGTGACACAAATGAGAAACACAGGCGGCGCGATGCAGACCACTTACTTACGTGCCCGTCTCTTTTATCTTTCAGGTCCGCTCTCCACCCGGCTGAAACTCGGGCTCGTCTGCGGCTCACCCAAAGACACCTCTGCAGAAAACAGGCACGCTTGCTGGCTAATTTCAACTCGTTTCTACTTGTTTTTAACTACAGAATCATCAATATTTTGAAGCATTACCAGCCTACCAAACTTCCTAGGAAGACAGCTGAGACTTTTCTGATAAGACTAGGCTTGCACGCCAGTTTTAACAGCTATTACGTAGTGTGGACTTAATTCATACTTTGTACAATTTTTTATAAAATGTTTTTATCTGTTTTTATAATTGAACGTAGATGTCTTATGTACAGACTGAAACACCAATAAACTTCATTGGGTTCTTGTTTTCCTCATTCTGTTCTTCTGAATCCGAGGGAAGGCGTGAGCACGGGGGGGAGGGAGGGAGGGGGGGAGAAGGGGACTGTTTGTCAGGCCTGCACAAGCACGCCGCGCTCCTCCTTATAAACTGATGACCAGAGTCTACCCGGGAGCTTTATTTTTACAAGGCATTGGTCACTTTTTATACAAAAGTGAGAGTCCCAACAGCTACTGATCCATCAGAAAAGCATAAGAATGACTGAGAAGAAATATTCTATATAATGTGGAAATATTCTATGTAATGTTTCCATGGGGCAGGTTTCCCTTCAAAACCTTCCCTGGACAAAGCCTTTAAGAGGAAGGAACCCTCAGTTAGCACAGATCAGCCTTTACGTGAGGTGCCCGGCTCTCGGCACTGAAGCGCTGCTCCTAGACTTTTGCACCAGCAACTATGGAGCGGTCTCACGTCCATGGTGAAATCGGGGAGGACATTGCGTAATGTGACCACCACTTCATTTTTCATCATCGGCTTGAGGCATCTCAGTTCTGTGAGCCACCAAGCTTTGATACGTGGCCTTCTCTCACAGGCACCAGCTGAACTTGGCTTCAAATTGTTGAACCGAAACCATCTGGAGGACTTTTTTTCTGGTTAACTGCACACTTGTCTTTAAAAGTTCCCTTCCAAATACCAGGCTGTTTCAGAAGTAATTTAGCTGAATATTTTGCTGACTAGTGTAGGATAAACCAAGTACATAAGTTTCTACATCTATTCTCTTCGGTGTAGTTGTAGAATTGCACTAGTAAAGGGGGAAAAAAGGCGCAAAGGACAGTTCCCCGTTAATAAAGCTACCTCAGCCAGCCATTTTATGAACACATAAAATGTAACAAAAATAGGAGTAAGAACACATGCAGTAAGTTACCATTTGCTGTGGGACACAACCTTTCCTTCCCTCGTATTTTAAGAATTATTGGTGGTACAGCCCTAACATCAAAGTGGTTTTTCCTCCCGATTTCAATTTCCTGCCATATTAAACTGCCAAACACATCTGATCGCCTCCCTGAACTGCTTCACCAGTATGACAATAAACGTGCTTAAAATGGCCTCAGGTCTTTAGGGACAAGAAAGCCTGATGAAGAAAAGTCCTCTCTACTCGAACTCTGGGTTTTCCACAGTAAGCAGGCTGACAATTTTTTAAGTGTCACTACTTTATAGATGGTTACACAGGTAAGAATATACATTTACAAATGTAGGAATATGCAAACTTTTTTTCATTTATTTTTTATTATTCCACAGCATAAATCTGTGTTTAAGTATGAGAAAGTGCCTACAGGCTACGCGTGCAAAGGAGCTCGGGCACCTGGTCCCAACGCTTTGGCTTCACTGAGATCCCGGAGCTGCCGTGCCCCGGCCCGAGGCGCAGCTGGACCCTCAACCCTTCTGGACCTGCCTCACCTACCGGGTGCTTCTGGTGGCGGCGCGCAGAGCACGGCCACCAGCCCCGCGGGCACCTGCCTGTCCGAGCTCAACGAAGCATCCTGGGCTGCGAGTGTATGCGGCTGGAAGGAGGTTTTCATACTCGTCCCCGGTGTAGGCTCAATTCATGGTGTTGCTGGGAGTCTAGAAGGAATCCATTTCCCTGCAGCAGCGACTCTGCTCTGTAGCAATTCATTAGTCATTAAGCACAGACAGCACCGGGTCTACCTGTCTCACGTTTCCCCCCTCCTCCCGCCCCCACTTTTACTCAGGCACAAAATGCTTCGTTTCACAAAGTTCACAAGCGTCGGACCAGGCGCTGGAATCCAAGCGATCCCACGGAGCGCGACCCCGCGACGCGGGTGCAGCCCGCCCAGGCGGTCCTGCGCGGCCGCTGCCCCAGCCGAGCCCCGGCCACTGATCTCCTAACGTCGCTGAACTAACGGCTGGCTGGCTGGCTGGCGCTCGGCCCTATTACAAGGGAGGGGGAAGGAAGGAAAAAAAAGGGAAAAACCGTGAGACCTGGATGCGGCACCTCTATTCTGGGGAAGCGTTCATGTCCGAGACCTGAGCTAAAACCCAGAGGACGGCCCGCTTCAGGGACACTCAGCCCTGCTGACCGGCTGCTTCAAACGGCCCTGGGCCAGCTTGCGGGCTTCACAGAGTCCCACTCCGAGATGCCCTGCGAATCCCACCTTCCCGTTTTTCCCCTCCTCACCCTAAGACGTTACCTAGCTCTGGGGTGTGAGGCTATGCGTTTCATCAGATGACAAATCACTTACAAGGCGGGGGTTCTGACAGGAACGTAGCCCTGCGTCATCATTACTTGAAAAGCGTAACGCAAATTTACTTTTACAAGTGGCATGCACCTCGCAGAGTTAACATGAACTGTTGGAAATCGCCTTGGTCCAAAGCACAGATACATCTTGCTTAGTCATAAAAACTTTTTTTTTTTTTTGACAATACTGTAACTTAATCATTTACAAGCTGAAACTGATCACCCGGTATTGGAAATACGTCACAGCGAGTTACAGTTATCACTAGGACTTCACAGCAAATAAAACTTGTAACTAAACATGCACAGATCATTATATATACAGTGATAAAAAAATAACGATGTACATTTTCTTGTAAGAAGAAATTAAGTAAATTCTTTGTGCATTTCAGGATTGAAACATCTAACCTATATAAAATTACTTTAAAATATGAAGCAAAGATTTAACCCAAAATTTGAGAAATCTTTTGTAATCTGCAATATAGCCTTCTCATTTCAGTTTTTCCTTCTCTGAGACAGAACAACTTAGGAATTTTATCCTCTAAGATATTTAATAGTAATGTGCAGATATAAAAAAATACGTCCTTTGTGGCAAGCTTGAACATATATATATAGATATTTACAAACCTCCAGAACAAATTAGCATTAAAAAACACAGAAGTAGCAGATTGACATAGTGCTTTATTTAAGCTGTCTGTACGAAGGAAAATAATGTGCATCCCTATCATATACGTGTAAAAATACTAAGGATGTACAGTGTACAAAAACAGTTTCTTGTAGTTATTTCACATCCTTGTGGGTCATATACTTAAGGAAATAAACAGTTTAAGTATGACCAACAGTAATACGGTTTCTTGGGTTCATAGTCGTGTCTGCGTAATATCCTTAACCATATGACTAGATCTTGCATGGATCTAATGAAAGAACTAGCAAGGTCAAGAAATGTCACAAACTCTAAAGCTACAGGGAGGTAATTCAATTACCAATTTAGAGGTTTTTATTTAAATAAATACTTTACATTTCATGCTTGCCTGTAATGCACTACCAGGAGCAAGATAAGGAATTTCTACTGTAGACAGTACAAACAGTAGCAGCAAAGTGTGTACATTGAGGTGTAATATATAGACCCTGCAGTTAGTAAGGAAAGACCTTACTTTTGTACTCTAGGAGAAGCACATGGCCCCTGCAAGAACAGTCAGCTTTAAGAAGCCGCAAGTAAAGATGGAAAAAAGGTAAAACAATACTGGAATAAACATTCCGTAAGCAACAGGAATGTACTGGAAGATGGATTAGTGTGGAAAGCGAAGCTGTGTGCAAAACTGCCAAAATCCAAACAGAAATGACCTATCTCCTCCAAGATGGCTGCAGTACAAGAGGGCATACTGTATGTCACGGAAGTCAGTACAAGCTGGAGTCAAAGTCTGAAACGTACTGTTCTCCAAGGGCTCGCCCAGGCAACCAGCCACCACCTCCTCTCCAAATCCAACCACAGCTGCGAACAGCAAAAGAAGAGCTTCACAAGTTTCTCTCGGCACCGCTCGCCCGTTTGTCTTCCATCTGCGTCTAACACTGGTAAGAGAGAGAATCCCCCGCCCCGGGGCAGCACGAAGTGGCCACCGACTCTCTCTCTAGCATCAACTTGATCAATGACGTTTTGGAAGGCAGATGATACAATGCAAAGTGAAGTCTTAAGAGGTTTTCAAATACTTCAGACAGGTATTTACTGCAAACCGCATTCTAACTAGCTACGCGACGGCGAGCTAACCACAGGGTTTCTTCCGCACGCGAGGAACGGCTGGCCAGGGGCACCGCGCCAGTTGGTCATTAGCTAGAGGTGCCCTGTGTCAAGAAACTTATTGCTATTACAAGCTGAAAACATAGGGGAAAAAGCACAGGCATGTAGCACGGATTTTGAATCGCCATAGTTTTAGTCTGTAAGTACGAGGCCTTTGCAGACAACTAATTAATGCCCGTCTATTAAGTACTCGGTTATTTCACTCACTCGCTCACTGTGCCAGTGTAGACACCTCTACGCTACCGGTGCAGAACAGACCTGCAACGCACCTGCTGCGCTCCTCTCTCTCCGTGGAGGGATAGTCTCTACACGTGCTTAGTGTTACAAGGTGACAGAATGAGATCCTACGTAGTTAGAATATACACCATGATATATTTCTGACTGATTATCCATCCATTACTAAAGATAAAACACGAAACATGAAAAATTGTCTAAATTAGTCTGCGTCTTTAGCTGCCTTGCTAAAATGCCCACCTACCCCTTGACCGTCCCAGCACATGCACTGCCAGCAGTGGGCTCCGTGCTAGGGCACGCAACTTTCCACATCAAGAGGCAAAGGCATCTGCATAGGAACATCTCCCCTTTCAGACTCATCTACTCATTCACACGACGCAATAATAATAATAATACTCTGCGACATCACAGTCTTCGTGGGAGCTAACGAGATCCGAACGCAGAGATACTTCGAATGATAATCCCACGGAGTCAGGGTTTTCGGGTGTCGTTAGCAAGGGCACGTGCACGCTATCGCTGCACTGCGTAACGTCCCGACTCCTAGCACCAAGGGGTTTATTATTAAGATTATCATTGCTGAAGATCAAAGCTAAAGTTTATGCACGCATTCTGTTAGATACAAATCTTGGGAAATGGAAAGACGTTTTCCTATCAGTGGAGCGTTTCTCATGACGTTTTGAATTCAGTCAATCAGGTACCACGGTTACACGTAACATGCTGGGTTTTAGGACTTTTGGTTGAGGGCAAACCTTCCTGGAGAACGGCTGATCCCCGAAATCTACTCTTTTAATTATTAAAATAAAGTGCTTTTCTTGTAATCACTGTGGTCTCGTTGTTCAAATGCAATTCCTTCATATAGAACAGAAATTTTCTGTTGTGCTGTCAGGCTCTTACATTACATTTATCCTCAATGGAGCACAAGATGTAGCCTTTTTTGTCTGTTTGTTTTTAACCCTTTGGCACATGAAGCTGGAATTTCTCACCTCCATTGCCAAACAATTAAAAGACAGTATTTCATTCACAAAAATCTGATTCTAAGCAGTATGTACAATTTCAGAGCCTTGTTAAAATTTCCGCATGGGAGAAAAGTGCATTATTCCCTTCAGCTTGTACAGTCCTTCCATATATTACAAAATTAACTGCTATAAGCCTGTTCTATCTAAGATGTAGCAGCATTTGCAAACATAACACATACAATCCTTATCTCTAAAAATAAATACTACTGCAGTATAACAAAAAAAAAAAAAGAATATTCAGAGTTAAACACCTGGAGAAAAAGCTAATTCACAAACTCAAAATAAAAAGGAGTAAGGCAAACACCTGTTTACCTTGGTGCACACATTTTGGTGAAAAGCAAAACCATTATGCCTGTCTACATTCTTCAGCCATCAGAGGTGATGTGTATCATGAAAGAAAAAGAAAAGCATGAGAAAGATGTTATCTGGTGCAAATTATAAGACCCCTTAAACAACTTCAACTGCTGCTTTTATGCCTTCATTTCTTGCATGTATAATGTTCAATTCTCCATGATTGCACATGAACCTGGAAGTTCTAAGTGGCAGGCTGGGTGAGCCCAGCCCTTCTGCTTCTTCTGTAGTATCCAACAGTAATTAAAAAATAATATATATATATATATTTATATATATCAACAGTTTAAGTCCTTCTCTCAAACGTTTCCCAAGCAAATTCCAGCCAGATGTTAATGACACGAGACCTGCTTCAAGTAATGATATGCCTAACAAAAACCTTGCATATGTACATCACCACCCCTATGTTTCCTTGTTCTAACCAGCACAAACAGATGCAAGAAAATGTTATGGACTAGTCTTTTTAGACTAATTACAATTTTGATTCATCTACTGGAAGATGATAAGCTGGACCAAGGCGTTTTTTTGTTTAGCCTCCACTGTGAGGAAAAATAGATGACTACTTGTGCACAAAGTGTACAATGCTGAAGTCAAGTCATCTACCTTCAAAGAAACTGTTAGTAACTTCTTGACGTTGCTATTATACTGAGACTGTGGGCAGCAGCAACAGCAGGAGAGCGTAGTAGAGAAAATCTCGTATTTCATGCAAAACCAAAATGGATTTTAGGTAGGTTTGGGAAAGAAACTTGTTCAATTTGGAATGGTCTCTGAAAGTGCCCCTGCTATCTTAAACAGTATCTAGTACTGGTGGTGATGTTCAGGAATCATTTTCAGTGATAAACCTAAGATGACAGTGAAGCAGCAGAACAAAAAAGTTATTCTCGTCCACTTGCAGAGTAGGAAAACTGGGGGAAATGCGGCCGCCTCTCATTGTCCATGCAGTCCATACCATCCTCGTCATCTGTATTAAGGGAGAAGTTCAAAACATCACTATATTTGCAAGAAAATTTTCTTATTCACCTGACAGGCAGTACATATTTCAGGGTTCAATGCTGAAGTTAAAGGCTTAAGTTAAAGAAGCACTTTATTCACATAAGCTTCTGCTCATGCAGTAGAATGATGCTCACTGAAAGGATATCCTTTCAATAAGTCACCATTTATTTCAGGGTGGGTTGTTTTATTTGTTTTATGTTAGTTTGTTTGATTATGATGACCACCTGAGAACTTCAACCATTACTACCCCTTCTAGGCTAATCAAAACACGCCAGCACATCTAGCTTCTGGTAGCACAGAAGCTGATTGCTGATTGAAGCTGCAAGTTTTCATTGTTTCTTAAGCTGAGTTCAGGAAATTATAATCTTACTGTAGATATAATTAAATATGCCTCCCCTCTGAAGGGAGTTAAAAGGAAGAACAGCTACGAAATGAACAATTCATGCAGGTTCTATGTGTTTCAATTCTTCCATATTATTTTTTAGCAAACTATTTATTTTTAGAGTATTTATTGGGATCAGAGGAAACACGGACTAAGCCAAATTCATAAATATTTTTATTTACATAATTCCTGCAATGCTAATGGAAACCAGGCACCAGATGTTGCCTAACTCTGAGAATTTGGATCTAAATTCTCACATGGATTTTTTAACAGTGCTTATCCTTAAGGACTCCTACTGAAACTGTTACTCTAACAATGTATTTGTATGCAACCTTTCAGAATTATGTATCTTTTGTATCTTCATATAGTCTACCTATAAAAACTAGAGTTAATGAAGGTTTGAGCAATGGCTATGATTAGGCTGCTTGACTTCAACAGTGCCTCTCAGTTCTGTAACTTCAAATAGTCTCCCTTTTACACTGTCAGTTTAAAGTAGGTTAATGTACAAAGCCTGTTTGTTTAGCTATCAGTTTGATTACTGTAGATACAAGATATAGTTTCAATATTCACTTAGTGTGATTTGTAAAACTTTGATATCTAAATAACTTGGTGAGTAACTCTGTTAAGCCCTAGCTTGGCCAATCAGATGATGATTCTTGTGTGTCTAGCAGAAGATGACAAACATATAAACTACGGTGAAATTACATTCACTCCCACAAAGAAACTCTGTGCAAGGCCCAGTGCAGCAGTTACATCTACATTAATAACTTCTTTAAGAGCTTTGCTGAAGCACAGGACTTGATAGGAAATTTCATTTTCAAGTAATTATGGTATGTAGTAGTATCTACACAAGAGACATCCACTTGTCGCTGGCAGCTCTATTTTTGTCCTTTTGGTCTTCATAAGTATTTTTAAAATATGCCTAACTCACTAAACCTAGAAAACCCACTGAAGCCACTAGCAGTGTCCACATCCTTAAAGCAGGGTCCATGTTCCAAGTACTTTGCTGAATTGGGACCTTGACTGCCAACAATCAAACATTCGAAGCTAGTGTTTTCTCTTATTTAAAGAGAAAACAAAACAAAAAACCCAAACGAACAAAAACAAAACAAAAAACACACCAAAAAATGCCCCCAAAACCCAACCCAGAGTGATCTAACATTTTAAGCTTTGTAATTACTCCTTCTTTAAAAGAACACTGTCGTTGAGAGTTACTCTTACACACTTCCATATGAAGATTTTTATTAGTAACAGTGAGAATAGCTTTTCCATTCAAACAGAAAAAAACCTTACACGGTGCTTTCCTATAAACTGCTTATTTTTAAGTTATGCATAATTTCTGACTTACATTTTTCAGGTGGCGTTATTGTAATAGTCTGAGCTGTAAATTCTTCATCAAAATACCTGGTGTCTGTCTCAGATGTCACTTGAGGTTTAAAAGGAGGTACAAGCTGAAAAGGACCAAGAAACAAAATGAAATTACTATACCTGAAACTATCCAGATTACTACCAGGAAAACAAGCAAGTTCTTTTTCCCCACACCCCAGATCAAACGAGCAGGTCCGTGGAGAGGCAGCTGAGTCTCTAACTTCTAATAAGAGACAGAAGCCATTAGAGTCAATCTCAAAACTACTAGTTCAGAATCTAGCTAATAGCACAACACAGCTAAATTCCAAGTATCACTCTCACATGACTTGCACATAAATTGAGCTGCATAAAGATAATTACCTAGAAGCTCTTCAGGCCATTCTAATTACCTGCATAAATGTCAGGCAACAGCAGCTCTAGGTACTTCGCCACAACTGGGTGGTATGAACAGCTAAGGCAAAAAGGACTACACAGAGACCATAGTAAGCAGGATGCAATTTTTGTTGCAGGGTTAAGGCCTACATCTGAACTTACCTTTAGAAGAAATTATACGAATGCGAAAATAAATTTTAGATTTGAAAAAAGGCCAGTTCATGCTTAAGTGAGTTGCTGGATCTAATCCTGCCTACTGCTGTCATAGTACAGTGTGGTATCTCCCAATGGCAAATCACTAGTATTTGCGCACAGCTCACAGGCTGGGCTCCCTTGCCCCTCTTTGAACCAGCCTTGCTCTTCACCTTCTCCTCCAGAACCGCCTCTAGGCCAAAGATTTTAACTGGAAGGCATATTCAGTATGGAATATCGCACTGCATGGTGCCAGTCCAAAACGATACAGCAGTTTAGTATGTATGATATTGCAAATGGCTCGGGGGGGGGGGGACACGACACATGACATGACCGACACATTTTCATGAAAATTATTTTTGTATGCATCCTGGCCATCCCAACCAATTTTGCACTATTAAAACAGATTTCCAAAGTTGTACGTCCCCCAGCAAAGCAGCCACACAATTCCTGAGCACAGAGTTACTGCAGTGGAACATTCCCAACTGCCTTTTTTTTCATTTTTCTGTCTCAGAGAACACTCAAAAAGTCAAAAAAAAAAAAAAAAAAAAAGGCAGATTATAGGAAGCCAAGTAACGTACTCTGCTCAAGTGACCGGCACTGTACATTCTTTTAAAAGACACTTTCACAGTTCTCAGCAACTGAAGTAAACATTAGATAAATTCAGTATGAAAAAAATCCATTAGATAACAGGTTATTATAACAATTTTACTACTTCCCCGATTGGATCATTTTTCCAGATCAGAAACAGAAAATGCCACTTCACAAGAATTAAAACTTTTCATATGAAAATACAAGCTTAAGAAAGCTTTTCTTGTTTCTCAAGTCAAGGACAAGAAACAATGTCTTTCCAATGGTGCAATACACATCTCCAGTAGAACAACCCACTCTTGCTATAAAGTAAACCAGAGACCTTTCATGCCACAACTGCTATGTGAAGAGAAGGAGAACACACTCACTCTGCAGTCTTTAACAGCTGTGATTTAGGTCAAAGTAGTTAATGAAAAGCAAAAGGAAGGGCAGGGTAAGATCATAATATATAGCAATGTATGGATCCGCAACTGGAGAAGAAAAAGATAGTGTATTAACTGACAAGTTTCTTCCTCAAAAACTTACTGGCTAATTACTGGTTTATTCAGGGCTTTTTCCCCTTTTTTTTTTTTTGTCCACTGCAACGAACAGGCCTCGCTATGACTTTAGATCACCCCCTTGTTCTCTCCATCTTCTGAAATAGTAATGGTTATGAACATACTCTGAAAACTTTATTTTAGGAAGAGAAGCACCATACTAAATGACTCTTAAGGAACAAATAATTACAATAATAATTTCAATCAGGTACGAAAAGCACCATTAAAACAAAATTTGTCAGTCACGGGTGATGGGAGGAAGTTAGTGCTCCAGTTCGATGCTCAGTAGCTAGGCTTAATAGAAAACTGTTTGTCAATAACATCCAGTAAGTCAGCTGATGAAACGTCTAGTTATGCCAGAAGTTTAGCTGTCTGGGGAGGTAAAACAAATAAAACACATGGAAATCCAGGCTGTTACTAGAAGGGAGGATGCAGATTTATGTCACTGGTGTTTTGAGATTCATCTTACAGCAGTACCTTTCATATCCCGGACATTAAAAGCAGTCAGAAACTTCAGTGACTGCAAAAACAAACCATGCAGCCATGTGGCTCCCCACAACAGCTTACGCTGGTATTTGTACAAGCTATACCCTGACATACAGCAACCATCCCCTGCAGCCTATGGGAAAGAGGAAATGGCAGCTGAGATTAAGACGCACAGAGACACAACTGAACAGAGAGCAGCAGGAAGGTTTCCTAATTCTTTCCATACACTTTACCTCCTTCCCTCACAGCATCATTTCCACCAGCACAGCTGCAGCTGAAGTCTTGTGGACATCCCACTCCAGGCTCCTGATCTGCCACCAAAGGCACACCCCCCCAGGTAAATTCTTTCCCTGACCTTCATATAATCGTTGGAATACTTGCAAGATACACTTCCAGTTCTAATGGGAGAACCTCTAAAATAATTTACTGATTCCTGCAGAATTCTTGTTGAGAAATGAGGAACCAGCACACGGAGCTCAGGCATCACCTCCAGAAGAAAATGAGAGAAATGCAGTAAGGAATCCTTTCCTAACACCCTTTCAGACAAAGCAGAAGCACAGAATATGGTATAAACAATGCGTGCAAGTGTACGCAGAGGGACACGGTACTTCAACACCACATTCAGGAGACTGGAGACAGAGCCATTCGAGACAGATTTTGTAAGCCATGTCACCAACACGCCAGGCCATGCTACAGAAACTTGGCAACCGTCTTTCTGGAGGGCTGCCACCTTTGTTCATTAATTGTCAGCTTTTATTGAAAAACAGAAAGCAAGATCTCTGCAAATTTTAGCTGTAACAAAACGGTTAGAAAGACAAATAAGGTGTAACGGCTGCAGAGATAACCACTTAGATTGACACAGAGCCTGAATAAGAACTCGGAAGCTTCTCCATACCTCCCAAGGGAGACTGAAGCTGAGGCTCAATGACAAAGAACCAAACACCCAACATTAACTACAGCTCTGATGATCACAACATGAAGATGCCTTTCTACACTCAGTGGCATTTCATGTTTGGTGCCACAAGGAAATGGTATCCAGCTGCTATGGCCACAGCTTTTCCCCACTTCTGACCCAAGAAGTCAGAAAGTCCAAGAGTAACGTGAGCACCGCAAGGCACACCCAGTAACCTCCGTCCAAAAGGAGTAAGAAAGATGAGCTTTTGTTAAGCACAGGCCTTCCCAGTCTGCGTGAAAAATCGCGCTTCTCGGTCCCGGCTGCCAAGCTTTAGGACAGGACGATTTTCCTCCTCTAGCAGTCTGTGCAAATTCAGAACACGCTCAAACCAGACAGGGGATTGCACCTTCAGCACCCAGCAATTTATTCTAAGGATGAGAAACGCAGATTTTCTGTGTTCATGCATTACACACATACATGTGTGTACGAACAAAGAAATAAAAGCCTAAACTCAGTGTGAGTTCACTGGCTATAAGAGTGGATGTTCAAGACAGAAATCCAATTTCACACCCATCTGTCAAGCTGAATCTGCCCCGGCCATTTCCAAGGCTTGGTGTTAGAAATGACAGCACAAGCAGTATCAAATTCTTAGTGTCTTTATTATCCCCAGTGAATGGCATTTCCATTTGGCATCCATCGAGATCCATGTGTGAGAACCACCACTGTTTTTCCACAGTTTAAGACCTGGGAAACTTGCCACCCATCTCTCAGGGGAAGGAAAGGGGCAGGTACAGTACCTGACTCTTACAGTCACACAGAGATGAACAGACAGGCTCTATCCTACACCTTGAGCTTTCCCACGCTTACTCAACAACTACACAAATACTCCAGTATGAGAGAAAGTACGTAATGTTATTTGGTCAAAGATAATCTGACAGCAATCATTTGTCTTGCTGTTGTATAGGAAGGTGCTGAAGCTACTTCAAAGTAACTGTGATGCGTTCGATCTGCCAGATGAAAAATATGATGCTTAAGAACATCAATCTGATCTTCCTTCTTCTTTTAATTTAAAGGGTATTTTCCTTCCAATGAACTCAAAATTAACACTACCGTAAGAATCTCATCCACCAACAGACTGCAGCTGAATAGTACTCTGAGATAAAGCATGAAAGGAATAAGAGGAGCAGCTATACACCACCCCCACTGAATTATTCATTTAAATAAACTAGATAACTATTTATAATCTCAAAACTCCCAAACACACTAATTCTTTGTGTCATATAAATACTAGTGAGCACTGTTGTTCAATTTCAGGTTTTATTCAGACGGAATAACTATTTGAATCTTACTTATGGTTCAACTTCAGTATGACATTCCAAGTTGTCCAACTAAAAAAAAAATCACTGTCGCATCCCAACATATACGCCTCTTCTTTATTAATAAATTACAATGTATGAGATTAATTCTGCTTTTCTCACAGCTTACTTATTTTGAAAATTTATTATAAAAATAACTACAAAGCAGGTATTTCAATAATGTCTTGTATTGTCATCATATGCTGTATTTCAACAATTTCCATCTAGTTTATTATTCAAGTCTGACATATATCAAAAATTGTGTCAAACGTTACAGTTCTTTCTGACTATGAAAGTGAATTAAGTATTGGTAATTAAGTGTTCATGATTTGATGTCCAGAAATCAAACTTTCATCTACCTAAAACTCTCCTGGAGAACCAAAACTCCAAGAGACGGATTAGCCAAATCAGAATGGTGGAAAAAATAAATTATACTGTGAGAGGAGAATGGGGTCACATCACTGAAATAAGCCTTTGTATTTCCTCACAAGCATGCTCAGCTGGAAGTGCTGAAAACATGTCACAATTCACAGACAGACTTCTCAACTCAAAGAAAAATGTATTTGTATTAACAAACTAGCTACCTTACTAAATGACATTCCCAGTAAACAGTCTATTTTCACATAAACTGAAATTCATTAACTTACAAAATACCACAATAAAACATTTTAAAAGGACACTAGCAAAGCTTGTCTCAAAATGTTGTATTTTTCTGATGTGTATCTGTTAATACATGTTCCCTCATTTATACATCTTTTAAGCTTCCATCAAAGCAAATGCTGGGACCCTAAAAATCATGCAGAGATACTAACAACACAAAACCTTAGTTTATCTTTCAACATTAGATCTTCAACAACAGTATTTTAATTAAAAATATGTAAGTCCTTTAAAAGACTGATTTTCCTTTCCTAACAATAATTTTTTGTCCTTTTTCTGGTGTGAGCTTAGTTAGCACAGGAAACAGAAGCTGATGAGATTACGCACTCTGTCAGTCTGTACGTCCTTCCCTAACAGATTCCGAATGGCTGGGCTAATGCACCATGACAGACAAAAGACTCGCACATATACACTTCCCACAGAATTTCTGAATCTAGTTTACTGAATAGACAAGAGACACCCCTGTCCATCCCCCGCAAACTAGAGCTTCCACTGAAGGAAAGACAAGTCATCTGAGCTGAGCTTCCAGCCAGTCAGTACGCGTTGACCTCGGGCCGGGTTCGTGCCCATAGCCGGCCCAGAAGCAGGCGGCCTGCTGCCCAGCCAGCAGCCGCAGCACGGCCGGGAGCTGGAAGCGCCCCGTGGACCCCGGCAGGACACTGCATGTGGTGGTCCTAGGCAGGGGCAGGAGGACGAGCTGGGATTTCAGTGGGGGAAGGACACGCAACACAAATCCAAAGGCAGGCTTCAGCCGGGGGTTTTGCCCATCGACAAACTGTGTTTTCCCAGTGATACAATGCTGATACAACGGACAGAAAGAAACCACAAGCCCCAGGACTACAGCAACAAGTTTAAGAATCAGAAGCCTTACGTCCGTTTTCCTCCCTGTAAATTGAAGCAGCTGGGGGAAGGGGTGGTAATCAACCACTAGGTCTGCCCATAGAGTTTAAAGTGTCACTGGAAACACAATGAAAAGATCAGACTGGTTAGCAGTTTTCTGATCTTTTTACTGCTTCGCATGGCAACAACACAAAAGCAAGTAACGAGGGTCATTTCTACAGGCTTTGTTGCACTGCAGATAATTGTACAAAAATAGTACGACTCAAATAGCAACCGCCTAAAACCAGATGTTGCTATTTTCCTATTTCCCTCCTGCCCTTTCCCTTAAAATCTGATACACCAAAGTACTTAAACGTGCATTTAAGATTATAGTTATATTGCAGATTTTGCCAGGCCTGAACCCAGGGCTTCAGTCATGGGGTTTCATCATCTGCTGTTGTTGTGTATTAAGTAAAGCAAAGGTAGTCACAGCCGAAGGGTACGGAACAGCTTCTTGCAGCTGTCAGACTTCACGCTGAAAGTCGCTGCCTCCACGCTGAGACAGGTGCCTTTGCAAGCGCTGCGCCTGCAGCAAAGTCCGGCACCCCAGCTTCAACCATTACTGCCACTTGCCCCTGCTCCCTTCCCACTACTAACAAATAAATTTGTTAGCACGCCCTAATTTGCTTCAGGAACAGCCGGAGGTATTATCAGAAATCAGAAGAAGATACATGTGTCTCAGCCCAAATTCCCATACGGTTTCTTTCTTCTTCTTTCATCCAAATTACATGCGGGAGGAAACCCAGCCTTCACTAAAAGGTCTGGATCTCCTTTGACATGAGGCTACCTGAGTGCTTCAAGCTGCAAGCCTGAAGACATACCCAAATTCCTACCTTTAAATTAATGCCCATGTGGTTTTTGTTTGGTGAAAGACTCTGACAGAACATCCAACAACTTAAGAATATTTCTGCAACCCAAATAAAAATGTCCTAAATCAATTCTTAAATGAGTAACAGAGAAATTTCAGAAAGCTTCCTGATTCTAGCTAAAAATAAAACAAATATTTTATTTAGAAGTATATGGGCTTTGAAGTCTTCAGAGTTTGCCAAACTATTCAATTTCTCATACTCAGGCACAGAGATAAAAACTCATGAGGGCTGAGATGATCACAGGAAGAACCTGGCACAGGCTGCTCTCTTTCATATGCCCTCATGGTTTTTCTGCCAAAAATAAATACATCTGATCACAAATGCTAACTACTATACATTTTTCATTTAAAGGCAATGACCTTCTCTGCTCCAGTGTGCCATACAACATTTTATTATCATTCTGTAGTACCAAATTAGTTTAATTAGTTAGCAGTATCAGAGAGCTAATAATTCCGTTTGACCATTTGGATCCATTTGACCTGACAGAGCTACTGTTGGTGCATGAAATACTCTACGTTTACAGATACATAATTCTGTCCCTAATCACACCAGTAAAGTGATAACCTAGTAAGTACAGAGCTGGACTTACTCTCTAGCAAAAATGATAAAATTAGCGGCACAGGAGCATAGTGTGCACATGTACAAAACCATCCCCGAGCAACTCCTTGGAATACACATTATTTTTTGGTTTCCATTACTCTGAATGTGAACTTCAGTTCCTTCATTGCTAGCAGAAAGACACTCCTGAAACGCAGCCAGAAAATTACAGTTTCATGGTGCATAAACCTCAGGCAAGAATACTGTGAAATATTTTTACTATGCAAATAATTATATCAACTATCAATTTCATCAAGTGACCCTACTGCTGAAGACTATACTACTAATAATAAACAGCAACAGAAGCAAGCACAGAATAAATCTATTTGAAAATCAAATTTGTTTGATGCACATTGCTCCTGAGTTATTTTAGAATTCCAAAACCTCAAAAATATTCATATAAGCATTCTAATAAACATACTCAGTGAAAGTTCATTAACCTTATTATTATGTTTGAAGTTTATATTTCAGCGCACAGTCTTACTCTGCATACTTCAGAACTGATAAGACTGTGCGTGCAGAAGGAACAACTGGGTATTTTAACCAACCAGACAAATGGCTTTGTAATAGGAGCAAAACTATTTTTTAATTAAAGAGAAAAACATACTGCCAGAAGTCATTTTCATGAGTTATCTTTCCATAAAGAACACATTGCGTGCCAATACTGCACAAAAACAATCCCTATGATCCTTGAACTTAACGGTTCAACTGAGGAAATTAAATTGATTTTTTACTGGCAAATTTAGTTTCTCAAAGCAACAGTGGACAGAGTAAACAATGAATGACTACAATTTCTCCAGTTATAATACTCCAATAAGCCATATCCGCCTCCATGAGCATAAAAGCAAAATACCCGCATTTATATAGGCATATGTTTTAATATATTTATATAAATTTATAAATTTTTATATATACATTTTTTTTAATACCTGCAAAATACCTCCTTTTATTTTAATAGCTCAGAATAAGATCTTGACTGAAAGACATTTGCCACATTGATTTGGAAAGACTCAAAGCGCATGCTTAAAAATTAAGAGTATCTATATTTTTTTAACTAAATATGATGTTGAACACAGTGTAGAAATTGAAAACTCTGTTTCTAATGCAAAATAATTAACAAATCTTTTTCAACAGAGCAAGAGTAATGTAACAGCTTTTTCCTTCTCACCCACTCCTAGCACATTGCAATCTGATCAATTTTAGTGGGGGGTTTTAAACTCCAGAAAGGTCCTCAACTTGTATTTTTAGATTTTATCCTCAAAGTGCTTCTCTACAATGTCCTTACATAACCACCCAGTGGTTGAGCTCATAAAGTAACCTGATTAATACACTTGCTCTGATTATTTATTTTAGAGTTTTTTGAAACCTCATCATACTGCCAGGGAAAAATCACACCCGTATCAAGTAACTTCAGAGTACCGTATTTTGTATCATCATATACAGGCTCGTATTTCAATTCCGGTATTTGTCAGAGAAGTACCACACCAACAACCACACATTTTTAAAATTCCAGTTCAACAACAACTGAAGAAACAGTTTGTATCATTGACATTGTAGCATAAACATATTCTGCTCATTCGTATGTCTTCCATTTTCCTTTTATTTGAACAAAGTAAAAAAAGGAGAAAAATCTATCTTTTAAAATTACGCCGCTTAACTGGCAGATTAACAATGTAAAACAGTTGGGGAAAAAAAAGAGAATTTATCAAAATAGAAGGGGTTTATAGCAACAAGTAAATTCTTACACAAGTACTGAGATAAAATCAGCTTCTGTATATAAAACAACTTAAGTCAAATTGAGTTTCACTACTGAGTAAGATAAATTCATTTTCTAAAATCATCCCCAAAGTGTTGATCATTACAGGAACAGGACTGGGTTTAGAGAAAACTGTTCCAATTGAATTCCCAGTACTCGCTTTCTCCACAAGCTGTTTTGGCTCAGTGTTTTAATGCTATTTTAATTTTCTTAGATATCTCTCTAAAATAAGTTTTTAAAAGATTTCTACTTAAAACACAAACAATCAGAAAGTAGATTTTTGCCATGAGTCCCTTCCAATCACATCATTTTCCTGTTTCCATAAATCAACTTTTCAATAAAAGGCAGAAATAAAAAGACAATTCAGGATAAACTTCCATTCCATTTTCTCACATTACCTTGAGTCATACACCTACTTTTCTCTTGAAGGCCCGGGAAGAAAAAAGGAAAGGAAAAGTTTTGGACATTTACATAATAAAAGAAAAATCTTTGCTGAGTTTAGGTTGGTTGGCAAAATTTATTTTTGGTCAAATTATTACTGAAGAACAGAAGCTTAAGTAAGTATACCTAGTGCAGAATAATTATTCATTTGTATTAACACAAAAAGTTGCAAAGAAAAACATGACTAACTTCAGAGAGCAGCAGTCCTATGACTATCAGTTGAAACCACCTTGCAGAAGCCAGATTATTCAATGTCATATGAAGACATACCTTTTTATCATATACATCTTGCCAGTTTACTCCAGCAAAGAAACTATGACGCATGATTTCTTTTGCATCATCTGGGCCACCACCAAGTCTAAAGAGAGTGGGGGGAAAAAAATCATATTAAACAAGCGTTATTCTTAAAGGGAGATTAAGTTATTGTAATGGCTGGAAAAGTCACCATTTGTTTTTGACTATCTGGAAACCATTCTCACCCATTTAATATGTAATTCTCACCTGTTTAATATGAATTCAGGTGATCATGACAGAAAATGTGATAGCAGAAGTATCCATGCCATGGTCTATTCTATTTGATCAATCCAACTACAGTGTTCATTACTGTCCGTGATGAGCTTTTTTTAATCATTCATTCATTTTAAAAACACACTTAAGTCTAGTTTCCTTGAAAGGCCAACTAACATTCTGGCACTATTAAAAACCCAAACCAACCCACCAATGCTGACATAAAATTTTGCCAAGGAGGTGCCAGGCACTGAATCAGTAATGACTCACACATCATTTTTATACAGTGTTCGCTGCTGTTGCATCTGGGTGCTGTAACAATTAACCAATTACCATAAAATAGTCTCAATCTGAGTCAATTAGTATAAATTAATAAATTGTAGGCCTGCTGAGAAGGTTATTTAAAGGCCATTGTAAATAACCACACTATTCACTGTGGCCCATAGCTTGCCAAAGCCAGACTCTGGCAAATCATCTTAGGAAGTAAATTCCACCTACTTTGGGTGAACTTGCCCAAGGTGATTTGAGCTCATGGAAGTGGTCACTGCTGCCAAAAGAGGAGGGTCCCACCCCTGCCCATACCTCTCCCCTCTCACTTGTATCTGCAGCATCATTCCCACTGAAGACTGTGAGCTGAGTCAGCTCATTAACCTGGAAGAAAACTAACCCCACAATGAGAAAACGAGAAAGAACTGGCTGTTTTTTGTTGCATTAGCAAGTCAAATTTGACTCAACAAGTTTAGTGAGCTCCCTTGAGCTGCTGCTGCTGCTGGTGGAGAAAAGACCACGCATCCACTGAAGGGAACCTCTGCCTCTTTCAACAGCACCTGGACCTTCAGAACTGCTCAGCTCTCACCTAACCTCTTCCTGAGACTGGCCATCCTACTGATCTAACAGAAAGAAGTTGCAACAGAAAAAAAGCTAATCTTAACCGAACAAGCAGCCCATACATGTTAAATACTGCAAGAAAAGTAACACAAGTAGTTTGTGTTTCATTAAAAGGAACTGCTAAAGATATAAAGACAAATTTTAAAAGCAACCTTTTAAGTAAGATAAATTCCTCTCTAAAGCATTTATTGCAAGGAGCAATAATTCCCACAACCAAGAAAAAAAATCTGCTGCCAAATTACAAAAGTATTCTGGGCTACTACTTCAGTCTTGCAGTAACTGGGTATAAAGTTATTCTCATTTCCAAGCTGTATTCCTCTTTGTTTCTTAACTACTCACTGTAAAATTCTCTACATCTCTGCTCAGCATCCCAGTTAGGCTGCAGTCTCCAGACCTCTCTCAATATCTTCCCATCCAGCTGCTCAGAGAAAAGCTGAGTTGCAGTTAACCTCTGTGCTCCCACCCTGTTTAGCATTAGCTAGCAGCAGAACTTGAATGTGAGTAAGCTTGTAAATGTAAGCCTATAATAAACACTACTGTCTGCAAAGATTAATTAGAAGAAAGTATCTTTTCAACTCTAAAGGTTAATATATTTGATGGGTCAGATTGTCTGGAGGTTAAAATGCATTAGGAGTTGCTACAGGAACAAATTTTTACTTTGATCTCCATGCATCTGGTTAGTTGGTCACAGTTTGCTTTTACTGTATACAGTAAATTCAGTTAAACAGGCATTGCTGGGCAGCAGCAGAAAGGCTGACCGCTTCTGCCGTCCTGGCTGCTGCACTTGGCTGCACGCAGGCAAATCCCTCAGAGAGACAGGGCAACCAGTCCTGCCCTGAGTGCCAGCGAGCAATGCCCACTACTGAAAACTTCTTGAGAACAAACTAGAGGATGAAGGAGGACTGTAAGAGAGAGAGACAGAAGAATGCCTGCAGCCTTAAATCATGCCAAGAGACTCACAAGAACAGAGAGATTGGGAAAAAGAGGGGACCTACAGGCAAATCTCACTGATTTAGAGATTTGTTTTAGAACCAAAGGGGACAGGACACTGCTAGCCCAGTGCAGGAGCCACGGGAAAATGGCTCTCCTAGGCCACAAACCCAGAGGGAAAAGCCCACCACGAAAGGACACAGGCAGCAGCTAGGTGATACTTGGTTTCAAACCACTGTATTTAAATCTCACTCACAAGATGTATTCTTTAACAAGTTTCTAGTTTACGTGGTCTAATACGTGATCTGTTTACATGCTCTAATAAAATTTATCTGTGGCTGTCTATACGTGTCTTCTGGCATGATCACTTCCAAGAAAAAGTAGTATAGTCCCCAAGAGACACTACAGCCAACTCATTGTTAAGTCATACTCTGAAAAACAATTTAGAGCTTTCCCTTTGTTCCAGTACACAACCTAAACCTGAAAAGATCCCAATATTTGCTGTGAATGATTAAAAAAGTCTTCTCTTCCACATGCTTTTTCCCCTTTTGCTTGTTAAACTCACTTTGTATATCATTGCTGTATTGAAAAAGTGGAAAACTGAGACAGTATAGCAGCATATGGCCCTTTCCTGTGACTGACAGGTCCTTCAGGCAGGAAGACCAGGCACCACTGGCCTATTTTCACATCACCCAGTATAGTTAGAGTATTGATTACACTTGTATGTCCAAGTAATTTCACTTACCGCTTATTTGGATCCTTTATCAGTAGGCCTGATAGTAATGATTTTGCATCTGCAGACAGAGTTCGAGGAAATTTTATGTCCTCCATTAGTATCAGTTCAAATAGTTTCTCATGATCTTGGTTGTAGAACGGTAATCGTCCACACATCATTTCATACATGACAACTCCTAATCCCCACCAGTCCACTGCACGACCATAGTCATTATCTTCCAACACCTAAGACAGAAACAAAAACCAGCTGTAAGACATGCACTATTTCAGACACAATCACTTCAGTCTATTTGATGCATCTCTATATGAATGGGTTTCCAAGACTTTATTTTCACGGTGTACTACAAGGACTCCCAGAAGCTGGCCCAATACATGCAACTGCAGTACTGACCCATGCACCTGAGCTCACTGAAATTCCAGGCGTACCAGGGACCGTACTGCTAAAAGCAAAACATAAAATTGAGAATGACCTGCTCAAACTGATCATGACTGCGTTTTCCCCTTTCCTATGTCCTCTACCATCCCATTTATAGTGTACACAATTTTAGGAAGAGACACTTCATCTATAGGCACTACTGCCTCAGTCAGCATTCTTCTGGGAGAAGAAGTGAAGCATCTCCTTGCTCAGTCACTTGCTCTCTCCTTACCCCACCTGTAAGAATAAAGCCTCAAATTTAGAAACACCTTAATCTTACTAAGATAAGCTTAGCTTCTTTATGATCTGTGTTTATATTAAAAGTCTTCAATGTGTTTCTCCTGACAGTTTCATTAGTAGTCCAAACAGTTGAACTGTGCTAATGCAAAGAAATACGATAATGTTTATATGATACTATGTTTACTATGACATTATGTTTATATGATATTATATGATCACAGAAATATGGTAACATTTATGTAATTTGTTAACATAATGCCTCCAATGTTGTGTGCCTAAAAACAACGAACTCCACAGCCCTTCTCCCAGCAGCCCCATGGAATTGGAATTAGGAATCTAAGCAGTGTGTCTTGACCTTAATACACCTTCATATTAAACTGTAGAAATGGAGACAACATAACAGCAGCATACACCCATAATGAAAACATAAGCAATAAGGAAACTGAAGGCTACTGAATATATACATATATAATTCCAATTTCTGTGAATTTCTAGAAGATCATACCCTTTCACTCAAAAAAGATAGAGCAGTTAGAAGTTAATAAATGGTAATACAGAAAGCACTACAACTGTATGTGCCAAATTGCCAATATTTGCTGCAGAAAGATCTATTAGAGGCAAAAATCTTAAAACAAGAAATCAGACTTAAATAACAAACAGTTAGAAAGATCAAAGAAATGCAACTAATACAGTTAGACTATATTTATAAATAATTAAATAATTCTTTATAAAGAATTGTTTCTGTATCATTAAAAGGCCGATTCTGAAAGGCAGCACATATGACTGATTTAAAAAAACAAACAAACAAACAAACAAACAAAACCCCACAAACTAATCCACAGAAAACAAAATACTTTTTACAACACCCAGACACATGCAATCACCACCACCAAGAGCTCACCCAGCTTCAAACTGTAAGTAGACACACAGGAACAGTCATTTAGATATATGGCAGTAAAAATCTGGTCATGCCTTCAGGCTTTAACGAATAAGGCAACCTCTAACAGATCAGAAATAACCTTTTTCCATGAGTACATTTATCCTGTGATTGTCTAAAAAGTGTAAGATGACTTCCAATAATTTCCTCTGAAGCAAGGGCAGACACAGTCCTCGCCCATCTGGGGTCACTAAGTGACCGTGGCCACATCACAGGACACATGCACTACCCCAGCCACTCCTAACAAGGGCTGTCGAGCTCGTTTATCTGCCTCTCCTTTTTCTCCCCCAGTAAATCCTACCCTGCTCTGAAGTATCTGGTACATGCTATTAGGAGAAACAAAATGCAGTCTGATCCAGTATGGCAATTTTGACAATCCCACAGTAATTAATGCATTTGTATTCCTAGTTTTCACTGTCCTTAAGGATTAGTAGTAGAAACATGATGGAAAGAAGTGTATTACAAATCCCTCTTGTGTATATATGATTAAAAAATCATAAATATTAACACATTAACACATACTATTTACAACTGTGCCAAAACACACAGACTTGTTACATCATTGATATTTCCAAATAGAGGGTGAAATTTTGGAAAGTGTAAAATACAACAAATTATCTGAATAAGTACATATGAAAAAACTAACTCCTGTATTTTAAAATTAATTGTTTTATGAGTTTGAGCATATTGCAAGCTATTTGCTGAAAAACTGTATATGAAATCTGCGACGCTTGTCTTTAAATCACCGTTTCTTCTGCCACAGAGTAAAAGCATTGTATATTTTTCTACTCTATCTATTAGCACCGTTACCATTTCTCCTATTTGTACAGTGAGCTACTCTTTGCTTTTGAAGCTAGTAAAATATCCAAGATTGCGAGGCAGTAGTAGATTCTTTTTACAAGTAAGTTCAGGTGCGGTTTGCATGTGTGATTTATAAAACAAGGCAACGGGAAGATAAAACATCATTCTCTGAACAAGGCACATCACATGGCCAATAGCTAAAGCGAACTGTATCTGGGGCTTTATCTAATTTATGCAGGACTTTACCTAATAATAATAAAAAGTATGAGCAACCTTTTGCTGCATTCCCACAACAGCAACAAAACAGTGGTACAAAGAAAGAGCCAAATGTGATTTTTAACCTCTTTTTACATAAAATCATAAAAAAGCATAAAAGCTGGATTAACTGCCTCCCGAACCCGCATATCACCAGCCGGGTTCTCATCCCCAGCTGGCAAAACTGGCAACTCTTTATTTTTGTTTAAATACCTGGTTTACAGCCAGCCAGACAAGCAAGAGCATCAGAAGGCTTTCATTTAGGCAAAAGGAAAACAGGCTGAAAATAGTGTAAATAAAGCAAAATGCATCTCAACTTATTTTAATATAAAGGTAATAAAATTGTGCATAATGCATTCACAGTAAATACACACAATTATTTTCTTTAAGTCACTTCTGCTCCTCATGGTGTTAAGAAACTCCAGGATTTGTAGACTGTGACAAATCAATGGAAGTGCTGGAGTCCAGCAGCTCCTACGACCGAATCCATACAATTAGGGCAAGCATGCGAACATGTCCATACACGCTGCCCCAGCATTACAGAATCCTTTCCAAACAATTCTTGGATTTGAGGCATTTGTTTTTAATTACACTGAACACAGGTCAAGAAACTTTCAACTCAGTGCTAAAATGAACACGACACACAGCTGCAGGCTTTGTACCTATGAACAATTCAGTCTTTTGCCTACCATGAAGTGGATACATGCTTTTAGAAATGCTGTGAGGACTGAAACTGCTGTCCCTCCAGTATCGGCGGCGTATCCTTGTATATATGGGGTACTGACACCGACACAGGGGAAAGTCTGATCTCTTGGACTTTGTATGCTGCCCTTAAAAGCTGCCTCCATCATCTCCAGCCAATTCTTGTCCCCCCCCATAAGGACCCACAAATCTGTCTTTAAGCGAATACACTGTCCTAACAACCCAGTCCCTTCAAGGTCACAGCAGGACAGGCAGCAGGCCCACCAAAACCATCATCAAGGGCACAAGCTCAACCACTCTGGTACCTGTTGTAAAGTAATATGTTAAGATTTTCTAGGGGTATCACACAGAAGGATCATGGGGAACTCATAAACTACAGAAAGAGTAGCTACACAGAGTACATACTCCAGTCAGGTGCATTTTCATGAAGTGAAGTTACGTGGTTTCTTCCACAAAATTTGTTTAAATAATCAGATCATTTGGATATATGACTTCCCTTCCTTCATCTGTTTCACACACATGGGGTGCCAAAATCCTAAGCCACCCCGTCAAGATCTAGGTGAGGTTTTAGGAGATGAAAGCTCCAGCATGATGTGACTTCAGTGCATGGATAACATTTATAGTCATTCATCCCTGTTTTACACCTCACATCATCACTGTACCCAAGTGACTTCCCAGTGTTGAGTAAAGCAGGAGGTGGGCTGACTGCAGTTCAGTCTGGATGATACCATAGATTATGGGAAATAAAACTCAAAAAATTACCAGCATTTTTATTACTTGAGGGAATCTCACACCATTTGTTTTTAGGGCTCTAGTTCAACAACTGGTTCTTTCAGAGGCAGTGCCAGCTTAACTCACCCTCTTGTTTCTGTTCCCTCACCTTGCCAAAACTGTGCAACACACTACATCAGAGAGTAGACCAGTACTAAGAAAAATAGGAAAAATAAGTTTCACCCTGGGTTATTTTCCACCTGAATCAAGTTTTCAAGCCACTCAATTGCCACATGAACAGTTGTAGTAGCACAAGGGAGAACACCAGGGCAGGCAGCATCAGCTGCGGCACTGCTGCAGAAAGAAATGCTTGTCAAACTCTGCCCCAAAGTTACACACCGAAGTTACACTGACTCTGCCCGTTATTCCTGCACACACCGACAGCTGCAACAGCCGCGCTCGCTTAATGGGAAGATTAAGGGCCTGGTTCTCTTCCCAAGCTGTGCTTCTCTAAAGCACTCCAGCAGTGTAACAGGGTTCCAAAGTGGGCATAAACTCATTGCTGCACTGAAACCACTGCAGTTTTTACAGGTGTTGATGCTCCTCTAAAACGTACGCCTACACCTGCAGTACGAGGGGACAGCCTGGCTTTGTATGGATGCTTTTAAAAAAGCTGCAGAGGTGCTACTGAAGTTTGTATTTTTCCAGGCTTAGATAAATATGCAAGAGGTTAAGTAACACACACACTTTCTAACAAGCAAGAAACATTAGCCAGGCATCTGCTTCCAGGCACATGCAGGTACTTTAGTGCTTTTATGGATGTTTTCGAGGCACTGGACAACACTGTAGTTTTAGCTAAGGGAAAGCTATTTATTTACCTTAGAACTTTCATTTGCATTGTGGTCAAAAGGCAACTGAGATAGCAGGAATAGCCAACTGTAACAAGGGAAAACAAAGTATTCTCTAGTGACTCCACTGTCTCTGCACACTTTGGGGTTTCTGGAGAGTATTATCGGCAGTGACCAAGTGTACGATAGGATAGTGCTTCATACACAGAGCAAAGACCATCCAGCCCTACATACAAAATAAAAAATTCAGTTCACAGCCTGAACTTTGCCTTTGTGATGACTAAGACACCACAAACACACTGCAGGGCTGCTAAGAGTGCAGTAATTCCATTGTGTTTGTCCCTCACACATAACGATTCATTCTGCTGACAAGTAACTACAGATCAGGAAAGAAAAATATTCTTGTATATGCATTTATTGACCAAAAAAGCAATCTTCTAATACTGTTCCTCACTGCTGAAAAGCCCAGTGTCTTGGACTCAAAAATATTAATAAAAGTCATTAGTATCACTGGAAGTTTTCTCTTTCCCAGAAAACAAAATCCATTAAAAAGACTTCTTCCTCTGCTTCACCAGTGGTTGTAGATTTTAATCTTTAGGTTTATCAGTCAATACATCTCCAGATGTCCTTTGCTTTAGGTACGTCACTCCTTTAAGAGCCTAACATACAGTCCACAGAATTTGATGTGCATTTAATTTTTAGGGTGAAAACCAGTGAAAAGATATCTTTTATTATGTCCTTATTGCTTCAGCACCAAGAGCTGAAAGTTTTTTGGGAGGCAGCAGCTTGAGACACATCTGCAGACTCTTATTTACAAGGGCTTGGGGCAGAGACTTAGGAAGCAGGCAATTAAATGAGTCAGCCAAAGAGAAGTCCATACAGACACATGCAATGCTTTTACAAGATTCTGTGAGAATAAATTTTTTTAGGAGGTTAGCCAGCACCATAACAGGTGAAGTCTGTGACCATCTTAAGTCAATCATGTATTTCCCCTTGCCTTCAGTGAAACTAGGATTCTCTGATACTTCACTAATCACAGAATACTGGACAAGGTGTGACTGCCTCGGGGACAAACTGAGCTGAATGTAGAAAATCCCTTAATTCTGTTTTTACAGCATTTTCTTGAAACAAAACATCCCTGATGAGCAGGCTCTGGAATATTTTTGGTTACACAGCAGAAATTCACACAACCAAGAAATGTACTTCCCACAGGCCTCAAAATGGTAGGTAGTTGCTGTAACTTCTGGACTCTGCAAACACAGACAAATTTAGCGATAACCTTGAGCGTGAAAGGCTTCATACAATTCATTGTCAATCTTCTACAGAGGGTTGTCAGCACTGGGTTTTATCTTTAAAAGAACAATATCAAAATATTGGTTTCGTACTTTGTGCTAGATAATCAAGGCAACTTACTGGAAAAGCAATTACATTTTTGACCTAGTTATGGTTTCTCTTAATACATTAGATATAGACTTTCTGATAGGACATTACAAATAGCTTGTTGCTCAATCAATAATTTTGACAGAACAGATGGGAAAATATTTAAACATCTAAACAAACTGTCTGCACACCTATGTTGTGAAAGAAAACTGAGAACTTGGATGCACCAATGTACTGTTAATTTGAGGGGAAAAAACTGTTTTCAATTAACCTTGCAGTTCAGGTGGAGTGTTATGTTCCTTAAGCATTCCTGGTAACCCTTCACACATTTTTATTGCTACAGTTGTTGGTCTGTTAACAAATATTCACCCACGTATTATTCAACAAAAGTTAAAAAGTGTATTTGCTAGAACTTTCTATCAATTGTGGTAACAACTACAACAATGGGAAAGTTTATAATCTAACACTAATGAACACAGGTAATACACATTTCTTTATAGAAACAGACTTCTATCCAAATGTATGAATATCCTTCCTGCAGAAAGGTATGTTTGCCAAGTATGATACAAATTTAGTTACTATAACTGTATCTTGGTATGAACAGTGAACGCATCGCTGCATCAGTTGTAAAAACCCACTTGAATGAATACTCACTGCTTTTATTATACAGAGCTGAAAAGACAAAACATCAAGGTTGTAGATACCCTGGGAAATGGATACCTGAGAATTAAGTCAAGGAAGAAAGTTTTCTATTACTGCTCTAATTTTTGCAGGTAGTTTTTCTCCCTTTTGTATCTGGCTTGCACTGCTGGTCCTACTGCAGACTATCTTCCTAATACATTTTTGTACTAGAGATTTCCCCCATCTTCCCTAGCTTTTTGTTATGTAACCTTAAAAAAAAAAAAAAAAAAAAAAAGGCAAACTGACATTTTTTTCATTTGCTGGCACACATTGTGCTGCATCAGAAATGGAACATTCTGGTATAAATGTGAATTAAGCAAAGCCTCCTAGAGTAAAGACCGTGCAATACTACTCCTACAAGGGACTCTGACCTCAGCAGAATTTAAACTCTTAAAAAAAAAAAAAAAAAGTTAAGCTATTGCATATGAAAAAAGTATGCTAACAAAAGATCGTAAGAAGTCAATGGCAACCTTGGCAATCAAACAAAAACAAAAACCCACCAAAAAACCAAAACAAAACAAAAAAACAAACCACGAAAATAACCACATCACATTAAAAAGACCCCTCAAAAGTAAAACCTATTCAATGGACCAAAAAAAAAAAAACCAACACAGAAAGCTAAAATTACTCTGTTCTAGAATTAACAGACACCTTTCACAGAAGGCGGCAAGTAAAAGCAAAAGATTATTTCAGTCTACAGAAAGATGGCACTTGTCTCATAACTCTACCAACTCTACCGTTGAAAGAAAAACTGCAGACCTGTTCATATCTGTATTAATTATCACTGCAGTAGTCGCCGTAACATACACTGCTATAAGATGCAAGATGTGTAAGAAGTAATAAATAATGATAATACTGTGATATTTCTTTCTGGTTGCTCATTCTTCCTGAAATGATTTTGAATTTTTACCAATGTTAAACAGCATTTGTTCAGCTTTTGTTTCTGCTCCATTCCTCTTGGAAAAACTAAAGGCTTTTGCTGAGATGGAAATAATGTTTGCATTGATTAAATGAAAATTAATGAAAAAAAGCTTCAAGCACGTTATTGAGACAGTCTTTGTAAGAATTGTCATACTTAGTTTTACAAAAAAATGTGCTTTTTATTAGAAAATGGCTCTCTGCTTCAAAGTTCTGGTTTGAATACAACAGTTTATTTATGGGCAGCGTGGAGCTAATCTGTTTTCTAGTCTTTTGTTTGTTTTATTATTTTTGCATATTTGTTACATCTTTCCCCTTGAGAAGTCAGATACTGCATGTGGACAATCAGTTTTTGTGTTTGATGAGATGAACTAGATTGCATGAAAATTCAAATTCTTCTTACTTTATTGGTTATCTGGCTTCAGGAGAAAGTCTAACTCTTGCTCTAATAATTTATCTGTTGTTGCAGCAACTCTTCTGTATGTATAACTGAGCAATACTTTCATATCCCCATCTAAATCCTTGATCTTGGTACTGGTTATTGCCAATAAATGATGTTCTTCTCTGGATACCCTGCCTTGTCCACATTCCATCATGTTCATCTCAGGGCCCTGCTGGCAATGCCAAGCTGACAAAAATGCCCAAATTCAAATCACTACTACTTTTGATGACTTAGGAGCATAAGATGACACAATGTGGTACACTAAAATATATTAAGTTATAACAAAACAGAAAAAAGACCACATTTGAATGTTCATGAGGTGCTAGCATTTCAAGATAAAACAACTTTTTGCATTTCCATTTCCTTTCAATGTAAAAAAATAATTTGGTACTTGGAATTCTAGTGTAAAGAGAAAATTCCATATTGTGAATCTCCCGTAAATCAGAAGGGAAAATATTTCCAGGTATAGATGCTATTCCTCCTCACAGCCCCCACTGGTCCTCACCCAGAAATAAAATGTAGCCAAATATACAACAGACAGCTGTTCAAGAGCACACGCCAACACTAAACCACATTTCCACAGGTAAAATGAATTCTATTGTGCCTCTGCTAAGAATCAGATTACGCATGAAGCATCTAGGTAAACAGAGAGTAAATAAACTTGAACTGCCCTTTTGAAGCCAAAAGAAAATTAGTTAAGCAAAGCACAACAACGTAACTACAGTGTTTGGATACTGAGCAAACTAACTATACTTTCAGGAAAATGAGTAGAAGTTATCAGAAGTTGGGGCTTTTTGGTTTTAAGCAATAGCCAACAACCAAAAGCAAAGCATTCTGCCTCACCAGGAGGCAGTAATATCTCATACTATAGGTTAAGACAAACACCTACTCAAATAAAAAAAGAAAAAATAATCACGGCATCAGTGTTGGTAGAAGACTTAGCAATTAAATATCCATCAGATTAGATACTTTTTATTTTATGGAATAAAATACATCTCATCCCTGAAATTTTTTAAAAAGGAATCTTTTTTTTGTTTATATAACTCAATAGGTAGGAGCGTTAAGACTCCATTAAACTAATGCAAATGAATAAGCAAATTCTTCAATCCTCATAGGAGGGTAGGTCCTTGGATATAGCGGTCCACACATAAAAGATGAAATTTTTCTGTTGATTATACCTTCTCTACTTACTTAGCTTTACATTTGCCTATATGACAAAGAGATAACGCTGCATGTTATAGATTAGCTCTAGTCATACATGTATCCCCATTACACAGGATTCATTTACCATTGTCATAAGAGGGTTAAAATCTTTCTTGTGACATCAGAAGAAAAATGTTATCACAACTTCCAACACTACCAATATGTGACATTAAAGCATGACCCTTTTGACAGCATTCTTTGAGCATGGAACACAACTGATTTGAAAGCATCATTTTAAAAGGAAGAAAGAATACTACTACCACCTTTCCAAGTCTCTGGCTGATAAAAACTAATGTTCTATCCTTGGACAAAACACCACTATATAACATACTTTCCTAAATATACATTGAGAACTCGTAGGTTCCATTTCTTTTTAATCAGTAAAGTTTTTTTGGATGGTTTTTTTTGGTGGGGGGGGCACTCTATTTTGTTCATTCTAACTTGGCGATCAAAGAATTTTTATTTTTACACTATTACAGAAGTGCATTTTTCTAGGTTTCCAAAACCACCTTATTCAACCTTCCCCATCTGTCACCATCTGCTTCTTTTTAGCATGTACTTTTTGTGTGATCACATAAGCATGTGAAAAATAACTAACATTCAGATGATTGTCTGCTGGTACATTTGAGGACTGGGCATAATAAAAGTGAACTGCCAAAACGTACTTAACACTTCTAATTTTGTTGGGTCTTGCATGTAAGCTACATTTGATTTTCAAACTGTTTTACAGTTGGAAAGTTGATCAGGTACTCTAACTCAACAGTAAAACTGAGACTACATAATTAGCTCAGCACTAAAAAGATTATATTCAAAGAGAGGAACAAAACCCAGAAATACATCCACACGAGTTCACACATCCATCTTGACTGAGTCTGTCTGCACAATGTTGCCTGAGGCACAGGATAAGATGCTACAAGCAGCCTACTTCTGGACAGTCACAGCCTGTGTCTTCTCTCCAAGCTACCACAGGACAAGGAATAAAGGACTCTCATAATTACAAGGGTGTATGAAATCTCATGGAAATGCTGGAGAAGCAAAGACACTAAGCCAAGGGTAGAAATGCATAGAAATGCAATGCAGTTCCCTAAAAATGCAACAGATACTGCTTCTAGGTGCAAAGTAACTGGAAATTGCCATCAAGGCACAAAAGCTGAATAGTGGAGGTATCTGTTTCCAGAACTGTATCATGCTTCATCATGGTATTTCTGCTCATAAATGCACTTCTTAAAACAGTTTTAATTTGCAAAGAACAAAACAGTTCTAAAGCTAGAGGAACAAACTTATCTCCCACCCTCTAAAAATACATTAACCTAACTCCAAGAGAATTTCATATATGAAATTCTGTCTTGTTAGAGAACCACTACAGGCCTCACAGGTCTTTAGATAAATCGCTATGAACCAGAATACCAACATATTTATATCAACACAGACAATTTGGTGGAGTGTCTTATTATCCTTTCTCTTAAAAAAGAATTAACAGAAGTGGAGAAAATAAAAAGAAGCCCAATAACAACAGGAACTACCCCTTCCCCTAAGTAAACCCAAAAAGCCACCAACAATCAACCTCCATTAACACTCACCAGATGTAACCAAATATGAGTGAGAACTTTCTCTCTAGAGCATGATGGAAGACCGAGCCTAACATAAAGTTTCTTTTCCACTGTCTGTCTTTACAGTATTGTTCCAACTCTTATAAGTTCATACTTGTCTTAAAGACTTGTGAATGCAGGTGCCATCTTAACAGCTGCTTTCCCTTAATTTGTGCCATTTTCCACAAATTCCCTTTTTCCCTATTTACCTTTTCTATCTGGTAGTTCTAGAGGTGGAAAATAATGGCACATACCTATTATTTCTATAAAAGTTGCATAGAATTTCAAAAAACACATTACTTCGATGCCTCTATTATCTTTAAATTCAAATACATTTAAAGGAAAAGGAGATAAAAAGGAAACTGCATAAGCCACGACAAAAAGTATTCCGTCCTTCAGTTCCTCTATATTCCTACCCAAACAACTCTGCAGCAAGCTCCTCTTCATTTTAAGTTGCTCATCAATTTCTCCTGCCTTTTGTGGCTCTCTGCAAAACGTTCTATTAGTTTGTATTAAGAGAAAATTAACAAAATAACGTAAATGTCTTTAGTCCAAACTCTCTTTCCTGCCCACAGCCACATTTTTCCCCATAAGAAAAAACTTCTCATCTCTGAGCTGTGTTTTCTGGCCTATCAATCTACCTGTGAGATCATTAGATTCATTTCATGAATTCCTTTTATCTCCTGTTAACCTCCCTTGCTACCCTCCTTATTTTACTCAAATTCTTTTCTCTCCCCCATTAAAAAAAAAAAAAAAAAAAAGGTAAAAGAAGAAAAGAAAAAGGCCTTGGCTGTATTGCCCATGCAACTTCATCTTCTCTGTAGTATGATATGCTGGTCTTTTTACATCCTCACCTTAGCTAATCTCTCTCAATTGGCTTCCGTTTATACATGATGTTGGCTACTTTCATCAAGTTCTTTGCAAACAAGCACCTTTGTGCTTTTCCCTACACCCGAAGGAGCTCTTCTGTAACATCCACATTGCAACTTCTATCTGCATTAAAATCCCTGGTTAAAACACTGCTTTGCTATGACGCCTGCAAAAACTGAAAACACCCATTTCCATGCTAGCCTGTCTCAGTGCATTTCAGTGGTTCCCTCTCTGCCTATATATCACTTAGTTTCAACTTGTATCAGATGACCTATGTGGCAGATCATCATATTCTCAGTCCAAAAATTTACCAGACTGCCTTTGGCAAATATCCCAATCCAATACAAGCAAGCATTAAAAGAATGAAATAAATGCATAGCTGCACCAGTCACAAAATGCTTTTTCTGCCTCTACCGCAACAATTTATAATCTGCATATACCACAACATTCTTAGAAAATTAACTTCAATTCCTGTAAATATGGGAAAAGTGTTTCTTCTTGTTATAACCATGCTTGCAGTACAGGGTGCCATGTTTCCCCTTCCTGAAATTCAGCGACTGAACTTTGATGGCCAAGTTCTAGATTTTGGGTCACCCCTATATCAAAGCCATATCCTTCCCAAAAAGAAAAGCTGTAAGAAAGAAATTAAGTGAAAAGTGAGGAAAGACAGCAGTTGCTTCGTGATAAAAGAGTTCTACCTTTCATTTCTCTGAGATAAAACTCAGGGAAATAATTGATTACATGTGATCTCTCTCACTCCCATTTGTAAAAGATAGATCACCAAAAAAATACCAGCCAAACAAGCATTGTGTAACAGATCTTAATATTTCCTTCATCTCCACTGGTCTCATTTTAAAACAAGTTATAAGACATGCAGATTTTCCCATGCCTATGGACAAAGGCTATGAATCTACTCCCGTCTTATTTATTGTCACATACCTTTAGGTGACAGTAATGCATAAACTATATTGAAATGGTCTTGCTATATTTTTTTTTTAAATAAAAGACTACTGTTCTTATAGGAATGCATTCACCCACCTAGTCTGTACTTTTACGCTAATAAAACTTAATGAGGTCCTACCATTTTCCCTGTTATTAGAATACACCTAAATATCATTGATCATCTACATCTATGAAAAGTCATTTGAATGATCATCTATGAAGTCCCTTACAGATTTGTTCATAGCCCAAACATCTTCTGGCCTGTTATTAAAAAGATTAAAAGCTTCAAAATGCGTTTCTGGTATTTAAACTTGTATCTCCTGTGACACCAAAACTTGGTACCACAGTGACTGCCCTACTTAACTAAGACTCTGCACTTAGTCCTAAGAACTCGAACTGAAATGCAGAGAGCCAGAAACTGCAATCTCATATAAGAAATTACCCTTATAAATGATCAGAGCTGCAAGAACTTTTACTTCTCTGCCCAAGTAGCTTCATTTCCTGAATGTTCTATTAAAGAAAGTCTGTAGAGGTCTGTATCTGTATTAGCAGGTCTTTGATCCTTGACGATCAACTGAAAATATCAAAATCCAAACTGCTTTTAAATGTCTCACAGGTATATTTACAAGTACTTTCTCAGTTTTATTCTTTCTTTATTAAGCAAGTGATACTGTCTGGAAAAGACATATGGTCCTGTCCTGCCTTTGCCACTGCAAAACTGCAAAGGAAACATTTTGTGTTTTTTTTCTGAAAAAAATCAAGAATACATCCGTGTTTCCTAAATGGGATCACAATTCAACTTTTTTTCATTGGATCTATGTTTATTCTCTGACACCACAATGATCTCTAATGTGACAGCTTACTTTGAAGGATAACAATGGAAACAGACTCCTAAGAAACAGTATCCCTGAAAAACTACTAAGGAATGAGAAATTATAAAATATTTTCTACCTTTCAAATGAGGAATACCACAAATTCCTAGAGCAGAGTGAAATATTAAGTATTACCACTACTTTTACACACCAAAAAAAAAAAAAAAAAAGTCTTGCATTAGTTCTACTGCAGATAAGGGAATTTCACTATTTATCAGATAACCAAATTATTCTTAAAGGACTATATAATTTCACAAATAAAAAGCTACTTACTTATTCATTAATAATTGTGACCAAAATGTACATCTGTACTGTAAACATATATAAGCCCTGCTATTGGACAGTGGCAACTATTTTATTCCTAGAGGACATATTCATACCCTACCATCTTTTATGCTTGGCACATAACTCTAAGACAAGCACCATCAATGCTATTTTAGTTTTCTTTAAACTGTAGAATACTGGCATTGGATAACAGGGAAGGACTGGGAGAGGACAACAGGCAGGGAATGTACCTGTGGACCACCCAGCTGGAAGCCCTGCAGACCCCTTTAACGGCACAGTGCTTGGTGAAGCCACGCATAAATTCCAGGTGGGTGCTAGGAACGATAAATCAGTGATGGTCCAGAAAAGTAACTCTAGCTCCAACCTGGCAATCTCATTACATTTTTTCCCTGTGGCCCACCATCCATTTGATCTTCGCATGGACACGGACATTTTTCTGGATCTGCCAGATATCAGCACAGTCAGTCTCAGGTCCTATATGAAAGGTCAGGCCCTATCAATGTGAGATGAAAGAGCCTTTTCAACAGAGGGTGGGAAGGACTACTTTGATCTCAGAAACATAAGGTTTGCGGGGAAAACGCAGCAACAGGTATGCTTACTTTCTGATTAATTCTGAAATCACCTTGGGAAATAATTCTGCGTGGATCCACAAGGACACCTTCACCTGAGAGAAGGTCATGCAAGGAGGAAATCCACCTTACCCTGGCTTAGCTACTTCCCTGTTTTCCTGTTGGAAGCAAATGCAATCTAGTTTTTGCAAAAAGATGGAACAGTGAGCAGGACTCTCTGCCTCAAACAACGGTCCAAAAAGCATTTGGAGAACCAAGCTCAAATTCTTGTTTGGAACTGAATCCACAACACTGAATTAATACAAAAGAAAACATTAAGTCAGTTCTCAGGCTAGGTATAGATTCCTGCCAGTGCAAGGTTCCTGGGTCAACTGCTTCCCGGCTGGTAGACAGCAACCTCAGGCTACTTCTGCATGTTACACAGTCCACTGTCCTAGCGTCCTCTACCACCAGCCGACAAGTACATGGGAAACTGAACCAAAAGGCCTGCAGAAGGGATGCACCCATCACAACTGACCTAGATGAAAGAGGAGGACGCAAGGGTATTATTAAAAGGATAAATGCTGAATGGATTTCTCCACATAACTGGAGAATATCTTGCTCCTAAAGAAAGGCTAATAGGTATCTGCCTTTACACTTACCACGACCAGGCAAAACATAAGTATATGTTGCCATTTGTCCTGGGATAAACAAGGAGGCATTCACCGTGGTAACATGATTAAAGTCCACCTGTAACATTAGGTTCTCATGATCTGCAATTTGTCAAAAGGTGGTAAGTCTTTGGCATCTGGTAATGATTTCTGTTGCCTGAACTGCAATGAGAAGTGATTGTTGCGCATTCATTCTCTGACGCATGCACATCAACAGACTGGAGGACCCAGTCTCTTGACAGTCCCTTTATCAGTCAGCTGTCCCAGGTATAAAAATAGATACAATTGCCTCAAGTGAACAACTATCCAGCCAATGCACTGTTAAACACTGTTGTAGGAGCAGAGAGTACGAAGGGAAAGTTTATTTTTTGCAATGCCGTCCATATACTGCCAACTTCACCCTTTTAAATAAGAACATGTGGATAAAGGTGTTGAGTCTTCTTATGCCATATCAGTAACCTGTCTAGGTTGCTTGCTCTAAACCCTTAATTGCTGAGGTAAAAGGGAATGAGTTCTGTGGTTCCCAGGGTTAATGAAAAGTCAATTTCCTTCAAGACAGATTTGCACAGGGTGGGTCTCCAAAAATACTCATAATGGGAGGTGGAGGAGAGGAGTGGGACTGCTAGAGAACAGAAAGGCAAACTGGATCAAGTAACTTGTGGTAAGTGTCTAAAACCCAGAATGATCCCTTGCCAAGTTTGATGGAAGAGAGCTAACATGTTTCCAAAAGCGAGAGATGGAGAAGCAGATGAAAGCAACTGAATGGGATATTTGCACTCTTTGAGAATGTTTTCAAGACTGCTGACAAGAAGACAATGAGGGGGTAAGAGCTGGCAATGACACCTGTAGTCTATGCCAGTGATGACAGTATCATCCCTTGTGTTCTTGTTGCTGGAACAGATTCTGGGTGTGGAACAGAAGGAAAGTGGCCACTGTACCAAGCCAAACAGGCGGATCTGCAGCTTCTTCTAAGTAGCCATAAAAGATTCAAAGCAGGATAAGAATAGTTCTGGAATCCTTAACTGTAGATAACTGCTGACTGTCCCTGCACTAAACGCAAACGAGATGTCAGAAATTGCCAAACAGGAGAGCAACAATCTGCATCCAAGTCCTCCTTGGAATCTATGGGATGGGATTCTGCAAAGGAGACCAGGTATCAGTGAGTTTGTCTTCATAGCTAGAGCAGCTGTTGACTCACCAAACAGCTGAAGTGAACACACTTAACCAACCAAAATTATTTAGGTACTTCAAACCTGCAGTGTGAGAGCATGACTGCTCAGATTTCTCTTCACTGCTGAAAGAATCAAGGAAGATGGAACCAGATGGATGAAGAGAAAGTTACTGGCTCCTAAGAATACTGATACTCCCTTTATAGTTGGAGAAAAAGAATGTATCAAAAGATCTTGCTATGATCCAAAATGGTTTCATTAACTCTACATACCATATGAACTTACAACCAACTATTAGCAGTTTCAATTTCCTCCCTGAGTGCAAATTGGAGGAGACTTCAAATTTGCTTTAAGAGGTTTAGAAAGACTCTCAAACCCACAAACCTAAAACCTTCATTTCCAGACAGCAGTATCCAGAAGGTGATGTGTACCAGTTTCCTTGACATCCCTTAATTGTAAGGTTCAGAATAAAAAATGAAAGGCAATCTAAACTTGCTTATTGAAATAGGCTCCAGTGCTTGTTGCTGCTACTCAGGATTCAATACTTCTGAAAATAAGAGGATAAAGAGCTATGCTGAATCAGTGCCTCCTCACCTCCTCCCTTCAAACTAAGGCACATCCTTCTTCAAAGATGATACGTAATAGAGACTTTCTAGTGGTGCTGAGTTGCTGCAAGAGGTGGGGAATCCCTTGAAGAATCCTTCTTAAAACAAATGGTAGGACTGAAGGGCCTTGTAAAGCCCTTTAGGTTGACTAGAAAGTTGTCTCAGTATCAGGTGTGTACTATGTCAATTAGCAATTTCGAATGCTGACAAGAATGGAAATAAGGGCTAATTCAGCATGCACAGAATCCTTGGCATTAAGTAAAAAAATAATGCTGTCTTTCATGTCAATACTGGAGTTGCATTTGGCAACCCCAAGGGAGAGGCAGAACAACATTTCTGAGCACCACAATCAGTACTGTTGACTGAAGCCAGACAGGAAAAAACCACAATTTTGGGAGTGCTTCCCTTGCTTTTTTTCAGTAGGCATCGGTGGCAGAGCTGTCAGCACTAATACTGGAGCAGACCATTTGGG